>NC_142619.1:52961981-53276280 GCF_059453375.1 Lepisosteus platostomus
GTCTACAGTAGTACTACATTGTATATACTGTATCTAATGTCCATAAAATATTGTTGATGTTTCCATGTAAGGGAAAATCTTAAAACAAATCAACTCAATGGTCATTTTGATATAATGTTGTTAGTTTCACTGTGGGTGGGCTGCAGGATGTTTATTTGTGTTTATTTGTGTACAATAAGTGATTGCATAGAACCCATGGAGGATGTTAAGATGTCAAGATTAGTGGGGAGAAAGTGCCTAAAAACAGTGACAAGACAATTATTGGCAGAAATTTATGTATCTTCAGGCTTGTCATTCTCTGCCAGTATGATGCAGTACACCTTCATATATTATATACCAAAGGATGACTGAGATGTAATAATTGCCAGTAATTGCCAGCAGGCATATTAACTGCTTGCCTGCAACTCACAAATACAGTAGCAACCAACTGAAGCTCAGCAGGTGTGAGCCTGGTCAATACCTGGATGGGAGACCTCTTGGGAAAAACTATGGTTGCTGCTGGATGAGATCCTACTGGGGCCAGTAGGGGGAGCTCACCCTGTGGTCTGTGTGGGTTCTAATGCCCCAGTATAGTGACAGGGACACTATACTGTAAAAAGGTGCCGTCCTTTGGATGAGACGTAAAAGCGAGGTCCTTACGGTGCTGTAACTGTAACACTATATCCTGAGTGACTCTATCCATACAGTAAAGGCACTTGGCTAAGATCATCTGTTCGATCCCAGATCATATCACTAGCTGACTGTGACAAGGATTTGCCAAGCTGCAGCGTGCTATTGGCCGAGCACCCCTGAGAACAGGGTGGGACTAGTAGTAGAGGTTTCTTTTGGCTCTCTGCAAAACACAGCAGTCCCTGTGGGCTACTGGGCTTGTGCTGGAATACAGTGGTGTTCCTGAGGGATCTCACCTCAGATAGGCACTCAGCCTCTGGTTCGGGGCTGCATTGACAGTGAAGTGTTAAAAGACAAGTGGTTCAAAGGAGTGAGGGTCTGAGGCGTCCCCCTCATTCTCTACCATATGAGGTTAGGGGGTTCAGAGCCATGAATGTAATAGCAAAATTGCAATGGCATAACAAAAGCTTAAAAATTTACTCTGTAATTTTGTTTCATATAAGACATGTTGCAACAAAGATAAAACAAATCAATAAAAAAATTTAAAAATGAGCATTAAATACCCTTATTTGTTCTCATTCTACACCTTTTGTTCAAGGGACTACAAGTATTCAACTTTGTCTTCATCACCTTAATAAAAACAATAACATATTTCTTTAATTCTTTAAATGTAAATCATCTTGGAATCCTGTACAAATTAAGATGAGTTGAGAAAATAAAAAGAATATATAATACTGTACAAGACACAAGACAAATCAGCATACAGCAAGTACTGTTGAAACAGGAGATGAAAAGTACAGTTGTACTTTCACAACTAAATATAGATGAGTTTCTGGTAGTGTTATTACTGTAGATGGTGAAATCAAAAGCTGTTATTTTATTATTTAAATTTAAATCTGTCACACAAGAAAGGGATTTAATTTGACAGGTCAGCAACGAAATTTCATACTCTAGCAGTACGTGTAGTTCTCGATTTAATTGCAGATACTGTATGTTCCTGAAAAACACAGATGCTTAAACTGAAAATTAATTCCTTGTACGCATGCATTCTGTGCTCCACTCCGAACAAGAAATCTCAACTCCGTAAATGAAAGCAATTACACATTTATTAATGCAAGTATATAGTTGGACTAAAAGTAATTTTTTAATTCATTGTAAATGTTAAGCGATTGCTCATGAAACATGAAGGGAACTGCACTACCAACTTCACTCCTTTTCTTAGTGAGACTTTTAAATACTATTTATTTTGAAGACTCATTGGTAACATTATAATTTCTTTATATATACATTTCTTTATTGTAAATTGGTAATCATTTTCTTTAGTTAGGGCTTTTAATGATTATTACCTTTTCTTTAATGGTTTTATTTATTGAATATTACAGATGACAATTTTGTTTATCATTGTCATTTTAAACAAAAAGCAAAGTTTTATTTATAAGTTTGTTGTGTTTAATTTAATTTTGAAGATTTTGTTCACACCGTAGCGAAGGTTTTCTTTTAGATTTCATACAATATAAACTGTGACAGTGTGGCTGTAAAACAGCACTGCAATTCTGCCTGAAGTCACCAGATATTATCAAAGCTCTACCTTAAAATAATGCCCACATGAGGAAATATATAAGAAATTATTTACATAGGAATTCTGCTAAAACACAGGTGTCCTGGATCTAGTAGCACTTGTGTAGCACTTAGGAAGGAAAGCTAATCTGCTTTTGGACTTGGAAATTAGGAGCAGCTGGTGATTTATGGGTTTGTCAAATAAGAGACTTGACAGTGATTTAAAAGTAGTTTCATTAATTTGATTCCTTTTTCATCTCTGAGACATAGCAGTGCCTGCTATAGGAGCACCGTTTAAACTAAAAGTGTTTTCCTGCAAGAGATCATACAGAGCAGACATCCAGTGGAGGAGCCGGACAGGTGAGTTCATTTTCTAAAAGAGAACACATTGTGAAATGATGAAACCCGAAGAAGGCTCCACAGCCGAAACATTGTGTTTTCTTTCTCCTCATTTCAGCATGGAATAAACCAATTACTTGCTCCTTTGCACACTGTGAAACATTGTGTTCAGCAAGCCTTAAGGGGCTACTTTAGTGAATGTTTAGAGCAAGGTTTTACTCACCTGAGGGTAACCTTGTCAGAAAACATTAGGCACTGACCAAGAAATATACATCTTATAGATTTAGTTTAGTATTTAGAGAGAAGAATCCAAGCTAATGCTACTCAACACTTGGCATATATTATCTCAAAAACTCCCTTAATTTGCATGCTGCTGACAACTGCCAAGCATGTTAAAGTAAGAATTAATAAAGAAATGGTACTGTATATATTTTAAAATATGCATTATCTTTTTTCGCAAATTAAGAGCAATTAAATCGAGAACTACTGTATCTGTATGTTTTAGTTAGCCCAAGAATCACTTTCATCTTCCAACTCGCTGAAGCAAAAAGTACCGCAAGAAATATAGTTTGCCCTATTGTATGATTTCAATGTTTAACTAAAACAATTGTTTGATTTTCAATATTGATTAATCCGACTCCATTCCGGAGAAAGTTATGGGAACACAGAAAAGACATTACGTCAGTACCAAAAAAGTGAAATCTGATTTACAACCACAGAAACCACGAGGGAAAACTACAGCTGTCAGGAAAGATGTTTTCCAGCTTTGGATCCAGGGCCCTACCTAAGGAACCTTCTGGAACGGACAAAAAGGAAGGGAGGAGAATGTCTGCAATAAGCAGAAAACATTCCCTAATTGATTATTTTAATATGGGAAATGTTACACAATGAAAAAAGTGGGATTCAAGAACAGACCAAGGTGCTGAAAAGGGATTTTAAAGCTCAAAAGCTTTAAGAACTATAAAGAATCCCTATTTAGGCTTCACTTTCTCACAGTCGCAATGGTTTATAGCCAGTATTTTCTTTTGTCTGGATTTACAGCTAGAACAAACATAAGTTTGCCATTGTCAATTTCAGCAAAGGTTTAAACTGGAATGTTGGCTCTTACTGTTAAGCAATTAAGGATAATGCAGCAACCCATGATAGGACTGAAAATTGAAAATAATTATACTGTAGAACACACAGACAATGCATGAACAGATCTACAGTTTATTTTAAGACAATTGGTTTCTTTGCTAGAAAATGTAACCTGCACTGAAATAACTGAAAAGCAGTCTACTAAATACCAAAATGTTATCTGGAAAGTATTAAAGGGGTGAAGGGGTCAACTTGTCCTGTGTTATGAGATTTAATATACAGTATATTCTTACTGAATATACCTTTCTAAGTAGTACAACAATGAGCCTTCCAAATTTTTGTACCTTACCCATCTAGTGGAAATACCCCAGCAACAGAAGATACAAGTGAATAATTATTCTATTATTGCATAGCAAAGGAGGAAAGCAATGGTATTCACAAGGATTAAAGCTATTAGGTAGAATGCCAGAAAGACTGGTGTGTCTTTCACTTTAGAATCACAAAATTTCTCTACACAAACTAATCTACATATACTGCACATTGTTAATAAAATGCTATTGTACACTGCTTCTAAACATATAGGAACAAAACCTAACACAGTTTCTGCAATACTTACATTTAGCTTGTGTAATAGTGTCTCCAATTCTTGCACGAATATAGTGTAAACTGTATTCAGGTAATACCATTGCCAAGCTGTAAAAGACATTGTATTTGCATTTGTTAAACATTTATATTGTTTTTTTATGTTCAATAATTGTGGAAAAAGGTGACGCAAATATGAAAAATTCTAAACTTTTGAAATACCCTACTTGTCATTATCATGTATAGAAACATGTTAACAAGGGAACAATTTCCAAATAACACAAAAATGATGGGAAAGACAATATCTTATGCTGTATCGAAGGGACATGAATGAGAGATGAGAGAGAGAAATATAAAAGACTTAATAAATACAGGTTATAAAAAAAAGCTTTTTGAGCTTGCCTGATGTTTATGAATATGCTGAAGATCATAAAATAAGAACTATAATGAAGAATGAACGCCTATTAAAAATAAACTTGTAACCAAAAACTAGCTAATGATTCTTAATTGGAACATACAGTACATCCTTATTTCTTCAATATAATTATGAATAAACAGCAAGTTCAAACAAAAGTCTGACTTGGCTTGTTTACTAACACTAGCATAATTTTACAAATAACAGCATTTGAAAAGAAACAAAATATTAGTTACATATTTTTATATTTGGCAATGGTGTGGATTGGGAGTATGAAGAGCATTTACCACTAACTGAAGCATGATGCATCTGCTTAAAAGTATTTTTTCTATTATACTATGTGGTTATGAATCCTTAGGAGCACATAAAACTTAAAACTTCTGTTGTTTTCCCACAATAAATAACACTAATAAAATACCAGGGGACTAAGGAGCTTGTGACACCAGTAACTTGTATTACCAAGAGGCAGAGCTAAAAGCATACCAACATGTACTGTATGATGGGAGATACACACAATGACATTTGTAGATTTTACATGTACAAATTGTCCATTTAGAAGAAATAAACACTTTGGTGATAATTGGAATACATGTGCCTAAAGACTGTGAATGTTTCTCACTTACAATAATGAGATCTGACTCTTTAAAACTAGGTCACTATGCGTGCAGCGTGCAGCGTGCAGCGTGCAGCGTGCAGCCTCAATCATGATTCCCCGCAATTTTTATTAAGCATTTGATCAGACCTGTGGTTGGATTTTTCCTCCTCAGTCCTTGGGCTTCACTACCTTGGGTGACTATACCAACCATTTTCTCCCATGCCGATTAGAGTCAGGATACCCGCAGAACCCTCCATCCAGCCTTCAGTGAAACTCTCAGCTTCAGTTTGAGACAGGGGAATTTCCTTTCCTTAATCCCCTCTGGGACTATCCATGAGAGTATTTCTCCTCACAGGGAAATTTCTCAGTACTTCTCAGGGGTGAGACAGGGGCTCACTTCCCCCCGGTTGCCTTCCAGGATCTATTCCTTACTCAGTTCTAGCTCACCAGAGTGCTCCCTGGCTACTACCTCTCTTCAAACCAGCCGGCTTACACACCATAGGACGACCTTGCTGCTGCCTCACTTTTATCCTGCTGATTCTCAAAGGTGCCTTTTCTGATTCTCCCTTCATGGGGTCTTGAAGCCCCGGCACACCAAACCATCTCCGGTATCAACCTTCCTCTTTCAAGGTAAAAGCGTCCACCACGGTCTTTTCTGTCCCACACCCATGTTTAACCTGTTTCTTGTAACCTGCGTACTGTAGCTACACCAGCTTGGATTAGCCACTAACCATGGGGCCCCTGACACAGCAGCAGTTGCCTTTGCCATTACTTTGCTTTAGAATTAGTCTACTTACAGTATTTTCCTCAATTTTTCTCTAACTGTAATGGAATTTCTTCAGCATTACTCAAGGACACCACTTCCTCTTGAGACCTACGAACTCCCTTACCACTGGAGCTGGTTCTTTCAACAGAGTCCTCACCAGGGTAGGCTGTACATATGAATAGGGAGGGCTTGCCTTATTTCTCCCCTCATACTTCTAATGTCCTACCAATAATATGTTAACCGGTGAACTATTCCCTCGGAGTGCTTCTCCCCACTTGATTTTAACTTGAGACTCCCACTATAGTGGCTAGGTTGATGGGCAAGCACTATCGTTAACATACTTCTTTCAGGGCTAATTCTCAACTCCTAGATAACTGATCCTAACTGAGAGGATCTACTGATCCATAAGATTGTTCTAAGTGTAATACTCATTTTTGTGAGTTCTTTCTCCATTTAAAGAGAAAGCCAGCTGCATCAAAAGACTATGTTGCACCCTTGTGTGAATGCCTGCACTTAAACCTGGTTATCCACAACTGTTTCTCTTATTACGTCGTTCTAAAGATACTCTCAAACTCCATAAGTCTGGAGACTCAAGAAGGATGGCTCTGTTACAGTCACTTAAGGAGAAACATAGACAAGCCACTTCCTTTGTCTGCTCCTCAATATTTTTCTTCATTCTTTCTAATGATAGAAAGAGTTTTCTGAAGACCTCTCCACTTTGTCTAATAAAGGTAGTCTATCTTCTGTGGTAAGACAAGGGAAATCTATGAATACCTTGAGAAGTGTCTGAACACTAAATTCAACCCTCCAAGACAGCCACGTATTTTCAATAAAACTTAATGGCACAATATTCAGTTCATATTTGTATTATGTTCTAATATAAGCACACATTGGAATTTGTATGGCTTTTAGCATACACATTCTTGGCAGCAGTAAGAAATATCCATGCCAGACCCTAGTAAATTCAAGGTTTCAGGAAAGGCTGTGAAATTTAGGTACAGTATAAGCACAGAAATGTCACCATAGAGGAGGAATATTAATTAGAAGGAACAAATAAGAAATAAAAGCCTGTGTTCTTTTCCTGTAGCATGTTGTATTGAGGCTTGGTATTTTCATGCTATAGTCAGAGAGCTGTACATGCTATAGTACAGAGGTCTGTACTGAAAAGTGATGCAAGGGAAATCAAAGATGACACTGTTCATACAACAGATTTTCAAAAAGACAAGTGTTGATTGGTCTTTGTTGAGAGCAATTGGCAATTGGAAGGCAGGGCATTAAGACATTAATATTATAATTCATTTCTTCCAAGTTGAAGGATTTCTCAAAGTGAAAGCAACATGAATTCATTGCATTTTTGTAAAGGTCCCTAAAGTAAAATATGGTGTTCACACTAACACTCTTTTGAATCCCAGATGACTAGCATCTTTTGGGATTGGAGGAGACACTTTCATGACTAAAAGTCTAAAAATGAGTACTTAGTGTACCACTTTCGATGAAAAGCACAGAATACCAGAAAATTCTTCTCTCTGATTACGTCTAGCTGTATGGAGCTTGGCATTTTTTTAAGATTGCACTTTGAATGCAGAATGATTCTGACTGAACTTGTAAAGGACAACCAGCTAATGTAGATTACCACATAGTGTAACAAGTATAACAATACCTGCTTGTTGCAAATTTGACAGCTCCTCACTAAATCAATGAAGTAGGGAATTTGCAAGGGCAGAAAAACTCATGAACAGGGTTTCGGGATACTCAAAAGAATTCACAATTTCAGGAAAATAACAAAAAATACACACAGAGCAAAACAGAAAAACATTATTTGCTAGTGTATATTCGGTGATACACAACAAGCTCAAAACTGTACCATTACCTGTAATCTGTTCCATTCACAGGTGCCCAAGTATATGTTCTGTCGCCTCGGTCAATGTATCTCTGAAAGGAATTAAAATAATTAAGAAAAAACTGCAAAAACTTTCAAATAAAATAAATGCTATTTTGTTCTCCATACAAATTCTAAACCTCTGCTTCTAAAATGACTGATCAGCACAGAACACTTCTAAAGGCCTTCCTATTTAGAAAGGTTGTGGGAATCTGGAACAAACTACCCATTCATGTTGTCACAACCTATATCCTACATTCTTTCCAGAAAGAAGTCAAGCTGATCCTTAGATCAACTAGATGCTAGAAACCAAAACAAGCTAGGTAGGCCAAATGACCTTTAAGATTCAATGCAGGTTATTAGCCGAAAGAAATTAAGTTGCATGTTTCATTGCTGTCAACGTTTTTCACATATTAAGATTCACTAAAACTTCTGGGAACTTGTAGCATATGGAGTATTTGCATATTTCCATTGCTCATTCTGTCACAATCATTTTCCCGTGTAATTCCGGGATGCTAATGAGTACCAGGAGGACTGTAGTAATGAACAGATCAGCAAGTTGATCATTATTAAGCATATCCATGCAAAGACCTTATAGATCTCTGCCAACAGGCTGGCACCACCCAGAGGCCAGGAAGTCACGTGCACAGGACACAGCCTTGCACGCACTCACTGAATGGGGAGAAATCTCTGGTACTCTCTGACTCAGAACCCACATTTCAGCCAGAAATAGCAGACACTCACACACAATGATAGCACAGAACACTGGGGAACACAGACAGGACAAAGGGAAAACAGAAAGCATGCAAATTCATCTGTTTATATTCTGTCAAAGTCCAGGGTCATGCTACCCCGAACTCTTAATAAGCACAACTTACAGTACATATTTTTATGGACACTATTTACAGCAATAACTCTAACACGTGTGTATTTTTTTTGTGGAACCTTTGGTATGAAAAAATAATGTCCTGGCCTAAGAAAACAATGACCTACTGTATTAGAGATCCAGGGGTAAACAAAGGTTATATTTAATATTAGTCATAGAAGTTTAATATTTCCGTTATTACTGGGTAGTTAGTTCTGAGCTAGTGTCAGAATACTCAGAAGAGCAGATAAAAGTGGGCATAAGAACACAATCTGTATATGCATCTTCGGACAGTACTACATAGACTACTTTATTCTACATGCTGAGATACACCAATATCTCAAAGAAACCAAAAATCTGAAAACCCTATCCTAAAGAACAACTGAAGACTGTATATCTATTTCAAGAAGACTGTATTTCTATTTTTTATAATCTTTATTTTCAATTATTTCAGAATCTTTTCTTACTCACTACTGTATTTCATGATCAATGAAAATTCTGGATGTCTAAAAAAAAGACTTCTCTGTAACCACTGAGCTCAAACAGTATCATGTTTGACACATTGCCTATTTTCCTACTGTACTAAGCATGTGGGAGATGTTGTTATTGTTAGTATTGCTCTAGTCCAAAACGTTTTCACTGTCTAGTTGAGTTACACTCATCCGTTTGGAATGTGGATGATTGTTGCTACTTTTACTGATTATGGTTCACCACTTTAAGCACGTAGATAAACTAAGATGTATCGGTGTAAGTGAGAAATCACTTTCTCAGATGTTGTGCTCTTCAACTCTCCAAAAAAAGAAATGTTTATGCAAAATAACAAAGCACAGGTATTTCAAAAGTAAATTCACTGGTCCCAGTTGAAGGTTTGAGGGTAGTTATTCGCTTTTTTCTCAAGTCTGTTTAAAAAGCAAAGATATGTGATTTTTTTTCCTGATACTGTAGCAAGTTAAAAATGCACATATGGCCTAAGATGTTGTTACACATTTTGGACATACTTTGATATTGACAGACTGTATTGAAGTTTATGCGACACTTATAACATCGTTACAGAGGTAAAAAAAACAAATCCTTTCTTATTACCTCATCCTGAGACTTCACCAAGGTGTGTATTGTACGTTCTCCCTTTTTCCCATCAATCATGTCTTTTCGTATCTACAAAATAACAAAGAAAATATTATTAGATGTATAAAAGGTACAGAGGCCATCTGATCTTTGATTTCTTCCCTTAGGAAAAGTAAGATTTATTTCTTCAGCATTTGTTTGAAGAAACACTTGTGAAACCACCGGGAAAGCTGAAATGAGATTAAGCTCCCCCTTCTGGTTGATGCATGTGATAGCCTCAAAAGAGCCACTAACCCCACCTCCTCACAACAGAGCATCTCATTCAGATGTGGCTATCTGTGTTTGTGCCCATGCTGGGCATTTTTATGAAGTGATCAAATGAATCAATCTTGAATTTTTCTTTCACTTAGGGGATATCAAGTTTAATCATGTATTCAGCATTCTACAATGTTGCCTATTAACATTCAGTAATTCAAGTAGGTAGCTGCGTCAGCATGCGTAGACTGCAATGGAATAAGTAAAGGTCTATTCCATGCTGAAAAGAGAAGAAAGAAAACCAACGTTTTGGCTGTTTTGGCTCACACCCGAAGAAGGCTCCACAGCCGAAACGTTGTGTTTCTTTTCAGCACTTGTTCCAAAGCAGCAGTCAGATTACTTTTTTTGTTTCCATCCAATAGCTCTAATTAAAGAAAATCACATAGAAGAAAAATCCGCAATGCCCTCCTAAAAATACTCATATAATAATACAGATGACATAGATCACAATTAAGACCCAGTGTTGTTGGGTTATTTATTATCTGGCAACGGTGGTGTAAAATTCCATGAGGAATACCCTTTCCCGGAACACTTTCCACCTGCCACGCCTTACAACTCAAATACCATTTGAAATCGCAAGGTCACTTAACAAAGGATTTTACAGAATGGCCCCATAACTGGACCCTTTTCTCTGGACCCCATGCCTCTATTCCTATACTGTTAACTACCTGATTTACACAAACGTTGTCACAGTTCTCTTGACAACCTGCTATTGTTATCCATGCCTATTCAACAGAAGCCACCGTACCACCTACAAATACAAATCCAGCAGAACCCATATGCACAGCACAGCTACGTGAAAGTGCATTTGAAATAAGGAACAGGAGGCACTTCTTTATCCAAAGTATTGTTGGATTGTGGAACAACTGAAACCTTGAGTTCTACCAAAAACAGCTGAGTGACATCCTTGGATCAATGATCTGTTAACTACTAACAAGCTAGAAGGGTCACTCGTTATGTTCTTATCAGAGAAACTGGAAAAAAACAGGCCAAACATTTTAGGAGCATGTAGGAATGGTGTTGATTATAGAACAAGCCATCATTAAAGTCAATAGTGCCTCATTTCACCTCTCCCTACCCTGATTACACTGGACTTTCTGTCTGTGTTATTTCAGTGGAAGTTTAGTTAAAATGATCTTGGCACTCAATAATAAACTGAAATATATCTAAGACCTCCATTAATTTACAGATTATTTCCTTCCATACTACCACCCAGATTTCCATCTCTTTAATCCCCCTTTGAACTCTTCCTACCCATTCTCACAAATTCTCTTTTCTCTTCCCAACCCCAACCCTTTGCCTCATACAGTATTTCATCTCTTTCCTTCTCCTCTCTCTGTGCACCTGTATGGCTTCACGGTTGTAAAATTATTTTTTTTCTTTTGATTTCATTGTAGAATTACCCTCGTCTTGTTTCTTCATAGTGTTTCGTAGAGCAAAGACACAGTAATCACAAGGCTTAAAATGAAAGTAATCTTGTTGGTAAATCCACGGTCATTTTACAATACTTGTTGTGCAGTACCTGCACTTTGATATCATTCTCCAGTTCAGCATCCAGGAAATCCAAGGTCACTGGCTCCTGGAATTTAGGGTTCTAAAGCAGGAAGGAAGATATAGAATGAAAATATTAAGTTTCTTGTAACTTTAACTGCAGTGACGTGAAATATGTATTTTAAAACTATATCGTACATACTGTATGTAGAACTGTACGACTGTTTAATGGTACATTGAAAATTAGTTCCTTTGTGCAACAAAGCCCTATATATATTTGGTCTTTAACATATAGTTAATACTTAGGATGTATTTATTGCATATACATTACATATGTACAGTATACTGAGCAAAATTGTTTAAGAAGAAAATTAGATACTTCAAATAAGTATGATTGTTTGGTGCACCTAACTGACAGAGAACAGCAGGTAAATGTTTTTTTTTAATTAATAATTTTGGACTGAATGATGTGAATGATAAAAGAAAGTAAACTGGTCAGGGAATGCATAAACATACCCAATAAAATGTGTACTGGTACCTATCTCCAAAATAATTTCAGCTGAATCAAATATAAATATTTTTATATGTATGCTTATATTTATTTATTATATTCCTTAATTAAAGAGGAAACCTCAAGAGCACTGATCTAGGTTAGTGTTGATAATGCAGCTTTTGACTTTTTTTTTTACTTTGGCTATCAGATATTCAGAAATCATTATTTGATTCAGTAACCAGCAGAGCACACAGTTTCAGCTACATTGTCTCTTTGGCATTTCTTAAATACACATTGGAATGATAATATTTGTGAATAACATCTACTGTAGCAATCCCTGGAAAAAACAAACAAACAATGAGATCACAGGAATTTAAAGTAAAAAATAATAAATCCTAGAAGATTCTCACACTATTTGCACTGTACTCAGAGAAACAGATAAGGCTTCTTTTGCAAAGCTGTCTGACCCATTTCAAGTTTAACAGTACCACAGGATCTTCAATGACCAGGTAATCAGGACATTGAGTTAACATCTTACATGAAATATGGCATCTCCTATAGGCCAGTGTGCCTTCTAAACATACTGGTGTACAATGGTGCAGTGGTTTGGAAATTCTGTAGCAAGTACAGTACAGTATTTATCTTAGAGCTTAGAGCTCAACCATCCCAGTGCTTTCCAGAGGAAGTCTGGCTTAGCTTCTGAGATCTGACATGATCAAACTACAAGATGGTAGAACTGCCATCAAACCCTTTTTAAAGACTGCAACCAGAGACAGGGGACAGGAGCACTGTTTAACAAAGCATCAGTCCTTTAACATGAGGGATATGAATACAATTATATAGCGCTTTTCTGGACACTCAACTTAAAGCGCTTTACAAGCAATGGGTACTCCCCTCCACAACCACCACTGTGTAGCTCCCTCGTGGCTGATGCAACGGCAGTCATAGTGCTCCAGTACACTCAACACACATCAGCTCTCAGTGGGGAGGAGAGCAGAGTGTAGCCAATTCAGGGATGGTGATTATTAGGAGCCCACGACTGGCCCCACTTTCAGCATCAACCTTAGTTTTTCCCAGGAGGTTTTTCATCCAGGTACTGACCAGGCTCACACCTGCTGAGCTTCAGTGGGCTGCCAGTTGTGAGATGCAGGTTATATAGTACTGTTTGTCAATGTAAATGTAAGTACAGTATACCCTATATGCCTATATGCCCTTCAATGCCTATGGGCATTGAATCTCTCTTTGTGTGTGTATAATCGTAATGTTATAATCAGATCAGTTCACATCTGCCACTGCTTCAGAAGTCACCATCACACTGGACATGAAATCGAAGAAAAACATGCAATATATTGTTTTATATTTTGGAGGATGGGAGAGGGCAGCTACTGTAAATCACCTACATGCTATGGTTCTGAGAGAAATACAGTACCTGTGGATTATTAATTTATTTGGAAGTGTATACAGCAGAACCTTAATACAACATAAAGAAAACATGTACGAAATGGTTCACCAAGGAAATTGTCTTTTCATTATTTACACTTGTAAAAGAGAAATGAAAATATGCAATGATATCAAAGAAAAATGCAGTGAAGTCACAGTTTCTTACATGCAATGAATAATGCAAAGAAACACCCCACCAAGCAGCATGCACAACATGACAGATGTAGAGAAAACGGGTTCAAGATGATTCGTCCAAACCATCAGGACATGGAAAGGGAAAAACAAAAAGTTAGAAGTAATGAAATGAAAATCAAACCAATGAATGACAAATCTTTAAAGGTATAGAATCTTGCTTTGGTTTTATAAGACGCAATTGAATTTACTGTTAATATTGTATACTGTCATTTTTAAGCTGTCATTTATTTTAAAATAAATGCTGGGGGCACACAAATCTCTTATGCAGAAACAGTTCACTACAGTCTCACTGAGGTTGTCTACTTTTCAACAAACTGGAAACATTGTGTGTTCTGGAGTTTTACAATTATCATGTTCATCAAGAGGGAGTATGTTGTTATGTTTAGCACTTCTTCAGAGAGGTTTAAGGTTCTGCTTGAATTTACTAGTGGCTTAGACTTGTACAAGAAACCATGAATATTCAATTTCTTTCTTTCATCATGCAATAAAAATCTCAGACAATTATCTGTGTGGAAAGCACAATATGCCCTATAGTTCTAAAAATCCTGACACAAATTTGCAATGTATAATTGAACAGCATGATGTTAAAATTATGCATTGATGTGCGTTATGTTTTAAAAGGAGGTTCATTTAAAAACTTTTTCAAGGAGACATCATATTTAGTATCAATTTTCCATGTAAATATATTTGAAATGTATATTCTTTATAATTAAATTAGCTCAATTTTATTGGGTATGATGACAATCACATTTAATAGAACTGTAATTTGTTTTCAGTGAGATTATGTGCAAGTTGTGATTCATTAGTAATTTTAACTGTTAATACATTATGACATGCAAATTAAATCAAACAGGAAAGCAGTGGATACCATAAAAACATATACTAAATGAAAGGGCTCATGCAATGCAAGATTCAAATCAAAGCATAAGTCAAAAATAAAAATATACTGTATAAAAGCAGATTCTTAATGAAAATCAGACTATTTTCTCACACAGGGTTTACACCTTAAAGCCATTAAGGATATTAAAGATATTAAACCATTAAAGATATATTCAGGTCAATTTTGAAAAATGTCCAATAATATAAGAATTAAAACTGATGATGATTTGCACAACAGAGTGAACATTGGGGCAATAAATTATCATCAGTCAATCTTAAGCTGGATATCTGTCAGGGTCATGTCAGTGTTTATCTGTTCATATCATGTACTATATACAAAGATATTTCTCATTATTGCTTTCAAGTCTAATTTTACATTTGTTTATTGTACAATATATACAACATTTTCTTTCTCATAACTGAACTACTATGGTCATTTCTTGTAATTTTCTAAGCATAACATGAAGTACACATTGCTAAATATTCCTGACTCATATGAATATGTTTATCAGAATTTTTGTTGTTTGTACAGTGCCTATGGAAAGTGAATGCATCCTTTATAAAGTAACACATTTTGTGGCCTGAAATCAAGAAGCATTAAACCAGAATTTATTGTACCTTTATTTACACATTGTAACACACATGTTAAGTAAAAGTAAAGTCTAAGTAAAAGCAAATGCTCAAAATTCTGAAAACATACTTTGAAAACGGTGAATAGATTTTCTATAGGCACTGTACTTTTGCCAATTTGATCAGCCTTATTTTTAAAGCTCCCACATCTTACTTAACATTAGAAACAAAGTTTCACTAAACGGAAAGGAAACAGTATCTAAAAGAATGTTAATTTAACAATTATATTCTTTGAATATTTTTAGCAATATCAATTTTGATTAACAGCATTTTCCAAATTGAAAAGAAAATGTCCTATGTGCAAATCATTTACTACACTGAAAATCAGCATGAAATATAATCTGTTAAAGACAACACACATAATAAACATAACAGATGTAACAAAAAGTCTTAAGATTTTAGTTAAGATTTTGAATGTTTTTTTTTCTAAAATGGTATAAACTGTACCTGTATATATTAATATGAGAAAGCACAAGTCTGACATTACATAGAACAGTATCATTTACACATTTGAGAACAGTTTCATTTTAAGTTTTATTTTCATAAAATTGTCTTTAACTCTTTAAAACTGAATATTTAATCTGCACTTTCATTTCATCCTGCGTTTGGAATATTTTAGAAGGGGAAAACACACCATACAGTATATTAACGAATTCACTTACTCTTACACTCTCCCCACCAAAACATTAGAACCATTATGTCTACATTTATATGAGAAACACACAACATTATTTAAGTCAAATAAGCCTACATAGTAAACAGCTGCTTAAAGGCTGTGGCAGCAAAGCACATCAGCTACAAAGCCTACTGTACCTTAGCAGCTGCCTGCATTGCCCTTATTTTCTGCTATCATGTGCTAAGTATCATGCAACATTCCCTAGTAGAAAAGCTGTCTGCCAAAGCAGCTGGTTTTACAACAGTCTGAGCCTTTTTTAAATTTGGACAAACCAGGGGGAAGTGAGCTTTTACATGAATACTAAATGCTTGTTAGATGTACCTCACACTGTGATTAAGGTTGTGGTATGTCATTAAAAGGATGACAAAAACCACAGATTTAACAGAGATTAACTCGATGACAAGATCAGTTTCTTCTTTCATCTCAAAGAGCTGCTTTCTGAGAGCTCTAATTGTAAATTTGGGAACAGTTAAAAAGAACAAAAAAGAGATTGATGTGTTTTTAATTTTTAAATGGATATAAATTATTTATTACAGTCAATATCCTTTACCATAGCTGAATTTTATCACATTCAGATATTAAAGGCTTCACTGACTCTTATTTAAAGAGTATAAATGAATATGTATTAAATGTCTGGTTTTATGTCACATCAGAAACGTTTTGCTTCAGGATTCACATAAGGCTACACATCCCCCTTTTATCCGCCATTACCTGGAAAACAGGCTTCCATATTCCCGTTAAAACCTTTGGGATTCCTAGACCAACTGGCTGAGATGGTGAAAAAGTGATATCCATATAAATAATACCCTTTATTATACATTTAACACCTGTTGTGAGAGATTACAGTACTCATGTGGCAGACCATATTCTGGCCAAATAAGTTATAATTACATAGGAAATCTAAAGTGTAAAACCATGCCTTCTACTGAGATCATTAGGAGTAATAGCAGGGGAAAGTGAATGTGCCATAAATTTGGGATTGGACTTTCAGTTGCACAGTTCATCGCTACAGCTACATTATACTACCTCTTAACAGGAAAAAAAAAAACATCCTTGCTTAAAGTTTTGAGACTCGCACACTGTGTGACTCATTGTTAAATTAAAGCATTGAGCGTTTTCAGCTATAGAGACAATTAGCATAACTGAAAAGATGCTCTACACTCTGAAAAAAAAATGTCGTATTATAATTTGTCCTTTATTGATTCTATAAGTAAAGTTTGGAAAAGACTACTGAAGTTCCATCAATCACTTGATCATTAAGCTACAAATTCAGGACTTTAGACATTTCTTCCCATCATCTTTTCTCTACCAGTGCTCCCCTTGGCTCACCCATGTGGCCATCATATTTTCCCTTAAGCCAAGTACTGTATGTTTTAGACAAAATATGTCATAAATTTAACACTTTTTAACATCAAGGCTTATCTATCCACCATGTGGATGTGTCTCCTGAAATGTAGGCTTCAACACCACAGATAGACAAGCTTGTTGCAGTGATACAGATACAATAAAGGCAATTTATCACTGAATCTTGAGTCTTTTAGCAAAATAAAATTGCATTTAAATGCTAATATTGCCCATTATGTTCTGTTCTTATTTCAATTTTCAACATTTTTTCACTGTAGGATTGGAAACAACTGAAAAGGATAATCCCAAACTCATGGCAGGTCACACTAATCTACAACATACTCTCACCTCCTTGTAGGTAAATGCATATTTGTTATTAAGTTTGATCCTATGGATCCTTTTCTATCAAAAGAGTAAAAGTTAATTAAATTAGATTGGTTATTAAAGTACATCCATTTAAATCACTTTGTGTGGCTGCACAAAGTTAGCAAAAGTGCTAATGCAAACTATTTTTACATTCATATAACCTTTTGTAAAACCGAGTTAAGAGTGAAAGGGGATTTGTGACACCAACACACAGTTACATTTGGTTTATATTTGCTGTTATATAAAACCTTTAAGGATGTTTAAGCTATCAAAATGGTTTTAAAACATGCAGTACACTAGATTGGTGAAAGAGTGAAACATCCATTTAGTCTCACTTGGGGCTTCTGAAAAAAAAAGTGTAAGAATTGAATTGCTTATATTTCAATTTCCAAGCTTCGTGCATACAGTAGCTTTTTAATTGTGAAGGCTATGTATTTGATGATATCAGCATCTCAAAACATGGGCATGTTGTGCAAAGAAATGAAAATACAGATTTCTGTATGTTACTTTAATACTCTCTCAGCCTTCCCTATCAGGGAGAGAAAGTGATGTGTGATAGTTGGAATTCGCTGTGTGTTTCAGCAAATTTTGAAATATAATAGATACAGTAAATGGGGAAACTGAGGATTTGGTCAATTATACTGCTGCTACAGTATTTGCAGGTTTGGTATTAAACCTCTCCTTGTACGAATGATAAACTGAATGTATGAATTTTTACCAAAACATGGTAAAACGTCTGGTGAAACACAAAGGATCCTAAATGGTATCTTGGGATTTCACTTTTTTACGAGAGGTTTTTGCTCATCTCCACCATTAAACTTAATTACTAGTAATGCTACAGAAAATAAAAAGTACATAATGTAAGGTTATAAGTTTCCATTAACTGAAAACAATTCACCCTTTTATAAACAGTCTTGTTGAGAACTTTTAACAGCAATGTCAAAAATTACCTACAGTATATACACTGAATCACTAAAGATCACTAAAGGAGCTATTTTACTTATCTCCTTGATAGGATTCTACCTTTAGTTGCCTGTTGAATTGCAATGTTTATGAAGCACCTGTTGTAAACCAATTGTTGCTGAGTCCATACAACAGACATTGTAGCATTACTTATTATATTATTGTTCAGAGAATCTTCTCATCTTGGAATTTGTTCAGTATTAATCAAGGTATACATTATAAACCCTTTCTCACCAGAGGGAAGTACCTGCAAGATTACATTTCTCCAAACAAGTTGAAAGAATTGTGGCTTAATATAACAATTTCTATATTTCATAGTTTATACAGGACTACGTATATTTTCTGTTCAAAGTTGCATTTTGCTGCACTTAAAAGAGATTGCTTTCTAACTTGCTTCTTGTTTTATATTCAATTAATAATTAATTTAAGTAAAAAAGAGTTTTGTGTAACTTGTGTCTGGAAAAACAAAAATACTTTTTCAGTAAAATGATAAATATTGTAACATAATAAAGCTGCCTATTATTACAACACAGACTAATCATTAATCATTTAATATAGTTAAATCATAATTAAATATACAGTCATACTGTTGACTATAAATGAAATATACAGATAGTTAAAGATATCCAAAAAAGAAAGATAATCTGCCAAAACTGAAAAGAGAAGTTAACCCATGGAACTGTCCTCTATAATGAATTTTAAGGTCTCATTAGTTCTAAATTGTCTACATTTATTATTCATTATTATTCAAGAAACATCATGGGTCTCTCATTTTCCCCCTCCTCACAAAGACAAGTATAAATAGGTAGGGAAATATAATGTGAAACTGAGGTTTTCTGACAAAGAATGAGTAATGTGTGAAGAATGCACTTTGTTTAAAACAGGAATAGCCTATAAAGTTACTTCGGTAAAAAAATCACATACCTTTGGCTGGAGATTGGGATGAAGCAATACATAGCCATTGGGGTCAATGGCAAAATAATATCCATTAGGACCAATCTAGAAAAGAAGTGTATAATAATCATTATAGTCACTTTTTGTACATGGACCACCCGGATCCCTGTCTCTTGTTATAATATAATTGCAAAAAACCTCACAGGAAATTTGAGTTATTCAACAGAATACACTAACAACACTAACTCTGGAATAAAAGGCCTTTGTAGTAATACACAAAATACACATTCCATTAACATGTTCGCATCTGGAAATACTTAACGTTAATCTAGAATCACTATCATTAAAGCTGAAAAAACATATAATCCCAGCTGTGTGTATTTTTTAGACAGCAGTACATTTTCTTCACTTTCTTCTGCAAATTAAAGACATTTCTGATAAAACCAAACAGTAAAAAAGACAGAATAGCAGGAATGTTTTTTTAAAAGCACCCATTACTGTAAAGAACGTGAACGTACAGACCATGAATCACTTAAAGCTGAACTACATTTCAATTCTGCATTTAAAGAATGTACACAAAGTTTAAATGAGCTAGAATACTTATACAATAAATTGCTACTTCAGGTTCTCGAGATTTTCATTTATAAATCATTTATAAATCACTTCGATAACACTTTCTGCATTTGTTGAGGGATTCTTGCTAGGCAATTATCTGATTAGTGCTATAAAAAAGCTTTTATTGCTTGTTGGAAATAAAGCAATTTTGGCTCTGTAATCATGTTTTTATTTTTTGTTAAATCTGAATAATCTTAATCTAAATCTGATAAGACACTTGACTGAGAATGTATCCTAAAAAATAAGAGTGAAATGCCTATTTAGTATTAGTAATACTGTTAAGTATCCACATCAACATTTGCATATTAAATATTATACTTACTGTAAAGCGTGGTGTGAGCCTCTTGATATCATCAAGAGACACATCAATTGCCATTACTCCCAGAATGAGCTGGTTCTGGTGCTTAAAAATAAGTTAAAGATTGTTAGAAGTGTATCACTGCTTGTGCTGATTTTTAAACAAATGTCAATAAATTGATAGTCATGACTCCATCAGAGAACTCCTAACCAAAAATGTGTGCATGGGTGCATGGAATTAATATTTATTTCCACTTATATTAGGCTCTTTATCTCAACGGATCTGAAAGTGGCTCACAGCTAGGTGGAGACCTGTTAATGTACAGCACCACGGTAACCCGTGTCAGCAATTGAGGCAGAAGCATGAGATCAGCAACAGCAGGTGAGCCAGCAGCCATTTCACCCTGCAACTCACAGCTGGCAACCCACTGAAGCTCAGCAGGTGTGAGCCTGGTCAGTACCTGGATGGGAGACTCCTGGGAAAAACTAAGGTTGCTGCTGGAAGAGGTGTTAGTGGGGCCAGCAGGGGGCGCTCACCCTGTGGTGTTTGTGCATCCTAATGCCCCAGTATAGTGACAGGGACACTATAGTGTAAAAAGTTGCTGTCCTTCGGATGAGACGTTAAACTGAGGTCATAACTCTCTGTGGCGCTTCTCAAAAAGAGTAGGGGTGTAACCCCGGCCTTAATCAATCATGGCCTCCTAATAATCCCCATCTATAAATTGGCTTCATCACTCTGTTCTCCTCCCCACTAATAGCTGGTGTGTGGGGAGCGTACTGGTGCCCTTTGGCTGCCATTGCATCCTCTAGGTGGATGCTGCACACTGGTGGTGGAGGGGAGCACCCATTACCTGTAAAGTGCTTTGAGTGGGGAGTACAGAAAAGCGCTATATAAGTGTAAGGAACTAGATGGGGCAGTGAAGTTAGAAACTGCCTCACCAATTGAAATACTGTAGTAAGGCCAGATTGTACAGGCCCAGAGTGGAATATAGCCAAAGCACTGGGATTAATACAGCTGCTCTTATGAACAATGCCACGTGATCTTTCATGACCAAGTAGTCAGGACCTTGGTTTAAAGTCTTGTCACCTCCTACAGCACAGTGTCCCTGGTCCCTAAACATGGATTTTGGTTGGGAAATTCTGGTGCAGAGGGAAAAGTGACACCTAATGGCCCACGAGCACCACTTACAGCGGCGGCCTGTTTGTTACTTAGAGGACTCCCATCCGAGTACTTTCTGAGACTATAGGTGGTGATACTCCAATGATGCAGAACGAGTGTGTCTTTGAAACTGGGGTTCTAATACGATGCTTTTGTGTGACTGAACAAAAGAACATACAGTAAAAACCATTATGCACTAGAGGAAGCCCATCTAGCCCATTCGGTAGTTACTGGAGTAGTTAATTAATCCGAGGGCCTCAACTAGCCGTTTTCTGAATGGAGCCAAAGTATCAGCTTCAAACACCAATCCCCAGGAACCGTGTTACATACTCTTACAACTCAAAGAAATGCCTCCTGTTCCCTGTTATAAAAATGTACTTTCACGTAGCTTCCACTTCTGTCCTTTGTTTCTTGTTTTACTGATGAGTCAAGATATTAGAAAGTGCACTCCAAAGCATGAAATCAGTGTACTCTCTAGGAGGCAGTAGAATAAAATTAGCAAATAAATATCAAAAAGCTACAGTCTTTTTTTTTTGTCAAACGGATATGCAGATAGGCAATGGCAGCTAGATGATTTAGCTAGTGTTGCTGTTGTTGTTGAATATAGTGTCGTGCGGAATACAAGTCAGGTTCCACAAGCCCAATGCCTATGTTCTGCTATTTGTTGTTCTCTGGCACATTTCCGACCATATTGAACACTAACATGAAATCAAAGAACAAAAAAAAAGGTTTGACAGTGAATGTTTCCGTTTGTCTTCTGGGATGCAGGCAGAGAGCTGCTGTGTGATTTCAAGTCTGAGAACATGTTATCTAGAATGACCTTTCGGGGAAGTATTGTGATGTGATGGGAGAGATCCCAGAGGCTGTAGTTCGTGCATGTCTCCATTCGACATAGTGCAAGATTGGAGAAGGGTTAAAGTCCGACATTTTAGATGTATCTAGTTTTATCTCCCAATATTTTACCTTGGGAATATGCTAGTTTCATGGTTTGTGCTACATCACACTCACGTGACAATGGTGGGTAAACTGAAACTTTTGTAAACTAACAGCAAACCTAAACTACAGTATGTTATGCATGTGTAACTGTCCATGATATCAAATAGTATGCTAAAACACTCAGCATGAAGAGGTCAAGGCCAGTACAGAACACACAGCGGATGTCTGATTAAACAGACTGTCCTGTTTACTGTAGAATTAGCAATATTATTCTCCAGGAGAGGAAAAAAGCAGTAAAATTTATTTAGTACTTGACAGTTTTATCAAAGTTTTTTTCCAGTAACTCCTGGCAATGCACATACTCTACGTAACTTTGCATTTGAACACCCTTGATACAGTTAAATTGAAATTGAACTTTCATTCAAAATAATTTTCCCTCACACTTATTGGTTATTAGCCTAGCTTGTACCTTTTTTTTTACATGAATAAACATTACAATTGTAACAAATTTACACGTCTTGATATTTAGCACAAAGGTCTCTCTCTAGCACATAAACTGTAGTTGGCGGAGGAACATTGTAGAAAGGTAATACAGTCCTTGTGGAACTTTTTGGGAGTCATTTTAATATGACTTCGTATTATCTTGAAAGACAGGTACCTTCGTTTGACCACTGTTGTCTTTTATCTCGGTCTTATTGAAAACTGGCAGTGTCCCCGTGATAACGAGGCCAAGATCCTGTTGTGCAAAGTAGAAAACACACGTCAGTAAAATAAGAAAGCCGACAATAAAAACAGTGATTTATTTAAATAGTAGCATATTTTACTGGGGCTAACCAAAAACACTATTAAGACAAAAAAAGGTTGCATTTCTGAAAAGCAATAAAGGGTTATAAATGCTCAGTTTTCTATTACAACAGATGTTTTTTATTACAAAACAAAAATGTATTGCAAATGTATTGCAAATAGTGTCCATAGATGTATGGTATGAGAACAAGAACTGCGAACATCCTTCTGAATGACAACTTCACTTCACATCCCTTCATCTTCCAGTAACAAGAGAGAAACAGCAACAGAAATCAGGTCAATAGCCCTGTGATCACTGATAAGACAGAAATTGAGGGCAGTCACTAGCTTCTGCTTTCTCGGAACTTCACTTTTTGTATAATATACAGTAACTGTTGTAAAAAATGTATTTTTTTAAATTTTCATATCACGAAAATCCTGTAATGTGAGCTGAAACCAATGTAAACAGTTTATTGTTAGGAATGTATACTGTACAGTACAGTATGCATGTCTGTACTGTACACTGTCGTAGTCCTTCAGAAATAACCTAAAAGATGACCTTTGTAAAGCAATTGTCTACCACTTCACTGCTGAAGAAAAACAGAAGGACTCCAAGTTGTATAGTTTACAGACTGCACCCCTGCTAAATGGTTTGTAAGATCATTTTGATCTACATCTGATACTTTATTATTAAGCAGTCCATAAAGCTAATTAAATAAATAGTAAAGGCACTATGTAAAATAAATTTTAATAGATACGGTTAACTGTGCTGTTTTTTTTTCACGTGAAACATAATAATGAGAATTTGCATTGATACTACTATATATTAAAATTAAAATTGTGTTTGTGGAATTTGTTTTTCAAAGAGAATGAAGAGTGAAATAAGATCCCAAAAAATAAAACCACAAACCAGCGCATCAAGATAGACATTTGTCCACTGTACTTGTTTGGCCTTTTTATCAGCCAAAACCATTGGCCTTCCCAACACGTCAAGGTACTCCTGAAATAAAAAAAGAGTTGCTTCTTCAACCTTTAAAAATAAATGTGCATGCATTGGAAGATTCAAGTCACAGCTAAAATATTTTAATGTTAACCTGTGACTTGCAAATACAAAAATATAAGGTGTTTGATATTATTAAACTACTATGAATTAAATTGACATTCTTTAGAAAAGTGCTCACTAAAGTCAGGAAGGTCACTTAGTAAAGCTGATATCAACCTTGATAAAGCAGTTTTGAGTAATTAAGCACCTTGTTACAAAGATGAAATATTTTTTCAATATTTTAAAATCAAACAGAAATTGATTTTACTTCAGTGCAGACAGATTACTACGGTACACGCAAAGAAAAAAAAGATAAAACAGCAAAATTTAAAGATATGGGCAGTCATAATGAGAACAGCCAATGTTACTAAAGTTTGGTGTTTAAACATGAACAGTACAACCTATTTCACTAAAAATCTGTAAAAAAAGTCAAATTTGTTTTACACAGTACCTGTGTGTTGATTCTTATTGCTCCAATGGAAGGAATTTCATAGTAATATCCTAAAAAAAACAACATACAATTTATTTAGTTTCATACATCGTATAATTATTCTCTTCTTTGTGAGATGCATATGGTAAACCCACATAATACGTGAAAAGTTAGGAGTATACAGTAATAATTAATAACTATTCATTGTTGTGATTTAACACAATAAATCAAGTTCTATATAGAGCATTACTATAATAAGGATGTCATTGTTCTGTATGGGACACCTTAAATCCTACACATACAGTACAAAACTCCCTACAAAGCCTAGACTGATGATTGACATTGAATAAGCAGCCATTGTAGTAACTGGTCTGTTGTAAAACTGAGATCTGTCCACCTAATGATCCATGAAAACAAAAATCCGTCTCCCACACTCCCACAAAAGAATGCCATCAACACATCAAGAAATAGCTATGAGCCAAGATCAATCATTTAACATTATGATAAATCACATGATGAATTATAAAACAAAACCTGAACAGTGGCATTAAGCATTTTGAAACAAAAACATCATGTCAAAATAGTGCATTTATGAACAGTACACAGGCATTATCTGATTGATATTTAAGAATTTGGGGCAATCTGTAAATATTCATTATGGGCAGTCTTTACTTCATATATGAAATAATACCTTTATTTGCACAGGCCATCCACTGTATTGGTCCTTTATCATAGTTGTGCTGACCAACAGAAAAAGTAAATACACGGACCTAGAGAATATAAAATGATTTCTATTAAACACATTCAAATGTTACTTCCATAATTGTTTATAAATTTATGTAGAATGTAGGAAAAGAAATGCAGAATTTTCTAACATTTATACATCAAAATGTTAAAAATACAATAGTATGAGTATCATGTGTATCAAAAGTATTAGTGTAAAAATATATTTATATCTAACCCCACAAGGCAAGTCGGGCCCCGACTAGCTCTGTTGGTAGAGCACGAGACTCATAATCTCAGGAGAGTGGGGTCGTGTCCCACATCGGGCACCAGGTCCTCCATGTTTGAGGTTGGGCACATGGCTAACAATTCTGTCCCGTAAAAAACCTAATGGTGCTACCCCTACATGTCAGAAGGCATAACGGGCAAAACATCCATCCACACAAGGCAAGTTTTAATAACACTATATTTCTTCTACTGGACCAACATTTCTATTGCCATTTAGGCATAAAAAGAGCCTATGCACAGAAGCAATCCAATCAGTGCCATTCATATTCATTGGCGAATCGTCAGACGTTCACAAACACAATTTGTGACCTCCACAACTCTGCTGCCAGCAATGAAAAAAATGAACCTCGGCAATATCCAAAGCCAAGAAGCTCAAGGCTTGTGGGATGATTGCAAATGTCCTTCATGAAATGCAGTTTGAAAAGATAATTCAGGTCTATAAGCAATATTCTTTAAGAAGCTTTGGCATAATCAGATTACACCTCCAACAGATGAGAGTAAAATCTTGGTGTCTGGTTAAATTCCACTTTGGTCTTGTGCAATCTGGTCTAGAAAAGTCCCTTAATGTAGCATTTTCTCAATTCTTATCCTGATCTATAGTTAAATGGAGCTGCTGTCACATGTCACCCAAATGGGCACTGTACTTAAATAGCAGATGGAGATGGTCTCCTCCTGAATGTAATGCCCTTTGGGATCTTTTGGGATGGAAGATTCTACCTACACTCGAGGAAATATGATTAATAAACAAAACCTACCAGGGCATTCAAATAAATAATAATAGCGCCTTCTGTTAAAAAGTTCAAGCTTGGTCACAAACGGCCGTCAAGAAAGATAAGAATTCAAAGCACACGTCAAAGTTTACTGTATGACAAAATGATTAAGGTAGCTAGTGACACGGCTCAGACCTTAATATCATAACAAGCTCCATCCTGAGCACTGAGTGAGTGCTACTCAATATGTCCCTATATGTCCATATTTTAGACAACTCTTAATGATATACTATTGATCCTTTTAATGCACAATACCGATGTTCATGAATCATAGTACAGTACATTATAGAAAATATATTTTGAGTGTGTTTTATCAAAATGCTGAAAAGAATGCACTGTACAGTAAGTGCATTTAGATAGTAGATTAAAAAAAGATCCTCCTATTGTGATGTAAACTGCAGAGGCTGGCATGATGCACTGTGCAATTAAAATTGTCATTAAAGCAGAACAACTCCTTTAGGCGTTAAGTTCAGATCCTTTATTCACATGCATACACGCAAAAACAAAGCAAAATAAATAAACAGAGAAGCACCTCTTCCACAAATATGACTTTCACACACATTTCTGTCTGGCAGATAGCTACATGTACACATCACAGACTAGGAATCAAGGAGCCCTTCTGGGGAAGGGTGAACCAGATGTCATTTTATTGATGTGACAGTGTGGTGCCGCGGATGAACAAGGAAGAGAACCAGAATGGATCTGCCACTCAGAAAACACAATTAATTGGGGGTGGTTTAAATGATTGAAATGTAGAGAAGTGCGATACAGTTTTAATGAACTTCAAACCAGGCAGCTCAAACACTGTGTTTAAACATGAAGTGGAACAATAACAAATCAATTGAATTATGCAGCCATCCTTTCAAAGCCAATATTGTGCTACTGGAATAGGTTTTTCAAAAAGTAGTCCATTTTTCAAAGACAAATAGCATGTGGATCCCAATCAGTGAAAAAAGAAACAATGACCCATTCCAGATTATAGAATTATTGTTGTTGGGGGAAAAATAGAACAAGTAAATGTAAAAAAGTCTTGAATATGCCAAACAAATTTACAGAAAAATTAAAAAAAATCAAAGATGAACTGCTTTTACTCAATGGATCTTCAAAATCACATCAATGCTCCTGCTTCTAAGTATAGTTCTACATTACTGTCCACAAATGTTTAGAGTGTGATGCAGGATGTACACATTAATAATGTCAAGGCCTGCAGGTGTACTGCCCGAGGTCAAGAGGTAATTAGTCCACCTTACAGTATGTCACTTTCCAGAGCATTATTCCACTGAAAACCCTTCACCACAGCCTGCAAGTCACACAGACAAGAGTTGAACCTGTGATTTTCAGGACATGTCATAAGCTCTAGCTGCGACCCTTAAACTAAATAAGACAGTCGAGAGACTGGAGGATGGCATTTTTAATTTGAAATGTCCAAAGTTCCAAATAAAGTTGTAAAAAACAATAATGTGCTGTTGGTAATGCAACAAATAGCCAAACAATATTTAATTTGTTATTGGTATTGATACAACTATCTGCATCTTAAGAACACTATATATCCATGGCATTCATGTTATCTTAGAGCAATCGATAGTGTCAGTTTCTGGCACTAAAATCTACTTACCTTCCTCTCTGGGTTGTATTCTTTAAAAATCTCTTCAGCCCTTTCTTCTCCTCCGTCAGTGAAGAGCATAATTATTTTGTTGCAGTGTGCACGGGAACCGTTAAACTGAAAGATATTCAAAAATCTTTTTTTTAAATCCTGCAGGGGTTTTGAAAATCTCATCTAGCTCTCGAACATCCATCTGTCCATTTTCTAACCACTTTCTCCAATAGAGGGTCTCTGGGGAGCTGGAGCCTATCCTGGCAAGCACTCTCAAACAAGTATTTGGTAAATATCAAGTGTTGCTCTGCAAAGTAAGTATTTTTCAAAGAGGTGGTTTGAAAACGCTCCTCACGGACGTATTACAAACCCTAAGTTTAAAAAATAAAACAGGAAAATGCACCACGGAAACATGTCTACGGCACAGTAAACCAATTCAGAATTTCTGAAAGTGTTAAATTAAAAAAATATATATTTTGTACAGTAAAGAGTGTAGTTGGTATTTTCAACAAAATCCGAGACATTAAAACATGAACGCATCAAAATATGGAACTTTAAAGTTTAACTCAGCCAGAATTTGAACACAGTATTGTTGCGATACTGTGTACATCCAGCAGGTGGCAATGCTTCATAATAATGCACTGCGACAGTGTGCCTGATTAAACCAAAGGTGGCTTTATTAACAACAGAGTTCTTACTGGAAGTCAACATTAATAACAGGGTGGATCTTTAAATTCTATTAAACAACAGGAAAAAAATCCCAATGTGGAAACTGTGAAAAGACATTTCTACATTGCACCACTTTACAAAATTCACTCTATACCATTTAGATATTCTCCTGCTGTTTTTCTATTAAAAACAAACTTGGGTTTCCTACACTGTCAGAAAACACAGTGATTTCTAGATTTTCTTAACACAAATGTACTGTGTTGTGTTTTCTTCAGTACATCTGCTGCTGCCTTTTGGTTATAAACACAGCAAAGGTCTGCAGTTGGAAAAAATTGAATTTGACGCTACAATAGGATTGTGAAGTTGCTGTTGGACCTTGAGAGAACAATATTCTTGGACAAAGAGTGCAGACTGTCAAAGATAATACAAGTGATGCCATGTTATAATTTAAACACTTTGGAATGGTTCTGAAAAGCCAAGAAGAAGACTTTACAACCACTTCAGAAGTAATCAGACCAGGCCTACTCAACTTGCACTCCTCTCATCCACTCCATTACATAGCTTTGCTGCAACCAACTCCTTAATTATTTGGTTGATAGCAAGCAGATACAATACAACAATACAAAATTGTTTGTATCAAAGCGCTGTAACGGGATGGATTGTGAGGACCTTAAGTTGAGTAGACAATACTTAACCTGATTCTCAGTTACCATCTGAAAACAAGATATTAGTGTCTTTGGCTACCCCCACATTTAGCCATCCCCCTCGGACCACACCTACACCATCACCATCTACCTCTTTATGATTTCTTATCTATTGCACATCTCCAGTCATTGTTTACACATCTGTATTGTTTACATTCAAACTGTCTACATGTTTACTTGCACACTGTCTACTGTTTGTTTGTATATTGTCTTGATGCACTGTTTGCACTTTGTTTTGTTTTTTACACTTGTTTTACAGTTGAGAGACTTTCTGTAAGTAAGAATTCCATTGTACCAGTACCGGTTACACATGGCAATAAAGTTCAAGTTCAAGTTCAAGTACCAATGAAAATCAACAGACAATCTGCGGTCATTAGGTCATAGACAATAAAAACTATCCATGAAATAGCCGCCTTCAAACACGTGAAGTGTTTCTTTTGCATTTACATGGCGGTATGGGTAACATAATGACAAACATTGTGCTTATAAGCCATGTATCATTTAATTTTAATTTAATGTAACCTTTATATCTTTCTTTTTTTTCTTTATTTCTGTTTGTGAACTTTTGAAAAATGAACAATTTTTGTGATGTGTGACTGAAGATTATTGAAGAAGCAGTGTAACCTTATTTAACGTCCACGTCTCCAAGGTAGACATTTTGTCACTAAAGCGAATAGCTTCCTGTGACAAAATAGCATAGCAGCAGAATTTGGTCAAAGCAAATAGTGACAAATTGAGTGACTTCCACAGTAGGTCAAGAAATCCCCAAACTTTGTAGTATGTCATGTTAATTACTCTGACAGAGATCAAGACTGACAACATCAGGCAAGTACTGATGTGTAAGCTCCGTTTTCTACATGTACTCTGTAAACCTATCTGATTTCACACTGGCTTCTGATACTACCTCAGGAACTAAGAAGAACATGGAAAGCACTTACTTCTGAAAGCTGTTCAAAGGCAAACTTGAAACCCTTCTTATAGTCGGTTATTCCTTTTGCTGTGATATTTTGAACATCGTCTTTTAACTTCTTTTTGTTTCGAACATTAGCTTGAACGAGATGGTGGAAGCAGCCAACATAGTTCGCGTCTTTATTGAACTGAAACAAAAAAAAAATGCATTATTCAACACACCTACTGTACTGTATATTTATGCCGTCTGCTTTCAGCAGGCTTGTTAAAACCTGGATTAGACTTTCTAACTAAATTGCAGCTCAGTGGAATAAAGAACAGTTTTGAAGTTTAGATTTACTTGGCCCATGGTAGTTACAATGTTTTGGTCATTTTTGGTTGGCTGCTTTGGAATTTTTCTGGTTCTGCTCAATTGCCTCCAGCGTCTCTCATTTCCTTCCTTGGATTCTCCCACAATCTATATTCTGATGACGTCCATGTGACAAGTGCACCACTTCCTGACCCTCTTAGGCTTTGATCTGGTCTTTCTGGTGCTCTGAATAGCAGTTCCACTCCTAGATAAAGTACAGGACCAAGTCTTCCTCCACAGACGAATTTGACATCTGTTCTGCTCTGCTCTGCCCCTGCCAACCTTCAATCATGGTTGCTACCTCGCTATAGAGAAAGTTCAGTTCCATTGTACTGAAAGATCAGGTCCTACTCTAGTCTACATTTACACTATCTAGATTTGGGGGGGAGGGGGGGGTGATGTCACTTCTGTGAGCCTTGTTAGATTATACTTCTTTCCCATCTACTGTAACTCTGTCTTTTATAGATATACAGTATAACTGACCATTTCTGTACAGATGCATTTTAAGATCCTTGTTCTTCCCTACCTTTCCCTTCATTTCTCTGCCTCAAAGGTGTGAAACATTTTGTACAAGTAACCTTGCAGGATGTTATTGCATGAGAAAAAACAGATTTTGACATTCATGCAATAATTGTGAATGGGGGAAAGTGAAGGGTCTCTGTGGACCTTATTAAGCCATAAAGACAAATGAGGAGGTCAATTAATTTATCAGTAAAAACCAATCTTTCTATATTCGTAATAGCATTTCTATTAAATGAAAACCTACTAATAAGTTTTTTTTATTAAACTGTATATAGATCTTGCATTTTAATATGAAAACACTTGGTCATAATAGTTTTACACAAACCATTTCCTAAGAAATTCTGTCAAACTTTAGTTGATCCTCAATATTTACAGATCAGAAGACAACCCGGTTTTGTTTTTGTACTTAATTGTAACCCCATTAATCAACAGCATTAAAATAAACAGCAAGTACTGTTTCCCCTCATTGTACAATGATTTAAATTTCTGAAAAGGCACATTCATCAGGACATAGAAGCATTCTCTAAAATGCTATGAAATATCTCAGGCTACCACATAACTATTACAAATTTTACCAAAAGGACGACTGCCTTATTTTTTTGTGCTACACATGACACTTGAAAACACAATTCTAGATATTAATGATGAAAGAAATCTTTTGATTTGTCTCTCTATAAAAGAAACTCTTGACACCAAGAAGCAGGCGCTGCATTAAATGCAAGGAAAAATTCTCATAAAAATACAGGGTGCATTTGTGAGTCATTTTATCAGTGGCTGTTCTAAGTTCACAGCAGGCACTGTCAAAACACACGGGGCTGTGCATGCATGAGCTGAAAAGGAAGTTATATCCATATTGTGTTGATTAACAACTGTGAAGAAAAAGTGCAAAACAGAAATTCAGTTGCCCCCCATGTTCTGAGTTAAAGGCATCCCTAAACCACGCAAAACATGTCTGTCACACTGAAGAGCTATAATTTAGCTTGGGAGTTTGTCAATGACATTTGAAATCAATTTGTGTACAAATGAACAGGAAAGAATCTAAGCCCATGAAGGGAAAATAAACGTAATTATTCATGATGATGGTGAGTGTCTTTACATAACAGCACATTCTGACCGTAGATAAAAGCCCTGTCTAATATAATCTTGTTTTTTTGTTGTTTTAAGATCCATGTACAATATGTCAGGGATTATATAAGTGCAGATAAATAAAAATTAAAATAAGAACACTTTGCATTATGATACTCGTTAGCTCATGAATGAAGTGGAATGCAAAATGCTTATTATAACGTCCAATTAATAGTGTCTTTCTGCCCACTGGCATTCTTCTCTGCAAACATCTCTCCATTATTATCTGAGTCAGCAGATGATTGCAAATGGGGAGCATTACATAGAATTATAATTAAGGCCATGTAGCTACTGTATGATGATGTTTTATAATTTATTAGTGAATGAAACACCATATTTTATATGTAATTTAATGTACTATGACAAAAGGGCTCTGCAAAGGACTGGTGTCCTGTCCAGGGCGTATCCTGCTTCGCACTAATTGTTTTTCCATTTCAGCACTGTGGCCCTACAATGGGCTAATTAGTTGTTGATAAAGAATAGAAAAGACTGTAAGCGAGACAATAAATGTTGAAGTCACTCACCATCATGAAGTAATTATAATGTTAACTTTAGGAAATCTCTAGTATATTAAATACAGTGCCTCCAAATACCGCATTCAATTTAATTAAAGGAGACTACAGTATATTCATTAATCTCTAAAGCCTGTGATTTATGTCCTGAAAGAATTTATACCACAAAAATCCCTTTAATTTGTTCAGGGGTTTGGGTGATTTTCATCTATTCAAACAGTGCCATGTAGTTGCCATATAATATTTTTACCTCTGAATTCCCCCTCCCTTTGGTTAAGACTGGAAAACTTTGAAAACATGTCACTGAGAGAACAATCGTTGACTTTTCATGTACTGTACTTTTGTCTGTAGGTTTAAAAAAACATTTGGTTTACTTTCGGCTAGTTTCAGACAACAATCCACACCTTCATGCATTTTTAAATTTACTACATTAATTGAATGTAAATGATAGACTTTTCAAGTTGACTGAATGGCTAAAAAGGCTCAAATCCTATTTCAGTCTTGTCAAAGGTCTTTTCAGAATCTGTGTTTCTTCTTACTTGGCTAGAAGTTATATGTGATGCACATACCCAGGTAAGAATTTTATAATACTTTAAATTGGTTAATAACTGACTGAATTACCAAATCTACTCAATCACTTGGTACACACTCCCATTAGGAACTGTAAGAACTATCGTATGCAAGTACTGGGGAAAAGCCGTTTTTCTTCTTACAGCAATAATTTTATCACATTTATATATTATAATTATCTTCTGATAGATACTGTATATATACTGTATCTGTATCATTTATCCACATAAAATGGATGCCAATGAGTCCTAATCACTTATACATTGCACTTGGAAGGTTTCCCTGAGCCCTCTAACTCTGACGCTGTTTCTCTAGGGATTAACCCCTCTGATCCTATTACTGTAGCCCTGTATACAAAATGAAACTAGTAAAGCTGGATTAAATTCCATGAGAGGCCTAATCTAATAAACGCCATTATACTGCACTGCTCATTTCAACAAAACTAGGTCACAAAGCTACTTAACAAGTAATGTAACAAATATTGTTCCTATGTTATGTTCACCATTGCAATGGAATTTCACTGGATTTATCCCTCAGTGGCTGGCATCCAACAAAGACTCAAGTAGATCTGGAACTAAATTAAATTAAATATGTATTATTAAGATTTTATCTGCACGAACAGAAAAACAAATCTCAAAATGTAAATAATTTTTTATCATTGAGAGCAATCTGTTTTTTTGTTTCCATTATTCCTGTTATACCGGGCATGTTAAATCATTTCCTACCAATAAAAACTAAGATATGAAGGTGTGCTGTAATCCATGTGCTAAAGTAGTTTTGATTCATAACTTCAGGAGCCTGTGCTGATAATAGGTATTCAAGAAGAGAAAAAAAAAGACTGCTGCAATTATTTTTCAATTCTGTCTGTAGTGATACGCTCTGCAAGATATGTAAATCAACATACGATTAATGATAGAAGTGTTTTTTGATACTGCTAGATCACCACATGTAGAGCTATACTTCTGCAGAACCTGATTTATGCATAGCAGGTAATTCATGTTATATTGAATTCTATTGCCCTGACACAAAGGACTATGTACTTTTACCTGTTAAGCAATAAACAATGTGCAAGATTCCCAGGACATTAATATTTATACAAGCTATGTTAAAATAAGCAAATGATTACCATTAAAAAGCTAAGAAGCAGGACGTCTGCAAATCTATGTTTTGGGTTTGTCAAATCTTGTAAAAATCCTGCAAGATGCCACAGCTGCCATGAGATTGGAAATATGCTAGCGAAAATGTGCCAAAGTGTGAAGGATAATATAAAAACTACTTACGTATATATGTATTATGAAATCAATAAAAAATGCAAGAACTACAAACTTAACAGGATTGCTTTAAAGCCTACATATGAACTTATTTTGATTTCCTTTTACATATTAACAATATAAAGTATTTCTAGATTATATACGTATTATCCTTCCAATACGTATATGGGGAAAAATTCCAATTAGGAGGAGATATTTGACATTTAGCATATTCCACAGACCTAGTAAAATCAATAAATTGCAGAAATTAAAAAATTACAGGTACATGAGATGGCACCGCAAGACAGAAGAATAGATTTAAAGTAATTTACATTTTCTGTCCTCAAAAAGGACTGGATGGAAAGACGCTGTGCCCGTGTCAGGCAATTCTTCAGACTGCCTTAGGTGAAGGTGGAGGTTTATGGATGTGAATGATAAATGATTTAGTATCAGGGAGGTTAGGGCAACAGGGAAGTGGTTTATGTATTTTTCAGGATTACAACCTGTGCACTGCCATCTGCTAAAGGGACTAGAGGAGCACCCTTGACAAAGGTGACCCTAAACAATACAATCTATATTTATATCAACACAAATATCAATGAGATACTGTACTGTATATACTCAAATATAGAGCTATAAAACAAAAAATAAAATCTGTACACTGACAGTCTGAACCAAGTTATTAACTTTCTAACCTCAATATACTGTAGCACCAATTTAATATAATAAGATTCATCATCATGCTGTCTAAAAGATTTCTTTGCGTTAACATTTAACCATGTTTACTCTCTTTTCAGACAGCCCTTCAAAGATGGGCAAGGTGTGACTCAACGTTCTGCTGTCACAGAAAAATAAGAGATTACTTTTAATAAATTGCAATCAATAAGACTGACTTCCTTTGTTGACCTTTAAGATCTCCAGGCAGTTGCAAATCAAAGCTTTATTTGTATGGGTTTCATTAGCCGAACTGCCATCAGTGTTCTCTCCCTGCAACTGCAGCCTAGCATGCAATCATAAACAAATTACACCCCCTGTGTCCTCATTGCAAAGCAGGTCCCTAATTCATAGCTTTCTGAGATTGAATTGCTGGTCCTATCATCTACTACTAATGGCCATCAAGGCACATAACAGAATTAAAAGGGGGCAATTCAAGCATTACTCTTTCATTTAATCTCTTCAGTGTGGCAGGGTCCATTTTTATTACCTCCCCAAGTCTTTTGTTAGACAAAGTCACACTCCTTGTAACTGCCACATGACCATATGACCACCATTTAAGGCAGGATAGCCCAACTCTAGTGGGACCTGCAGTACCTACAGTGGTACCTGTTTGACACTGTAAACGGAACATCACAACACTCCATCCTGCCTAGCTGCGTCAATGGAAAGAGACAAGAAGTAGGCAGAGTCTCTGCTGCGTATCCTTGTTTCTCAGGATGGAGTCACAAATGAGGCACACAAAGTAACAGCAGATTAATTTTAAGAGCTAAAATTTGGCATTTTGAAAAACAAAATGGGACACATTGTGAAAGAAAATGGCATCCCCTGAAGGTCTTATTCACTTGCATCAAAGTTTCATCAATTGAGCAACAGACATATGAGATGTTAAAAAGGTAGATACCTGGGAGTCTCAAAAAGACAAGATACAACATTTTCATTTTATCTGTCCAGTTTACTGCTTCTTACCCTAATTATTAACAATTGCTCCCACTCTACTGTCACTTTTATAAAGCACAACACACTCTGAGTCATTAGAGCACTGGTAACTATGGTAGAGTCTCTTAGAATCTCAATTCAATGGGTAACACCTGGCTTTTGTCAACATTTCCAGCTTCAAAGCAAAACGATGTTTGTCTGAACTGTAGGGGGTCCAGATTCAGTGATCAAAGTAACCGTAAAGTTGACCTTGTTTTACTTTATTTAATCAAGTTCTGCGTAAATGATAAAGTGTTAATCAAGAGTCCAGAAAGACACCACTTAAGAGAACAGAGAGTGGAGGACAGAGTGAAGAACTTGGGGTAAAAAAGGAAACATCCAAGGTGGGAGCTCCTTGATCCAGACCACCCTGGAAGACCAGAATGGGGCTCAGTATCTGAAACTTGTTAAGAGAGTTTGCTATTCTGTGGTTTTTAGGGAACTCTGATTTCCTTTGTAAAGAATCCCTTGGGTAATAACAGCCTCTTCTGATTTGTAGGAGGTTTTTTAGAATATGGAAATATGTTCCTGTTAGTTTTGTTAACAGAAAAACAGACTTAACTGCTGGTTGTATTCTGGTTAATTTAGTTTAGCATCTTTAGCAGCTCTTCTTGCCCTTGTAGGCATTATTTAAAGGTCTAACACCCAAAAAGTCAAATATTTGGTAACATAAATATTAATGAATAAATACAGTATTTGTTTAACCAAGTGTGCCTGAATTATTACTATAATAATCAGAATATTATCCATACCTTTAAACAACATTAAACAGCCATAAAATGCAAATCAGCTTATTTTTTTTCATTACAAGCCAGGTACACAAAAGCAGTGGTTATGCCAGTGCTTTAATTGAAGTGATAATTTGATCAACTATACCATTTTAAACATGGCTCAATCCTAATAAGATTGGTTTTAACACACTCATGAATTTATACAGGTAGAATTAAAATCTCTCAACTCCAGAAAGCACAACAATTGGAAAACTTCTAATTGGTAAATTATTAGCTAAATAGGGGGTTATTTAACAATCAAGAGCTCAGCTGGAACAACAACCAGCAGCTGCAGGAATGATGAGAGTCTGGATAGGGACCTGATTTAGTTCAATTTTGTGTCGCAGTTTTAGGAGGAACACAATACATAGTGATCTGGATAAAATATTTTTTTAACTAAAATGTGTGGGAGAAACTCTAATACGGGCACGGTTTTGGACTGCATACTGTTTTGATTATTTGCATGCTGTTTAAAAAGTCTAAAGTACCTCAATCAGTTTCAAACATTTACAGTAGGAAGACTTTCATTTAAATTTAATAGTGCATACTAGACTGTATAGTACTCCAAATAGTACATATGGCAAAATTCAGAGTTGTTGGGGTATAAGAATATTCCCAAAGAGATAAATTTATGATGTAAAGACCTCTGTCATCCAGCTGTTCCACATAACGTCATACAGGGGACATAAACGCGTGCTAAATAGTCAGTCGGTTCCGAATGTGTGGATGACTACAATGTGTAGTTCGTACAATGTATTGATGACTACTACCAAATGAATTTTTCACTTGGTGGATAGTAAATAGTGTTCTAGCCTTTGCAGCTGCTGTCTGAAAGAAATAATGGAAGTGCAGACTGTGAACCAGCTGTTTTGTATTGGCGTCAATCATTGAAGGTGGACATCATAAGCTGATTTTTGACTGACATTGCTGATAAGTAAGAATAGACATTTCCCCCTTCAAAGACTTAACACTGTACACCAAATGTGTATACAAACCACATACAACCAGTACGTGATAATCTTCCCTCTGCATCAGAAGTGAAAAACACACAATGTACCAGTAAAGCAACCAGGAGCACTATCCTATAGGAAGTGCTGTCCCTTGGATAAAACCCCAAAGTTAAATTTACCCTGTCTAAGAGGTCATTTAAGATCCTATGATAATGTTTGGAAGTTTAGGAGTATTATAACTCTACCAACAGGGCTACACAATTGGGCTACCAAATGGCACCCATTAATTTAATTAGTGAAGACAATTTCTCACTTCTGCATGCTGTTTAGTGGGATTGCTGGAAAATAATGACCGTTGTGAATCACCAAGGGGGGCTGTACTTCAGTGGTGAATAAAGAGGTTTCCTTTCTACAGTATATGTAAAGTGCTTTGGGATCCATTAGGATGAAACATACTACACAAATGCAATCAATCAATTGATTAATCAATTATCCTATTTTAAATGTTAAAGTGCAAAAATTATTTGTTTTTGTGTCTATGGTGTTTTCGCCATGTGGAGTTCCATTTGATAGTGTGAGTTAAACTGTTTTCTGGATAAAGCTTTTCCTTAATAAAAATCCTAGTTCCAATTCCAAACTCTAACAAATTGAAAATCCCTGCTCAGAATGAATGGATAACAGGAATGGCAGGGGTACCATTCGTATCAATTTGAGCTCTACTTTTGGCTTATTGCAACAAACTAAAAATAATTTAAAGGTTTCTCAAAGAGATTCTCAGATATCAAGCATGATGGATGGCGATTTCCTGGTTACCACTGCTGTGCTCTGGGGACAAGGGTTAAGAATGTAATTTCAATTCTGTTCACAAGCTGGAATACTGGTGATTTCATTAAACTCCTGTTTTCAAGTGCATGACTCAACTCAGATCCATATTTCATTATTTCTTACCTGTCTTTTCTCATCCCAGAGCAAGGACTATTTCACTCAGCAATACACCGCCAAATTTGAGACCCACACAACAGACTTTGTTTCAGAGTGATATCTTGTTTGTGCAGTTTGTTCTTATGTTTCTTGCATTTATCAGCATAATGTTCTTGAAACATGATATTTACCTGGCCTTTATTTCTGTTTTAAAAGGCATCTTTTTCTAAACAGTTTTAAATTTAAAACAGCAGAAAAAAAAGACAAGCTGCTTCTAAATGCAAATGTAAATAGTATTTCCAATGTATTTACTTTTAAATATCTTAATTATTTTAAACTTTTCTAGATGATCTCACCAGATCACAAAGAAGTGCTGAGCCTAGGTAATACTGAGATTGGAATCCTTTATCTAGGAAAATCAGGTACATCTATAAATGGTCTTGGTGGACCACTAGGTAACACTCTTCCATCTGGATGAGAATTTCAAAACCAATGAGCCAGAATGACTATGGACATTGCTTTACGAGATGCTGTCTTATGAATAAGACAAAAAAAACAAGGTCCCAACTACTTGGTCATAATAATTCAATTACACTGCTTTAAGGACTAGGATTGGTTACTCCAATGCCCTGGCTACATTTAATTTGTGATTAATAATTGGATGGATGATTGGAAAAAAATAATATTTTCATATATTTTGCATTGTAATGTAAAAACTGGACAATGCTTCTCATTTTACCTAGGCCCACATGAGTGGGCTTTTGAGTTTTTAGAAGGAACAAACATACTTTGATGTGCAAGAAAAACATAAACAATGTAAGCTTTATCCTGTGAAAGATTAATGCAATGATTTCCTTTTACGTCCATTTGAATATATCTTATGAAGTGCAGCCGGCATTGAGTAAAATAAATTAGATTAGACCTTTCATTGGACTATTGAAGTTCTAATGAAAAAAGCATCAGATATACCGTAAGGGAGATCACAATTATAGCTTAATGCAATTGCAAAGAATCTTCCTAAATATAAAAAACGTCCAAGTTTCAGCTAAATCTTATACTTGAATCCCATGATTTGACTTTATTATCCTTGAATATCATCCATGTTTCCAGATCATCATTGTTACGACCCCAAGTGTCTATGGGTAAAGGGGTGTAACATTTAGGATAATTTTTGGATGCAGGTGGGTTCTGGTGTGGGACTTAGGAAGCGTAACAACAAGGGTTGGTGCAAAAAGTGATTATTTTATGTTGAATAAGTGACTGGCACGTAATAAGACACAATAACACACAGGGGTAAGGAACTAGAGTGGTGCCAAAGAAAAGAAAACAACAAAGAAAATGGAGCTGGCTAAGAAAGTGAGGGAAAGCTAACCTAACTACAAAAGAAAACCCGAAACACACGGTCTTCGGCGTCTTCAAACGCCCTAGCTAACCTTCACTGACTACCCAAAACCATACAAGACAAAAGGCACTCACCCATACTAAACTAGTGTTATTAATACAAAAATCAACTACGTGTGCAGAATGTACACAACCTAAACTAACCCTACACACAAAAGTTCACACAAATACACAAGTGAACTAGGAATACAAATAATAATAAACAAATAATAATAAAACGAGAGGAGTCAACAGGAACAGGGTACAAAAGAACAGAAAGGTCGAACATATAACATGTTAGGGCAAGGTAATGGCAAAACAAGGATAAACACACAAACAAATGAAAGTACACAGAGACAAGCACAAACCAACAAAAGCCAAAGCTATACAAAAACACACACGAACGAAACGAAGCTGAAGCAAAAACCAAAAGCGAAGCAAGACCGAAGCTGAGCCAAGCGGAACCAAAGTCAAACAAAACGCCCCTTCATGCTGAAAGCCTCCAATTTATATACTAAATAAGCTGCACTCTGATTGGCTGAGAAGCTGATTGATGATGACGTCACAGGGAAACAATGATGTAATGATGGACCAATGGGGGAGGGAGAACAATCAAGGTCAGGAAGTTTGGAACACAGCAACAAAACCCACATGGACCACACACTGGGACGTAACAATCATATAAAACGGATTTGTAACTTAAAATTCAGTGATGACACTATTTGAATCATATGCCAGACATTTTCCGTAAATACTTACAGAAACAACATTCACAAAATCGTCATCTGAGAGTGTTTCCAGCATTTCTGAGACTGATGTCCTGATCAGTTTGAGAGTCAACCCAGAGACACTTCCACTCCTTGTGTAGAAAAAAGACAAAGAGTAAAAAAGATTAAAAACCTTTCAAAAAGTGTATGGGATATGAAAATATCCCTCATATTTCTGTAAAACCACTACAGTATCTTAATGTGTGGTACATCCCTTTCATATCTCAAAGTTTCAGTAATGGATGACTGTCAATCCTCAACGTTAATTGTTTATAAGAAAAGCCAACCGTATAAAAATACCAATATAAATCACCAATTCAGTATATGTAGTTCAGTCTATTGTGACTGAGTTTTCCCAGACTCACCTGCTGAACCTTGGAAAGCTGAATATAACACCTTACCTAACAATACTAAAGCAAATATATAGTATAAGCAATTGATTTTAAATCTTAAATGGGACGTTTTCACATAACAAATTGTTTGAAAAAAGACTTTTACTTTTTAAATTTTTGAAAAGTTTTGGTAACATTAATGGGTTAGAAATTCACAGAACATTTCTCTCAATCAAAACATAACGAACAGATGCAGCGTTCCTAACATCTGTCTGTTCTGAAAGTATAATAAATCTTGCTCTTATTTTACAAGACGTAGCATTGAATACACCACAGAATACTTCATAAAAAGATGAAATTATGGCAAAAAAGATGGAAGAAAAAGAGACAGGATTGCAGACATATTATGCTATAAAAAAGAAAGAGCAACAACGTTTTCTCGCTCACTTTTCTCCCAGCAGAAAAATCAAAAGTCTTGGCATCATCTTACCCTCTCCCATAAAACCCACAATGTGGGCAGTATTTGTAATTACGGTATCATAATAAAATGTATACTTTCACAATTAGATAAATGGTTTATTAAGTCCATTTGGTCCAATGTACATTGTATGACTAAGAAGTGAGTACTATATCAACAACCTTTAAATATTAACACAAACTCACCATGCTTCTTCCTAAATTAGTAATATTTACTTTATTAAGAGCATGAAATAGTTCCAAATGAAAGGAGGCCATTTGGCCCATCTAGCCTATTTGGTAATTAGCAAATACATCCAAAGATCTCATCCATCCTTCTCTTGAGGGGTGCCAGGGTATCGGCTTCAACGATGTGGCCAGGCAGCCTTTCTACACTTCCACAAGTGTTTGGGTATATTGTACATACAGTATACTGCAAGTGTTTCAATTCCCTTCATATGTTTATAGTGTATCAATAGTAACAAACTTCAGTTTGTAATGAATAACATACTAAGGAGTCCACCATGTGTGGTTTATGCTGTACAACACTTGGGTTGCTGAGATTATGAGGGGATAAGCGTACCCTTGGGAAATTATAATGTGTAAACCTGTGTTTAAAAAGATGAAAGATCGGGGCTGAGACAATTAACCAATACATATGAAATGTTAAAGGAAGCTAAAGATTTGCAATTAAGACAATTAGAGCTGTTAAAGCTAAAAATGCACATGGGAATGACATTTCTACTTTTTTAGTACTTGGTTTGGTGCTATAATTAGTACAAATAAAAATACTGCTTTTTGAAGGCTTTGAAAAAAGCACTATATTTTAGTAAAATAATGTTGTTCCCTTGCAACCATTGACAGATAATAGGGAAGTCCTGAATTAAGAACTGGTAACAGGTGTCACAGAGTGAATCTGGGAATCTGGACGTTGCTTATTCTACAAGCGTCCAATTTAACAAGCAGGTCTGGATAGAGTTCAACTGAATTCAATAGATGTCCTGAAAACATTAAAAATAAAATTACAACTCTCTAAATGTTAATGGAATCACCTAAATTGTGTTCATTTCATGATTAGGAGGCTGTTCTGGCAAAGAAAATCTACATGTAAATGTTTTTTTTATTTTTCATTGAAATTGAATTAAAATGAAAGGCACTTACACGTCAACAAGAATCAACATATCCTTTGGCGAAGCTGCTCCTTGTATGTACCTAAAAAACACACAAACCAATATTTCATGAACACACACAAAGCAAGAGCTTTGATCCCCAGCTACTCAATGATCCAGGACAATGAAGAAAAAAAGATCAAGAATTATTTCTGACAAAGCAATAGCTTACTATTTAAATCACATTCACCATTATGTCATATCTAGTCTGTAGTTCTGTTAAAGGGTTTTATTTTTGCTTAATTTGTGATTAATTCTATGTTGCCTGTTTAAAAACTAGAAACAAAAATATCATGTACATAAATATTCATAGCTCTGAAATATACACACTGGTTTAAGAAAGTGGTCTATATACACTGTTAGATACAGATGTATGGCTTTTTATGATTTTACTCATATTTCCCACTGAAATGCATTCTAAAATTAATAAAATGCATGTCAATAAATGTCATAGATATTACTGTAGGTGAATGTCTTGAATAAAAATTAAAATTAAATAATTGTTGAAACTGTGAAAATACTTCTGTCAACCTTTGTATTATGATCTTCACTTTTATTAAAAAATGTGTTAAATTCTGTTCTAAAAATGTCTTACTAATATCACGCCCTGTACACCTAGAGGGCGCTCTACTTCAGTCCCGTTCCTAGTTCCATGTGATTATTCTTGTCTTTCCGGTGTGTCTTGTTGTGTAGCCTATGTACTTCCTGTGTCTGCTGTGCTCCTCGCTCAGCATTGAGGGTACGGATGTTGTAAGACACAGCCTAGCACCAGGTCGCCCCTGTCCGCTACGCATAGAGTCTTTACTGCTCTCCTTGTCATTCCTCGGCATGCCTTTCCGACATCTGTGACAACTAATATACCATTTTTGGACAGTCAACTTTAATTTATCTGAACTGAAAAAGGCTTGGCACGGTGGCGTAACTTAGCTCTTCTTACCGTTTTTGGAATCTGGGTTGACCACTGGCCTAGAGCACCATCCCTGTGGAATTTACATGCTTTTCCTGAGTTGCCATGGGTTCTTTTGAGGTGCTCTGGTTCTATCCCACCTTCCGCAGACATGCTACCTACAGTATGTTATGTTAATTGGAGTTCTGTTAAATGTTACCTAACTGTTTGATAACTGGAGTCACTTAATTGTCTTGTGTGTGTGACCCATAATGGACTGCTGTCCTAACCAGAGTGTAGTCCTATGTTTTTGGGATAGGTACTGAGCTGCTGTGACCTCGACCAAGAATAATTTCATATAATGTTAATTTGAATCGCTTACCATGGTCGCCGTCGAACATCGTACAAATCAATTTTACTCGCAGTGTTCCGTGAGTCCTTCCAAGGAGAAGCTGAAATAAACATAAACTCCCATTACAATGAATGATGTTTAAAGTTTTTGCATTACATACAGTACATTAATTATATCACTGGTACGAAATGGGTTAATATAGTCTAACTCTGTAACTTGTACTTCGTAATGCACTTTTTTTTGGAAGAATTACAAATTGATTTATATTTTTAATTGTAATCCTGAAACATGAATCAATACACTATTTGGCACATTTTGTATTATTTTTTTAATGTTTTTTTAATTTTTTTTATCTCCTTTCCAGCAACTATAGAAGTAGTACTGGCACTCTCTCTCGGCCCAGATAGTGACCTGGATCTGAACTCACTGCAAGAATAGCTCAAAGCAGAGGCCTGGAAATTGTTTGCTAATTGACTGTGTTGATGACTGTTTGTATAAAGCCATTAAATGCCTGGAAAGGACTCAGTTTCAGTGGATACTGTAAGTGGCTGCTGATTTCAGGGCAGGAAGCCATTAAAGCCCCGAATGGTTTTGCTATTTACTATAATTTGCAAAGATGTAACATTGTTTGCAGATTGCACTATAGAAGACCACCTAATCCAATTTGTATTGGGGCACATACCCAGGCACTACCTTTTACTGCCCCCACCCTTAACCCTTCATGGGACTCCTTTAGCAAACAGGTAACGATAACTAATCCTTCCAGCCCTTTTCCAATATCTCAGCAAGCGATGGGCACAAGGCAGTATACACCCTGGACAGGATACCAGTCCATCGCAGATCGCATGCTGACACACACTCACACCAGGGAAAATATTCCCAGGAGCCAATTAACCTCCAAAAGCAGAGCATCCAGAGGACACCCATGGGGATAACATACTGTACAAACATCAGACAGACAGCACCTTAGGTCCAGAATTGAACCCAGGACAACAACACTTTGTGGCACCACTGTGGTGCCCACTTTAAATAATATTTCCATATTTAGATTTTGCCGTATTAAATATAAAAGTTTCAACAATCAATTTGAACAGACTGCGGTGTTTTGAGCACCCTGTGTTACAGTCTCCGACATTGAACCTTTGCTGTTTAGTCTGCAGTATCAGTTTAGATTAGAAAGAGGTCTAACTAGTTTAGTTCAAACAGAGGAATGTGTTACGCTTCTGTGATTTTTTTATTTTAGCCTGAAGAGTATTAGGAAACGTGACATGCCTCTTTCTATCTCGTGTGTATAAAACACAAATTGGAAATAAAAAAAAATATTTACAAGAACACTGAAAGAAATATTACTGAAATACATTCATCATGATTAACTGCCTGGGTTGCCAAGACTATGCAGTACTATATGACAGATATGAATATATGGTTTCAGAGCACATATCCAACAAACCCTTGCTGCATGTTTCATTTCCTTTCTAAATGTTGGCATACTTTCGAACTTGGATGGTAAATAAGCAGCTAGCTGGGGCAATAATATCATGAAATTACTGTATGTGAGAAAATACCAATAATGCTTCTGATAGTTCTGGTTCAATTTTTATGCAAGTAATATTAAAAAAGAAAAAAAAACATTTGCAGGGATACAATTTTTTTCCCAGTGAAAAAAACAGGGAATTTTTATACTATTGACTTATGCTGTAAGAGCTTCAAAACAGATTCAAATGATAATGGCAAACATTATTACCATAAGCTGGTACTTATCCTGCTACAGTATATTTCAGAACAGTAACAATTAGTAACAGTAACAGTAAGAGGTCTCTATCAGCTTTTGCATGTTAGTGACACTTCTATTTGAAGTACAATAATGAAAAGCAATGGATATTCTATATGTACATTTCAAAATACATTATTCCCGTGGTTTTCTAGTTTCCAATATGCAGTACCATTTCCTAAGACATTTCGTTTCAATAATTTAAGAGGGGTGATAGGTTGTTGTAATCAGTTAACAGCGCAAGGAACTCAACCATAATGCACAACTGCTTCAGCCTTAGTGCAGGAAAAGAAAAAAAACCATGGTTACAAATGAGAGGAGGCTATTGCGGCTATCAAGCTCAATTGGTTGCTAACAAAATCATGCCCAGATGCAGAGTTTGTGAAAGCAGCTGACTGAAGAAAGACTTTAAATCAGGGGTGTCCAAACTTTGTCCTGGAGGGCTCGTGAGTCTCTAGATTTCCAAGGTTTCTTTAAGCAGCAACACCTGAAGAGCTGGAAGGGAGCTAATAATTTGGTCCAGTAAAACTGATAATGAGGCGATTTAGCTTGTTAAGAGCGGAGTTGGAATGAAAACCTGCAGACACACCAACCCTCCCAGGACTGGACAGCCCTGCATTAAATACTATTAGCACAGACCAGTCAAATGTGTTACAGATTCCAGAAGCAATTGACATAAACAAACCTCCAGGGCCTCATGGTAATATACCAATTATACTTAAGGAAACACGATGGTATCCATAACAAAATACGTCTTGCTGTCACTCAAAGACAGAAGTAATAGTCGTTGACTGGAACAGTGCTAATGAAACAGGGCAACAAAACCAAACCAAGCAATCCTCAGATCCATCATCCATCCATCTGTTTTCTAACCACTTCTTCCACTTCAGGGTTGCGGGGCAGCCAGAGCCTATCCCAGCAAGCAACAGATGCAAGGCAGGGTACAACCTGGACAGGACAGCAATCCAGCTCAGGGCAGACACACTGACACAAATACAGACATGCACACACTCACACCTAGGGCCTTGCACCAGAGGCCAATGAACCGACCAGTATGTAGGTAAACAAACTGCACACAGGTAGCTCTCCAGGTCTGGAATTGAACTCAGGGCTCTAGCTCAGCAATGCTTACCATTTTGCCACTGTGCAGTCCTATTAGAATCACAGTTCTCCCTAATATATACTGTATATATCTATTATTTACATGCTGAAACTAGTTAGAATAAATAAACTAGTTAGATTTACAAATTACATCACAACAGGGTTATTAGGCAAACATCCAGAAACTGCAAGGGACATTAAAAAAAAAGAAAAGATTTTGACCAAGAACGACATCGGTGTTTCAGTTGACATACCATTTATATCTTATCATCTCAACTATAAATATAAAATATAAAAGCAATCAAAATAAGCAGGATTCCTGGATTTTAAGTAATGCTACAGAATATACTGGGAAGCTAAACAACACAAGGAGCCCCGAGTGAAGTATTCTAAATACTTAAAGTTGTGAACAAACTAAAACCAAATGTTGTCTTCAGAAATGGGAAAAATGTACGCACTGGAAGACACAGATGAAAACTGTGGAAAAGTGTATTAAACACTGAGAACAGGGTGTACTGTTTTACACAAAGGATAGAGGCAGAGAGTGATTGAGAAACATAAGAAAAGTAAAAAATGGGCACAGGCATTGAAAGCGTACTTCAAAGAATACTCTTATTCCCACAGTTCCTTAATGGCTCTCTTACCCACGCTTTTCCATACTCTATCTTGATTGTTTGAAAACACTAGATCAATACAGACATGGCCTTTAGTAGGTATTCTTACAAACTGAGCAAGAAAGCTGTTGTTAGCTCATGCCTACCATTCCAGTTTCAACTGCTGATATTTCTAATGGCTCTCTCCAAGTTTTGTGAGAAAAATTAATCATTAACTTTTATCAAAGCAGCCCTGATTTTGTTATATAACACTGTACAGTAATTGAAAACAGCATTTGGTAAAATGTAGATGTTAAATGTAAACTCCTATTGCTTTTTGAATGCATTATTGTAAGTCTGACCCATACAGTATATGGTACAGTGCTTTGCAAAACTATTTAGACCATTTCATAATTTTCACATTTTGTTGCTTTAAAGCTTGCAGTCATGACACTTTGAATTAAATAATCGTATTTGTTGTTTACACAACCCCAAACAAAAAAGTAAATAAATCATGAAGGTGAGAGAAAAATGGAAATTATGGATGCATTAGTGTTCAAAAACTTTGGTGTGGCAATCCTACATTAATTTAGGTGAACAAAATTACCTTAACGAGTCACATTATTACTTGATTTGGCCTCTGTCAGTGTGCATTATTAAGGGTTCATATGATTTCAGAATACATTTACCTTTCTCTGTAAAGACTTAATATCTCTTTGAGCATGGTGAAGTCTGTAATTAAGCAGAGGGAGATATCCAGATGCTGCTTAGAGCAGGCTGCACCTCCAAATGGAGCAACTGGGCAAAGAGGAAACAGTTTAGTGATGCCACTGTGACACTAACAGGGACTAAGAAAGAGTAACACACTTTAGTTTGGAGGATGGGAGAAAATGTTTATCGGTCAACCATATCCCAGTCTCTCTACATAGGGGGCTTGCATAAAACTGAAAAGACACCACATGGGATCTGCAACAAAGAGTCCAAGTGATAAAGTAAACATTTGGCACAATGTTTACTTGTGCACAATGTTTACAGCACAGGTGTCAGATTCCTGTGCTGGACTATTAATTTTGATGTATAGTGATACGCCTCAACTAATTATACTGTATCTTTCCTCTCTGTTAAGAATTTAATTAATTCTGTATTTATCAGTCTCCTTTGACAATGTGTTAGTGATACCAATTACAGTTCATAGTAATTGCCAAATAATGCAATATCCTCTATTTCTTCTTGCTTTTTTTCCTAACTCTCCTGGCATTTAAGTATACTGTACATTTTAATTGTTTTGTTTTGACATTTTGATTTTTCCCTGGGTTCTGTTTTTGACACGACTGTACAGTAAGTATACAGTATATCTCTATACAGTATATATTTTTTCTTTTGGGTTATCCTTCCATCCTAGTTTAAATGTTTTTTCCTGTAGATTCTCGCCCCACGCAGAGTGTTGCTCATCTCATTCAGATGTAATCCATCATGTCTGTGGGGATGGCCTTTGCCACAGCACAGCTTCCAATGGCCAAGAAAGATGAAGCCTTGTTTATTACACCATGTGCTGTGCTTACAGATTAGCACTTCCAGTTCTTCACCTTTGCATAGTGCAGGCAGGATCCCTGAGGAAACCAATGAGTCCTACTCTTACGTTGGTTTCCAAGGCTTTTGAATTTCTTTCAGGTGGACACTGCGCGGTTTATGCCAATATCTTTTGACACAAAAGTGGGGGATGATCCCTAATTTACATCTGATACCTCTCGTCTTTCATTCCTTTGCTGTTTTCTTTTAGACTGAGTCAAACAAGAAATGACAACAAGCCCCCTCATTGGTAAAATATAAAGTAGTACTCTTTCATCATCACCTCAGAAAGGTTAAGAGAACTACTGTAAATGGAGTGAAAATCTACTGCAACCTTATGTAATTCCTCGTAGGCTGCTCTGGTCGATAAATCCTTCTACCGCCTGCAGTAAATACTAGGATAAAGTAGTTTAGGAGGGTAGCTGCGTCAGCATGCATAGGCTGCAAAGGAACAAGTCAAGGTTTATTCCATGCTGAAAAGAGAAGAAAGGAAACACAACATTTCGGCTGTGGAGCCTTCTTCGGGTGTGTGAAGATTACCCTTAGAAAAACATTTCTACAATTGTACTATATAACTGAGCCATCGCTTTATTCTAACAGATACACAACGGGTGTCACACTCGAAGAAGGTTCCACAGCCGAATCGTTGTGTTTCCTTTCTTCTCTTTTCAGCATGGAATAAACAGGGAATAAACCTATTACTTGTTCCTATCACATGGTATGATTCTCTATAGCTTTCTCATTTCAAGCTCTTCTCCTTCTTTTTTTACCATTTTAATGAGTGATATGTCATAATAATGCTCAGATTGTCTTGCAGCAACAAATACTCTAATATGTCATACAAAATTCACAGAAGACTGGACCTCAGCATTAGTTGTCTGTTTTTTTTTTGTCCCCCTTTGTCCCGTGTTTGTCTGTGATAGTGTGGGCATTGGGGTGACAGGGCCCTGCGTTGTTGTTGTTATTTTTCCCTGAAGAGGCCCTGGGACCGAGCAGCAGTCATACAGCACTCAAGGGGGCAGGATGAATGTGAGTGGAGGTGCCCCTGGTGAACTGATTGACCAGACCAAAAATCAATGTTGACACATAAATAAAGCTGTGGTAAAAGATTACATTTTCCCTTTAAGTTGAAATCCCTATGTAATGAAAGTGTCATGAATAACGTACTGGCAAAATGGAGAAATGCAGATGATGTTGTGTCTGGAAATAGATCTGCAAATAGGCGAAGAGCCTGACAGCTCCCGTCAAATGTAAAGCCGCCAAAGGAGAGTTTTAGTTTCACAGTCTGCCACACCTCTCTGTCTTCCAGGTCAATATACACTTTTCTACAAATCTTAACATAATTCTGGTGGCATAACAGCAGGACCACAAACATAACTCATTCTCTCTTTTATTTTAGGACCAAAACAGTTCTATTTTAGTATGGTAAACTGTCTGCCATGGCAATTCAAAAGCATAGCTGCTCTACTGTGTATCACTTGTGCATCAAAACAGCCGATGGAGGCTTTACACCAGATCCCACTTTTCTTAAAATAGAAATCAATTTTCCCATAACCTTCTGCGAGAAAAGGGAGAGAAATCTACACTGCAATATATGCTCAAAAACATGACAAAGAGTGAGTTTCTGCACTTGTTTTATCTATATGTATATATCCCTCTTTTTCAACTAAATTTAAAAGAAATTATCCTTGTATCAGTAAATAATTTTGCCCACCATGTATATATATAAGCCTAACAAAGAGATAAATGTTAAATTTATTAAAGCTCTAAATTCTATTACTAAATTAATAATAAATATGTTGTGTATGTCACACAGGTGGGGGCTGCAACTCAGAGGATGAAGTGGGTCTGCGCCTATATACTGTATAAAGTGCTTTAAGATACTGTGGGATGAAAAGTGCTATAAATATTCATGATTATCATTGCTGCTTTTTTTAGTTAGGGTTGTCACCTCTGATTTATACTGTAAAACACAACACACTGAAGCTACAACATAAAATGAAATAAATTAGCTTGCTATGAAATGTATAAAAGTGTCACCACTTACTTCAACAGTTCTTACCTTAGGAAGGTTAACAAGTTGAATTGCATAATTATAGACCAATAACTTTGACCCAACAATTATTAGATCTAAACTAGAGCATAATACCCTAAGAAGTAATCAAGCAGGATTTAGAAAAGCCTAATCAACAGTAATGAATACACACAGGGCCTACGATATTGTGTACTTAGATTTTCAGAAGGCTTTCGATAAAGTTCCTCACAAATGTCTAATTCAGGGAAACACTGTTTGGATTGAGAATGGGTTATGGAAAAACAGGGAGTAAAATGTATCAGTGATCTAGATTTTTGTATAGTTAAGAAACTATTCAATGTTGCAGATGAGCCAAATAAGGAAGATGTGCAAACTGTAAAAGATGCAAATGAAATTAAAAATGATTTAGATAAAATTAACGAGTGGGCACACACCTGGAAGGGGATGTTTAATGCAGAAAAACACAGGGTATTGCACTACTAACTATCAGATAGGCTAGATACAGTAGGTCAAATGGCCAATTGGCCTCCTCTCATTTGTAACGTGTCTTTTATTCTGAAACTCTGATTAGGAAAATGAAGGGTCTACACCATGCAATCATTGCTGCTAGTTGTGTTTATATCCAATATTTAAAGTGTGACTTAGTTACCGACACAAGAAGTGCTGAAACATTAAGGATGATTTGCAATTGAAATTAAATGTGAATGAAATAGCTTGTAAATTATATTAAAATGGTAGCATTTCAGTATTATTAAAAGATGATAAAACAGTATATTACTGTATGTGTATGGTCACATTTTCTGGGAGCATGTTACTGACTGACAATTTGCAGTCATAGAATGCAATTGTGCATGTAGTAATAGCTAGTAATAGCAATAGTAAGCAATATACTGTAGTTATCTACAGTAGTTATTACTGTCATTACCAGTTAACTACTGTATAAAGAGAGGTATGAGGTATGAGTAGAAAGCTGCATATGAAAGACCCACAAAGTTTCAGTTGATGAGCTGAATTGCTCACACCTGAACACTTCACAATTTGTGCCAAAACACTGCATTCTTTCTTTCTGCTTTCGATGTCTGATTGCTCCTTATGTCTAGATATCTTATGACAAGAATACGAAACCAGAATTAAAAAAATCCCTGCATATTTTCCATAAATATATACTGCACATCACATCCATTCATTAAATCCATTCATTAAAGTCACATCCATCCATTCATTAAAGTCACATCCATTCATTAAATATTTTCCCTGGTTATCTTATCAGTAAAATGCACATGTTTATATGTACACTTATATAGTGCCTTTTGTGATAAAATGCCTTAGATATTTTCTCATGCATTATAAAGTCATCAGGTGTGATAATAATAATAATAATAATAATAATAATAATACAATAAATCAGCAACAGTTGTAATAATAATACTGTATTCTCAGAAAAGTTCATCCTTCACGGAGAACTGTGAAACATAAAACACACATGAAGCTAGATAAATCACATTCTCACAACTCAAAAAATGCCCTGTGAAGCAACTAATAAAGCAATATACTGTAAATGTAAGTCGGTTTCAGTGACTTACAAAAAAAAAGATAAAAGAGATAACAGTATAACGTCTACATACTGTACACATACTGTACTTCTTTTTCTCGACAAGTTACAATATTAAAGTTAGAACAGGGGTGGTGTGGTGGCTCTGTGGCTAAGGATCTGGGCCTGTGGCTAGAAGGTTGCTGGTTCAAATCCTGCGGCCAGCAGAGGAATCCTACTCCCTTGGGCCCCTGGGGAAGGCCCTTAACCCCATTTGCTCCGGGGGATGCTGTATAAATGGCTGACCCTGTGCTCTGACCCCCAAGCTTCTCTCCCTGTCTGTGTGCCTCATGGAGAGCAAGTTAGAGTATGCAAAAAGACAAATTCCTAATACAAGAAAATCTATATGTATGTTGTGCTGTGTCATGCTATTTTTTTTGGTTTTTTCAAGATTCTCCGTTCATTATTTGAAAGCAAATGACAACGGATTTTGTGGGTTAAACAAACGCAGGTTTATTCCCATTATTTGAAAGAAAAAGTCAAACAGTTGGAGGGTGGCAGTCCTTCCATCACAAAATGAGATGGAACTCTGGCCACATCATCAGTAGTGAAAGCATGTACATGTAATAACCATCACCCAGATACACCTAGTGGCACACTGGAGTTAGGAATCCTCCCTGCAAAAACGTATTATATGTGACATTCTAATTCCATTAAAAAGTCAGTGAAGCTCTAGGTGCTATTTTATGTCCGTTTAATTAAAGTCACAACTATTAGTAATGTCTCTCTAGGATCTCTTCAAGGATCTTTAAACAAAATACTGTAAAATGAAAAGGTGGCCTCCTTCTCTCCTAACAGTTCTGGGTTCTTCAGTGTTTAAGAACTCACCTGGATAATACCGAGCCAGACCAGTCGCACTGCCAAACACCTGCCAAAGTAAAGTAGGATCCTCTTCTCTGTTTTTCTTAAAGATGTTTTCCAGTGCCTCAGTCCAGCTCAGCTCGTTCAGCACCACTGTGGCTGGAGAAGACAGAAAGCAAGTTCAAATTGTAAACTCAATTTTGTCTGTGGGAGGACCTATTAAATATGTATTATATGAAATATTAACATCATAGTTCATTTGATGTACAGCAATTCAGAATCACATTACTGAAAGTACTCAGTTCAGTCATATACCAATCAATGAAGATATACAGTACAGTGTATATACAGTATTCATACTTTAAAATATTTGTAACTGTAAATACAAGTTATTTAATATTCATGTTGATAATCTGTTTTAGAGTCTTTTGTCATTGGTATGACTATCTCAGAAAATGTAGCGGGGGTTGTTGTGGAAGTACTTTTCTGGTTATTACAATTTTATTTCTGGTTATGTTGATAGACTTTATGTACAGAAGGCACCTCCTTATTATACCAGAAAACATTTTTTATTATCATGGCTCAGGTACCTAACACAAATAATGGAAATAATTAATTAATAGATGCTCATTGTTTCACATAAGAAGATACAGATAAAGATACATAAGAAGATACAGAAAGAGAAAATGTAAAATAAATTAATCCTAATAGATGCTCACAATTTGAACATTACACACCACAGCATTACATACAAAATGTACAAAATATCATTAGGCCAGGTGCAAAAGCATCATGAAAAAATATTTAAATATATAATTCGTATAACCTTGAGACCGTGGTTAAAACAGAACATTACCATAGAAGCTAAAATGACATTGCATCAAATGTCAAATAAGAGAAATGATACATAGTGCATCATGAATCTGTGCCAAAGTGCATCAAAGTTAGCTGGTTCTTTCTTTAAATTGTGTCTGCATACATATCAAGTGTTGGTCTGAAAATGAAATGTTTAATCTGTGGTATTTCCAGACTGTAAATACACAAGCTGTGAGCTTTTGAGTATAAACTGTATGTACTGTACCTTATGCTATAATTGTGAAACAAATACTTTCAGAAAAACATTCCAGGTAAAGAGGAAAACAAAAAATCATTCTTAGATAGATACTTTACATACTTTATTGATCCCGTGAGGCTTTACTGATTAATGTCATTTGCATAACAAATAAAATAGGACAATTTTCCTCTGAAAAATAAAAAGGGAAATTCTGTCTATAAGCCTAAGGCCAAACATTGGTTAGGGACTACAGTATTACCACTGATCTTGTCAGATCTCAGTAGACAAGCAAAGCAGGGTCTGGTCAGGTCTGGGATAGAAGACCTCCAAGGAAACTAGTGGGGACCACTGTAGCAGGTGCCATCCTTCATATCAGATGTTAACCTGAGGCCCTGACTACTGTTCATTACTGATCTTACTGCACTGTTCAGGGGTATAAACACTAGTTTCCATCCTGACTAAATTCCACTCTCATTTCGCACAATCTGGCTTTTCTTAAGTGCTCCCTTAATTCAACAGGAGAAGCAGTTTCTCATACCAGACCTGTTGTTGAGTGGATCTGCTGGCACATAATGGCTGCCTCACATAACCTGGATGGATGCTGCAGTGGTACAGTAGATATACTGTAGATCCCGACCTACATGTAAAGTACTTTTGGAATACTTTGGGATCCAAAGTGTTAAAGTAATTTGCTATGATTAACTATCTTATGATGTGTTTCCACTGATATTAGGTTTAAGATATCAACACCTACAAGACTTATTTTGGTAATTTTTATTCCTAGGGTGGGAGGCACAGTTGCCCAGTGGTTAGCATCGCTGCCTCACAGAGTTGGGGCCCTGGGATCAATCCTGGACCTGGGCTGCTTTTTTATGGAGGTTGTATGTTCTCCCCTCGCTCAAGAGGGATTCCTCCAAGTGCTCCAGTTTCCTCCCACAGTTCAAAGACCTACTGGTAAGTTTCTGAGAAAACTGTTCCTGGTGAGAGTGTGTGGGTGTCTGTGTCCGTGTGTGGCCTGGGATGGACTAGTATCCTGTTCAGGGTGTATCCTGCCTTGCACCCATTACTTGCCAGGAGAGGTTCCACCTCATCCATGACCCTGGATTGGAAGAAGGTGTTAGAAAATCGATGCATAATTCTTATGGTAGTTTCTGCTATTCATATAAGGAAATAAAGATGATACCATCAGGGGCACTGTAAAGAAAAGATTATTGCTTTATCTCTTTCCCACAGAATGTGCTTTGATTATACAAACACCATTTACAGTACCATACCAGTCGGTGGCATTTCTGCAAAGCAGAAATATAGTGTTTTAGAATAGAATTTAAAATTGTCCTTACGGCACTTTATTTTTTACCTAATGTAAACTTCTCATTTTATAACACAAAATGATGCCTAAAGTTAAATTAGAGGGAAAGGTAAAGCTGGAATTACATGCACTGACACCCATGGGTCAGAAGTGAAGGAAAAAAGGTGAGCTTAATCCAAGATTATCCATTTTCCGTCTTGATCTGTCTTGAACTAAAGCATCCTGAGTCTGGCGACAGAATTCAGCAAAATGTCATACCAAATGCTGAGCATACTCTTTATGAAAAGAGTATGAATAAATGCTTAGAGTAGTAAAATGCTTAGAATATCATTAAAGCCACAACCTGTCACGTCCAGAGGCATAAAAAGAGTGCTACGCTACCCCCAGAGTTTTTTTGGTTATGTAACAAAAACAAATTGGCAATTCTAAATGAAGAAAAAACAGAACTATTATTTCATTTCCTATTTACAGGGGCCTTGCAAACTATTCGTCATGATAATGAATATCAGGATAGCAGCAAGGACTCACCACCTGAAATAAAAGAAAGCATAACATATTGTACACTCCACACTCTTTTTCATACCTACATTACCAGTTTTTTTAATAATGGTGAAACAGGGGTATTGACTCTTGCTTGCCATGATGGAGTTCCTTTCCTCGAACTTTCAGGTTTACAAAAGACCTTCAAAATGCAATACAAGCCTAAGGCACGAATGTTTTTATGCCCCTCATTTCGCTCATACTGCCATTACCACAGCAAAGCTCTGGACCATTTCCCTGTTCAATCCAGCCAAATCCATTGTTATTACTATTATGATATTGCAAGCACAATATAATATGCATCGCTACACAGCTGGTGATATCAATCATCCCTTATAATTCCTCAGAGATACAGGCTTCCTTTTTTCTATCACGTCTTTATGATACAGGTCTTATAAGCCTTGACAATCCTCTGAGTTCAATTTTCTACCAAAACTGTTATCAATATTACATTCAGCTGCATCTCTTCTAATTCAGGCTTATTTTAAATGGAGCAGGAAAAACACACTTTTGATGATGTATTTAATCTGCCAGCTCGGTGTATGTCTTTATTTGAAAAGCCTTTGAGATGTTTGCTCTCTGAAATGATAACACTTTTTGTTTTCCAATGGATACAATGATTCAGTCCTGGATAAGGCATTCTGTGGCTTTGTCACAGGAGCTAAAATGGCTCCATCTGTAGATCTGAAAGTTCCTATTCCTTAATGTGTGAATTAAGAGCAGCCGCATGACCAGAGATGCAGCCATTCAGAATCCATTTCAAAACTCTAATTCACGGTAAACAAGGTGCACTGTACCGTGGTATGATTCAGTTTGCTGAATTTAGCAAGTTACTAAGGGAAAATTTGGCAGCTGAAAATTAAAATAACTGAAGTATAATAACATTTCTACAGTATATGTCATTAACAATAGTGATTATTAATATAAATTAATTATAGTTATAAAGCTGGTAGTGATAACTGAAAATAAAAACTAAGGCACATAACAGTATTTCATCTTGTTCATGTACATTTTCTGCATTGAATTCCTTGGTTACTTGCTGTAGTTATTTTGGAAAAGTATCGACGTATTTATTTTAACTATATTTCCCATGAACACCTGCTGTCATGACTATAATATAATATAACACTGAACAAAAACTTACACAAAGAAACACACTATAAACCGCATATTATAAATCAAAAAACTTTGGTTGTCATTGTTGGGATGTTGTTGTGGCAATAGTGTGGTTTATTTAAAGAAAATTCTTTTATGGTACAGTATCAGCTACAATGCAACTTACATTAAGTATGTAAGCCATTCTTTGAAAGTCATCCAAGTTAGTACTGGCCTCTTTTTTTTAACACATGTATTTGCTTTTAAATATGATATGTTTTTTAAACCCACTATGTATAATATATTTTAACAATCAAAACCTAAAATACAATTTTCTGTTTCATAACTAGTTTACACACACTTAATACTCCTGTATACTGTATGTAACAATAAAATAAAAAAAAAACTGTCAGTGTTACTGTAAAGTTTGATTAGCACAGAAAAGCAGTAATGGGTTAATACACATTTAAACTGTATTATTAAAACAAGATTTGTCTGACAGCCGTATGAGGTTGCATATGGTTTCACATTAAATATTAAGGATTCACTGAAAAAAAAACATATTTTTGCCGTGGCACTAGTTGTGGTGTGCCTCCTCACACCTTGTACATTGTAAATGGCTGCATCTGTATGTAACACATGTCAAAAGTGAATTACCCATTTAAGGTTTATTTTCACCTCTCACTCATTTAATGTAAAACACTAACCATTAAATGTAGAGCAGCAATAGATTATTTTGCAGTGAGATATTAACCATTCATGCTAACCATTCAGGTTTGTGAATGGGATAACATTTATTATTCCTCTCCATTTGCACATCATTTCTTCCCTTTTGGTAAAGTATAAAGTGCTTGTTGGAGTTACAGCAGCTGGCCTAGTCCATCAACCTGTATTGTGAACACTGTGTGGTGTGGAAGCTCTGAACTTTCAAGTAGTAAATGAAAGTAAAGAATACCATGTCAAGTGACCACCCACAGAACTGTCTCACCTTAAAGGGGCCCAGCTATTAATAATTCAAGCGACCAAAAGTCAGTAGCTTTTTTGGCACAATCCTGAATTTACACAAACTTTGTTACATTTTGAATAACGTTCTTGACTAAATATCAACCATTTTACCTACAGTATACACCTTGGTCCTTATTAAAAGTTCACACTCTGAGTGACAGCTCAAATGATAATGGTCTGTGAATGTTCCAGTATATAAAGAACATTTTTTCAATACTTTTTTTTCTTATTTTAAGCATTTCAGGCTCCACTAAGACCTTTGGGAAACCCTTGGGAAACACTTCTCTATCTGCCCCTCCAGTGACTGATTGAAATGTCTCCACAGCAGCTAATAGAGGACAAGTCTTGTGTCTCTAACCTTTTTCTTATATTGAAAGCGAGGTTCTTCCTAATCAGTCTCATAAAGGAGCACAGAACTAGTAAGAGTCAGACAGTAGTCACAATATTCCTGGCTGAGATGTGGTGTTGGGGAAAAAAAATCCACTTAAAAAATGTGAGCACACCAGCTATTTTAAACTTGCACACTGAATATACTGTACACTGCATCATACTGAAGATTTCACATTGGTGTTTCAGAACAGCTCTTGATCTGTTTTGCAACAGATTAATTCACAGTTATTGGGACGTAAATTTTTCTCCTCTGGGAATGTCCAGGTACAGAGCTCTTCTTTTCATTCTGAACTGCGGTACTTTACCAAGGAGTCCCAGAATCCCCCTGCTCAGCAATGATCATTAGGTCACTATTGGTCTTCAGGTACAATAGTATCTTATTTTTTAGTTTGTTGTTATCTTTTCTAATTGTCAATTGTGAGATTTTATATTTCTTTACCATCAAATTGTCACCATCAAACATTTAATATAACAATTAGTAAAAATAAGAACTGTTCTATTTTGTGAATCCTATAAGGTGTACTATAAGTTAAATTTGGACACAGTATGGGGACATTTTCATTTTTTCTTATGCTTTTCATAACGTGGTGAATGGTGAAAGAACTCATTTTGTGTTAGCAGAGAAAAACACTTAATTTAATTCTAACTATCCGTGCAAGGAATGAGCCAGTATACCTGGATCAAAAGTTGGATACTGAATTTACTACTGACCCATTTGTCACAAAATATGAGTCAGTCACAGAAAAACAGTCACTCTTCTTGACATGAGATATATGAAACTAGTGCATGCAGATCAGGACAGTAAATGCAGATCACGACAGTAAAGCTGGTGATGTAGCATTATCAGAAATTCCTTAAATAGACACTCGCAATGGGCCTCTGTCCCACATAAGTAAATTTAATAGATACTATGAAGAGAATTTTAGACCTCTAAGTGCACTCAACATGTCAGATGAGGCACAGAAAGTGTCTGTCTGACCAGAATATCTTCTAGAGTTGATTTCACTTTCCAGGTTGGAATGCTACACCCTGTTCTGTATTTATCATGAGTCAGTGAAAATGATTTTAAAAATCAATCAAATCATACTGTCTTAGTTGCCACACTACACATGCTCTAGAGTCAATTTCATTGGCTTATGTGCTGCACTTAAACTATAAATAACATAAAACACCCTGCTGCATTAACCTGCAAACGCATTGGATCACACTGGCACACAGATTGCAGTATCACAGCAGGCAGTCAAATCTTCATTACTGCAGTTACACAATATTACTTAAGCATAAGCATAATTGCTGAACAGAACATAAGGACTCCTGCCAAGACGTTATACCTTACATGCTGCAGTAATCACACATACTTGTAGGATACCTTTGACATCTTGCAGCCAGATTTTGCAAAGAGCCTTCTGTCTTCAGTGCACAGAAATGCAAGCGACAATATTATTTCCTCTGGAATGCAGTACAACCAACATATACATATAAACTCAGTATTTTGATCTGTAACATTTATTCTGATTTAGTTTTCTCAGTAATCTCATTTTAAAAAATAGATAAAAAGCATAAAGAGCCATGCACTTATGGACACTAAAGTCTTTGTTGTCCACAAGATGGCATGTAGTGCATTCCTGTGAAGACATTCTATCAAGACATTGTTTCAAGAGAAGAGCGACCATGTTTTGTAACAGCACCTACAGTAGCTAGAAGCTATGAAGTTATGCTTTAATTTTGACATTTCTTCGTGGCTTATTGGTATTCTATCGGGCCCTACTGTTATTATTCTCAATATTATTTATTTAATTACTGGTGTGTGTCTTATATGTCTTTAACTATATGAGCTCACTGAGTCAAATTCCCTGTAAGTGGTTGTTATGGCAATAAAGTATTGAACTTCCTAGGGTGTATAATTGCCAGCACGAGAATATGCTCTGCAAGGTCCCTGTCACAGGTGTCACAACATAGAATTAGCAAACATACATAGAATTATTTTGACAGATACAGGTTGTGGAAATCCTCAAACATCAACAAAAGAGAAATTGCACTCTCGGAAATGCTGGGGAATCTGAGTTTATAATGACCCAAAAATAAAAAAAACATCACAGTTTCAAAGGCCAACACTGAAAGTGAAAGTTATCCTTTTTTTAGAATGAACACGTTCAAGGAACTGCAAAAATTTTATATAAAATTTAATTAGATAATGGCATAAAAAACAGAAAAAAATATTAGGTTCATAAATATGAATAATTTATATAAAAAATAAAGACAAATCAGAATTATTACAAAAGACTAGTTATATTTTTAGCACGTTTTCTTGGTCTGTAGTGCATATTTACATTATACATATTAAAAAGGCTAGTTCACTATATTAAAACCCTGTAGACCGTGAAACATTTTTTTTCCAAACCAAACTGGCAGTTACAATATTTTCCTTCCATACTTCCCCTCTTAGCTTAGAAAATGTCAATTATTAATCAACGTATATCTCCACTACAACCCTTGTAAACACGATGGAGGAATAGAGAATAGTGCATGCCTTCATCAAAAATATACAAGTGAGAGTCATGCATCTCTGAGGATTCTGCATGCTTTCCCCATGTCTTGGCCAGTTTAAAGTAGATTAAAAGTATTTTAAGATGAGACTTGTGGGGAGTTAATCAGAGTTAATCAGAACCCAATTCCCTAAAAGGCAAAGGGGAATGACCTGTAGTCCTTCGACACATGACCAACTGGAAAAAGAAAATATGGTCAAATTGACTGCTGTTACTCAGGAAGTAACCTCTGAGGTTTAGTCTACCATCAGAAAAGAGCTTCCAAGATGCACTGCATGAGATGAAAAAGAAAATGATGACCAACAGAGGGACATGCTCTCAGAAGAGTCATTTTTAAGATAAGTTAAGATCACTTTATTGGCCATATACAATTTCTTGTATTAGGAATTTGTCTTTTTTGCATACCCCAACTTGCTCTCCATGAGACGCACGGGGAGAGAAGCTTGGGGTCAGAGCACAGGGTCAGGCACCATTTGCTCTGTAAGAGTCCAATAACATGCACTCAGAATAGCAATCATGCTAAAATATAAAATGCAGTTAAGATTCCAAAAGAACATTAGAAGGGTTGCAAAGGAGATCCAAGGATCTTTCAGTCTCCCAGGTTTATCTCAGTTTGAAGGTTGTCTATCTTATATTTAAAACTTATTTCTGTAGAAGGCAGTGAAACAGTCACTTCCTCATTTCATCTCAAAAAGACCTGGTACATGTCCGGTCTCGAAGGGCCCAGTGAATAGAGTTTGGCTATAAAGAAGCTACTGATTCACTTTTAGTTTCTTAAAATGTTTTTTTTGTAATATTCACACTTTCAAAAATGTGTCGATGCCATTTCTAATTAAAAATGGGAATCATTGATGGGTGTTAATACTTTTGCAAGACTCTGTAATTCCTTTTTTAGATTTTATAACTGCTTAAGTGATGATAATTCCAAAGCGTTTTTGACTTGCTTCAGGCAAGTTATAGCTATTTTCATTTAAGTTTTTTTTTTTCCATGCATTTAAGTCCATGTAAGTCTAAACTTATGTTCCTAGACCCTCAGGTAATTATTTTTAAACATGCATAGATCTTCAAGATATCTCTCTTTCTTTGAAGTATTATTTTAGTTCTTTGTTGTAACGCTGAAAGGTACATTGCACCTTAAAATCATTGAAATTATTGTAAACAAAAACATTAACTGATATTGATGTTCTCCGATCTGTAGATTGTCTCTAGATATTCCATAGACTTTGATCACGATCTTTGATTTGAGAGTTTCTTCAACATAGGAAAACAAATAAGAACATGAAAAATAGATTGATGAATGTATTCAATGCTGTCTTCAACAATGAAAACAAGTAAGAAGTAGAATAAGGTTTCAACATTCGCAGATTGAGCATTCACGCCTTCGATTATTCGTGGGTGAAGGTCACCGAGATGGATATGGGCTACAAAGTGAAAAATACATTTTCAGGGATGGAGCTGCGAGGCTGCAAGGTGAATTCAGATCTCACTTTGAGAATGAAATTTGAGTCTTTGTACTATTGAGTGAGCCCTTCCCTACACATTTCCCTATACGTACACAGCACTTCTGAAACCAGGCCAGAAAGAATTGCACAGTCACCCAAGTCTTCTTATTTGATTGCTAATAAATGGGCAAGAGGTTCTATATTCTTGCCGCGTATTGCCCTGGGATTTGCAGACCAGTACAGTGACCTTGGCTTTATTATGCGATTGGCTGCATTATCACACAGACGTAGCCATCCATTTTCTAATCACTTCAACCAACACAGGGTCACGTACTGTATATACAGTACAACAATTCAATGTCTCTGCAGTATCCGAATTGGACTGCGAATGATTAAAAGACAGTACAAGGTAAGGGCACCAAACATTTAATCCCAATTCCACCCTTCGCTTTTGTTCTGTATTAATATTAAGGCCCACCGAAAATATAATCACTTTGAACTGTTCTTCTCATTTCCCGCAACACCATCCTTTACCTTTTTGGAATGTTTTCATTATCTTCGAGCATCGTAGACCCTAAATAAGGTATCATATAATGGATCACCCAGCATTATCAAAGTGACCTTCAACTCAGAAAGCACATTTTCTGAAGACTAAGATATGATAACAGAGGTAGTATCTATGATAATTTTTTTGAATGTTATTTGTCTTTAAAGACAAATAGCATAAACACAGCAAGAATGCTTAAAAGTGTTTCAATTAAATCCCTTTGATTGATTTTATTTAGTTTGCTCAAATAAACCAAAACCAACACAAAAAAATTGTGAAGTGCAGCAACTGTTAACTGTGAACTAATTTACAGAGGTGAAACGTAAGGCTCTTAAATTTAGTTCAGGCTTGCATTTGCTACTTTCCTTATAATAATAATAATAATAATAATTGCTTACACTTATATAGCGCTTTTCTGGACACTCCACTCAAAGCGCTTTACAGGTAATGGGGACTCCCCTCCACCACCACCAATGTGCAGCATCCACCTGGATGATGCGACGGCAGCCATAGTGCGCCAGAACGCTCACCACACATTAGCTATCAGTGGGGAGGAGAGCAGAGTAATGTAGCCAATTCATAGAGGGGGATTATTAGGAGGCCATGATTAGTAAGGGCCAATTGGAAATTTGGCCAGGACACCGGGGTTACACCCCTACTCTTTTCGAGAAGCGCCCTGGGATTTTTAATGACCACAGAGAGTCAGGACCTCGGTTTTACGTCTCATCCGAAGGACGGCGCCTGTTTACAGTATAGTGTCCCCGTCACTATACTGGGGCATTAGGACCCACATGGACCGCAGGGTGAGCGCCCCCCGCTGGCCCCACTAACACCTCTTCCAGCAGCAACCTTAGTTTTTCCCAGGAGGTCTCCCATCCAGGTACTGACCAGGCTCACACCTGCTTAGCTTCAGTGGGTTGCCAGTTGTGAGTTGCAGGGTGATATGGCTGCTGGCGTATAAATTATCCATTTGTAATAAATTATCCATTGCCTTAGACCAAAAATGCTTTAATGTAATTACAAGTAAATAATTACCTTCAGTTTCTGACATGTAACATTACCGAATTTGTAAATTATACAATGTATTAGTTACAACAACCTAAGAAGAGCAAATGCATTCTTTCATTCTTAAAGCACAATATAGCATAACTGCAGTATAGTTTCTTTCAAAAATCATTTCCATGGCATATCCATGGTTTAAGAACTTGGCTTGAAAATGTTGATCAAATAATGGAAATAATATTAAACTAAGTAATAATGAATAGTTTTTCAAAGAAGAAAAAAAAATTCTTCAGTTTGTGCTCTGTGTGCCATCGAACACTTAGTCTATAGACATTCATGGTAACAATATGCAGTGACAGTAAGCCACAAATATTAAAGTGTAATACTATTTTTTTCTATTCATATAGACAGGAAGAGGAGATTTGGTGCTTCATAACATTTGTGTACAAGTGCACAGCATAACCAGTCTTGGCACTTTTTTGTGACCTTGTAAATTTCCACAGCAAAACATAAAATATAAATAGCAAAGAAAAAATTATATCCACAGTACTGGATCTTGCCCAACATCCACAACATGATTAAGAACAAATATGCAAAAACCTGTAATTTTAATTTTTAAACCATTTTCAAAAGGGCCCAGAAATATTTACACAAAATAAATAAAGCGAAACGTGAATGCATATTCAACACAATCACACATCTAAAAATATCCCCTCACAAAGAAAGTTTAAACAATCATGTGGCAGCTGCCGGTTCATTATTTTATTTCCCTTGAGATTTATATGCAAATTTATTGTGTTTGTCTGCAATATCAATGGACGCCGTCGCACACTACAGAAAAAATCAATCCCTGTTTCCTAAAAACATGTCCTGTAAACACTCTGGGGTCTAATTAATCAACTCTAACTGAATAGATCAGGCTGAACTAGAAGCCTAATAAAACCGAAACAGCGGAACAAATAATCTCTTGTAACAAATTCATACCCACTGCAGTCAGACACGCTCACACACACAGATTCATGAAACAACCTTTTTTTTTTTCTTGATGAAGACAGAGAAGTCTATGGTTAAGAGCATTTTCCTTGAATCCATGCCAAATCTATCCATCTAGCTAAATGTCATTCTAAGGTTGTTTCAGGCTTTGGCTCAGGGTAGCTAACTATTAAATCACTAATGGCTGTTCCTTCCCACAATCGATGGGCGTAACACGGATGTGACTCCTGCCACAGAGTCCTATCAATCACTTCAGCTCCTCAGTCAACCTCCCAACATCTATATACAGTATATCAGGCTTAGGATCCTGTCAAACACAAGCTAAAGTCAATGTCTTTTCCTTGCTTCAAACAAGATGTTTCTAACAGAGCCTAACATCTCAATACATTCTCTCTTATTTGGTGGGCTCTATTCATTTCAATGAGGCTTCTGAGTAATTCCTGTAATGTTTTTGAAACATTACATCTGCTGTGTTGGTTAAGCTTAATTGGAAATGCCTTGTATAACCTGTGTGCATTTTAATCAATGAGCAAGGATAAGGCAAAATTAAAATGCATGTAGTACTTTATGTTTCTAAGAAATACATTTTACGTGTTATATATAGATAAAATACAATACAATTTTGTATAGAAGAGCAAAATGGAAATATTTGTTATTTAACATTATCCATTCTTATAGTCTATAAGAAATATTATTACATACTACTAGAAATCATACATTTACCAAAATGCACATTTTGGGGGGCAAAGGCCCAGTTACTTAATCGTGATTTCACTAAATCACAAAATGATGAAAAAGCAAAAAATACAGGGATTACATCATGGTAGGAAAATACCACACATTATTGAGCATAGTTGCAAATATCAGCATCTTGTGCAATTTTCATAGAAATCCCTTAATTAAATGCATTATATGTGTAGGGCTAATCTTAGTGAAGAGCTTTACACTCACATAGACCCAATCATCTCAGCTGGAATACAGTAAGAGATCAAAATCACTTCTTCTGCCATAATTACAGTGGTTGAGCAGATGACAACAGAATACAATTGAGTTGTGTGAAGCATGTAATCATCAAATGAAAGAAAAATGAGCAATGTGACTCACTAAAAGCACACCTCTCCAAAGGCCATTTAATCGCCTGAGAGTGGTAATTCCTTTAAAAGCCTGATATATCTTTGGTATAATTGCCCCTCCATTGGATACTCCAAAAAAGGTAGGAGGCCATTCAACCTATTTAATATAAACTAAGATGCAACAAAAACAGATTTCAAGACAATGATTGTTAGTATTAAAACACCATTTACAAGATTTAATAGAGAAAATTGCTACTAGTATTAGACATGTTAACAACCTCTCTTAACATAAGCAAGTAAGGCTACTAAGAAGAGAAGGCCTTTTGGCCTGAATATTCAGGATCTCTTTCTTGAAGAACACCATCTTATGAACTTCAACAACTTGACTGTAACAATTATAGTAACTACAGCTACAGTAACAATTACTTGCATGTAATAAGAGTCCTAAAATTGTATTGCGGAAGAAATGTCCTACTTTCCCCAAAAGACATTCTTTAACTTCAAAACATTTTTGTGATTTAATAGACAGTAATTAAAAAATAATGTTTCTATACCATAATATTTGCTATAAGGATGTAGCCATCTACATGTGTCTACATGTGATTTTGTCTAAATTAGTGTCAGAGGAAAGCATACTGTGGTATACTTTGCTTATGCTTACATGGCAAATTCATGCCTTCACAGCACAAAGGAAATCGATAGATGGAACTTATGTTGCATTAGATGTTACTGAAATAGTCACTTCATTTAATCTGTTGTTTTCTTAGTCTATTAACCACATTTCTTGAAAATATATATTTCTGATGTCACAGAGCAGATCATTGAAGATTTCAAAAGATTACAGCTTTATACAGAGGCGTCTTCCAGATAGGAGTTTTGTGAATTTACAATGGAGGAGGTATGCCAAACACTCCATAATGCTTTTGGCCTTTTTTAGAACCGTAGTTTGCACTACTTTAAGGATTCACTATACCTGGTAGTTTCACAGAGTACAGTAGTCCTGCATCAGATATTTTGAAAAAATAAAGCCAGGATGCACCGATATCCGGGACACCACAGTGCTTATAGTTGTAAACCAACAAGAAACTTGTGCATTCCAGATGGCTGCATCTGTATACCAACTTGCCAGCAGCCATATCACTCTGCAACTCACAACTGGCAACCCACTGAAGCTAAGCAGGTGTGAGCCTGGTCAGTACCTGGATGTGAGACCTCCTGGGAAAAACTGGAAGGTTGCTGCTGGAAGAGGTGTTAGTTTGGCCAGCAGGGGGCACTCACCCTGTGGTCCATGTGGGTCCTAATGCCCCAGTATAGTGATGGGGACACTATACTGTAAACAGGCACAGTCCTTCGGATTAGATGTAAAACTGAGGTCCTGACTCTATGTTGTCATTAAAAATCCCAGGACATTTCTCGAAAAGAGTAGGGGTATAACCGCGGTGTCCTGGCCAAATTTACCATTGTTCCTTACCAATCATGGCCTCCTAATAATCCCATTCTGTGAATTGGCTTCATTACTCTGCTCTCCTCCCCACTGATAGCTGATGTGTGGTGAGCGTTCTGGCGCACTATGGCTGCCGTCGCATCATCCAGGTGGATGCTGCACATTGGTGGTGGTGGATGGGAGTCCCTATTACCTGTAAAGCACTTTGAGTTATCAACAAATATGAGCTGCCCTAGGAGACAGTACCATAGGTCAGCAACAACCATGAAATGGGAGACATACCAACACAGCAACATCCATGACCCATCCCTGAATATCACGTAGGTCCTGAAGCAGCACATAATAATTACAGTACATGATATGAATGTAAGTTCTGAAAGGTATTTATATAATGGCATTTTCACTGAGTTTATATGATAGGTATATTTTCTTCAGTATTGTTTAAATGTAGGGTTTTTGTATCTTCAACTCCAGACAAATGTTTGCATAATTAAGATGAAAAAGAAGTAAAGTGAAAATTATTCAAAGCTGAAACCTGGGTCATGGGTGAGATAGTATAGTGTTTAAAGAGTTTTGTAGGGTATTTAGTGTTTAAAGGAGCATTAAATACTTTCTAAAATGTTCCAGTCATTATACAGTACATTTATATTATTTTATATACAGTACTTTAGAGATAGCTCTTTTTTACTTTTTTATTTGGAACTGTCAATGAATATTCTTTAGAAATCTCCCAGTTTAGAATCACCTATTCTACGTTGTCACAGGTCCTTAGTGTTGTATGGCAAGACAATACTCTGCTTAACTCAAGTCTAGACCTGAGTGCTGCTGCTATGGAAAATCCAGTCACATATACTGTACATACAGGTATGTGTCTCTCTTAATGACATAGTGCCAGGTTGATGCAGCAATTCATTAGATTATAGGGACAAATCTGTGCTCTGAACAACCACCTTAATTTGCTGAGTAACACTGGCAGTTTTACATTTCATGAGCAGGATATTAATCAACAAGATCAAGATAAAAAACAGCTCAAATTAACTCAGCTTTATGAATTTCTAGACTTTCCAGTGATAAATGACAACATATAAAAACTATGGAACCATATCTGTGCATTAGAAAATTTGCACACCATCTTAAATGTGTGTATATAGAGAAAGATGGCATAATGATTCCAAGTATATAATACATATAAAATCAATGGTGTGCAAATGTATCAGTACACTTCATACCAGTACCAGTACCCATTACTTAATCATTTATTAGAAGCACCAAAATAAGAGTAATTAGAAATTGAAATGATTTGTCTCTTTACTGAAATTTGGACTTGGCCTTTATTAGAAACATCACTGATTCATCTAGCTTTGCATACATAACACAGATGAGTGTTCCCTTGAAAAAATCAATCTAAATTAAAATGAATCTACCCTGAGGTCCTCAAATGCTCTGATCATTCAAATCCCATTACTAATTACCTAAGCACATAAAAAATCTATCATGAATACTGAAGAAAAAGACTGATACGCCATGAGATGGAAACATGAAATCGATCATCTGTGCTTTCTTTTGCATTTGGAACTGCATTGCTTGAACATGTTCAACGGACCATTGTAGCATACTTCTTCAAACATGAACCATATAGTATGTTGAAAAACAACATGACTGGGGATGTTATAACACCCAGACAGTTTTTGAATGCCCTAACTGTCCTTTATCGCGTCCTTCAAAGGGATTCATTCTGCTTTTTTTAATTATTCATATTGTAGCCGAAAAACAAATTGTGTCAGATGAAACTACAATACTTGCGGCTGTCGGCCTAAACCAATCAGAATATTTAAGGTTCCACTTGACATTAATGCTCTACCTGTACTGCCAGACTGCAATGCTAAAGACATTAATTTGTGGTGCTGAAAAGTATCAGCATTCAATAGTAAGAAAAAAGAGATCTCACACAAAAATAAAATGGCATCACATCACTAAATTAAAAAAAAAAGATTAAATCAAAACTTAAACCCACAAGCCTAATATCTCTGTAGTTGTCTTTGGTAGTTGGTATTTGCACCATGTATTTTACATTAGTTAATTCATCAGAAAATTTTAGCTATCACTACCAGTAATGAATGATTGATGAATATTCAATAAACAAGAGAAGCTATCATTAATAAATAAGAAAATGTCTAACTATTCAAATGAATGTGACTGAACATACAAATATCACAGATGTTTCTCAGGACTAAAATCAATATAATTAAAAAGGCAAGGAGAATGGATTTGTCGTGCTAATAAAGCCAAGCAAATTAACTACAATCTACTGTACTTGTCTCAACATGCTTGGAACTACCATACATGTTTTGAATACTCCTCTTGAAATCAGCTTTCAGACAAGGCTAAAGTGCTGAAGACGATATGGACAAATATCTTTGCACGGTTATAAACCGGGTTGTTTAAGGAGACTTTCTCACAAGAAATGACACAAATATTGTATGTAAATCTAAATGGGCGACAAAGAGTGACCATAAAAAAGGTGAATTAAGGGAAGTTTGTTTAAACTCTCTGTTTTATGGAACCTACTTTTTCAGCTCAAAGGAAGTCTAGCAACTGTAATTATTAATCAAAAAGACATTTTATAACATCTAATATTATTAGATACCTTGACAATAGTCAAAATTGAACTCATAATAGCATCCTAAATAGGAGCTCTTGAACTGACCGTGACCACAAACATTCACCATCAAAACAATCTACTGCGAGAACCTTGCAGATTCTGAAAAATTGACATTAAACTGATTGAAAGTAGAAGAATCACTTGTGGGAGAACAGATCTTACAGTCAGTATTTCGTTAAATATCGGGAGAAGCATAAAAAAGCAACAAATGCTACTGATTTCAATTACTTTACATTCTAATTTCTCAGTTGATAGATTTATTGATGTTATTAATGTACCTCGGCAGGTTTCCAACACTTCAGCTGATTTTAAACGATATTTAAGGGTCTCCTGAGTGAGCTTGCAAGTCGAGCTGTAATGATCACAGGTTTGACATGGGTCATGTCATTAGCCTACTGTGACTGGGATTTCTCACACAATTGACTAAGCACCACTGAAGGCAAGGTGGAATTAGTGCACCTGGGATCTAACATTTCTTATTGACACTGCAATTGCAGGCATGTTGTGCTGTCAGTGAGGGACAGACCTCTCCTTAAATCTGCACTGAACCCCTAGTACAAGACTGTGTTGCCCTTCTATGAATTGGTTTCAGTACTCTGCTCTCCTCCCTACTGAGAGCTGGTGTGTGGTGAGCGTTCTGGTGCAATATGGCTGCCATCGCATCATCCAGGTGGATGCTGCACATTAGTGGTGGTGGAGGGGAGTCCCCATTACCTGTAAAGCGCTTTGAGTGGAGTGTCCAGAAAAGGCGCTATATAAATGTAAGCAATTATTATTATTATTATTAACATGTTAAAAGATAAGCAGTTTGAAAGTGGCAGGTTATAGAAGTCTTATTCACTCTGCTCTGTGTGTGGTCACAAGATTCATAGCTATAAACTAAGATATGAACTGACAATAGGCTAGTCTAAATCCAACGGGTATAATAAAATATACAGTAACTAGCTATTTAAAAAAAATACAGTTTGTTTACAGAAAGGGTTTCTATATTCCAGTCCTGTCACTGACTCATTCAGGGTTGTCCTTCACAGTCATATTGCTTTGTCCTTAAAACCTCCCTCCTCTCCACAAAAGAAGCAAGTAGCAAATTTTATAGTCCCAAAAACGTTTGGTTTTCATTATTCGCAGAATTTATTCCGATGTAGCCTTTAGTGTGTCTTTAGTATAGGTAGTACACTAAAACTGAGGCAATCTGAGTAATATATAAAGCTGTTTATTCAGTCCAGGCCAATTCAGTTTGCTTTACAGGATCAATGTTTTCTGCAGTATCTCTTCTATTGAAGTTGAATGTAACATCCTCAGCAGCACTCTTTCGCAGATGGATAATGAATTGTGTGCTGGTTAGCAAATCCGTTCCACTTCACTGAGAAGTCACAGAGGGATACAGGAACCTCATCTTTTAAATACTTCATTTCTGATTTTCAGCCTTCTCCTGGTATCAGCTCCAGCCCATTAGTAAAATGTCTCGGCTCACTCTCAATCCACCTGACATTTAGAAAATTCTCTGTACAAACAGACGGAGTGACGCTTTAGTGACACCAGATTTGCTAAATATGACTAGGTGACTGCAGACTAAAAAAACAAGGATCTGATCAACATTTGTGGAAAATACTGACAGTATTTAGAAGAATGGTATACTACAGACATGTCATATATAGTGAATTTTTGTATACAGAAATGTGACAAACTACAATCTACTAAAACGGAAAATTAAAATAAGCTAAAATCTACTAAACTACAAACTACTAAAAGGTAACATTTGCTATGACAGGATAAAATCTGCTATTCAAATGTAATTCAACGAAAAATAAGATTCACAATAAAATGTGTGCAGCTATAAATGTTTGTCCTTGTGTTCCTTCTATGATTAAGACTCATACTATTTCAAAATTATCTGATGACATCTATCATAGCCAAGTGGAAATGACCTTGACCAGGCATGTTTACGTTTTCTTCTTCAGTAGAGGTCTTTAAACAGACTAGAGGCAAAGTGGTGATTGAAAGGTGAAAAGACGTTGAAACATCTTGAATCTACTGCATTGAATCATGAGGAGCTGCAGTGTTTTCTTTAGCTCTTCATGATTCAAACTATTGAAACAACTGATCACAATAAACATGCTGGGGGTTGCTTATTGGACCTCTGGGAAAACTACACACAAATGATGAGATGGAAGATACAGACATGGAAGATACAGACAGGGAAGGCAGTACTGTTTAATTGTTACTATCGGCCATATTCAAGATTTGTTGTGAGAAGTATTACTGATTTGTGAGAAACCATAAAATAAACTTAGAAATCTCACAAGGTTACAACTCTTAATAGATATAAAATGTTTAGTATACTTCTCACGCTCAGGAAAAATTATGAGAAATTATCTTTGTGTCATTACTGTAGTGCTAATGCATAATATTGATACTACCCACATTAATAATAATACATCAGAGTATGGTAATTTGTAGATTGTCCCTAGAGACACCAAAATACAGAAATAGCCTGTAGCCAGGCAGAGCTTCTAGGAGTCTAGAAGGATAGAGCTTTGTACTGCACAATGTTCAGTACAACAATAGTAAATTTCCTGACCATATGCTTGTTTAAAATTATAAATAAGAAAAAAATGATAACTACTAACTTTAATTATTACTTATCTATTTCTGCAAACCACTTTTTTAACCGTGTGGTAATTTATGAACGCACTCAAAACAATCACTGACCTGAATTAAATCAAACCTCGAACCCACCCACAATTCACAAATCACAGACCTAGTATTGCAAGGCCTTGTCTTCTCAAGAAGCTTCTGGCTTGTCATCAAATCGAAGTACTGGGCTTGAAGTTTGTGGGCTGTAGTTGAGGTACAATTCAATTTTTTGTCAACTAGATTATCTTCTTCACGCCAATTAACATGGTGACAAATGCCTCTTAATAATTAGAAATAGCTTTAAGAGGTGACAAGATATAATTCATACAATTACACAGATATAAATATTGCGTCTGAATTCTCTCTCCTCGTCCTTTCATTTTCAATTTGGAGAAAAATTTACATGTCTACATGTATTTGTTTAAAACAGTGCTGGGATAAAAAAGGTATACTGTACATATAAAGGTTTATAAGATAAGAAATACTGTAGATCACCCAAAGAAACCCATTTAATTGTTCAGGCCTTTGAAGTGTCAGTGCATTAAATGTATATGGAGCTCCTTCCAAATAAAAACAAACAATGAAAGAAAAACATAAAAGGTATCAAAACAGGGAATGGATTTTGTAACACCAAACACTTTTATCTTAGAATAATCTGAAACCAAGAAGAAAGTGTTTCTTAGATTAGCCAAGACACTTAAACACAAGTGCATTTGAGAAGCATTTAATAATTAATAATTAATAACTTAATAATGAATTTAATTTATATACTTATAAACCTTTAGATTCCAAGATCTCAAAGCACTTTACATATAGGACTAATTCCCTTCAAATAGCTGGAAGCTTCACAGTTACCGAAGGGAGATAAATTGCTACACCAATTGAATTAGGGTAAAAATGTAGTCTAGATTGTATAAACCCAGACTAAAATTTAGCCAGGACACTGGGGTTCACACCCCTACTCTTTTGAAAAGTGTCATGGGATCTTTCAGTACCAAGTAGTTTGAACCTTTGAACTTGAACATGTCTTTTGAGGAAGGGAACCTCCTACAGCAGTCACAAAGTGGTCCAAAACCACCACTTGAGCAGCAAACTGGATTTCCTTGGAGGTCTCCCATACCAGTATCGCCATGGCCCACCAAGCTTAGCCATGCTTAGATGAGGCTATAAGGTGGAAATCCTGCTCCCATGCAGCACTTTATACATATCTTAACAAAGATACAAAAAATAAATACACAGAAATACACTGAGTCACATTAATTTCAATATAATAACGTTTATGGGTAATGTAACAATTATTATCAATTTCTTGGATAAGATTCATTTTAAAGTCAGAGGTTTTAATACATCCAACTTAACACTCAAAGTAAACATCCTTTCATAAACTTACTGACTTCTTTGTTTTTTACTTCAGCTTGGTTTTGAATTTTGTATTTTTCTGATCGAGTAAAGTGTATAAGTTTCAAAATCAGTTAGTATATAAACAGTTAAACCCCAAAACTACACTGTACTAATGTATAGTATTTTCAACAGCGAGGTTAATAATAGGCTTTAAATAAATAAGATGGAGATGAGGAAGAAGAATACCCATACTGATAATGATCAATATTGTGTCTTGCTTCTAAATGAGTTAATATTGATACAAGGGTTCAATATTCATGCAACATACGAGAGTTAGGGACCAGAAAGTGGTGAAACTAAGTATACCAGGAGATTTTTACAAAAGAACAATGAAAATATGGAGGGCTAGGGACTGTAAGAGCAGAGTCTTTGGAAACACAATGTTTCAGCTGTGGAGCCTTCTTTAAGTGTGAGTTGCTGTGTTTTCTCTGTTGTTCTTGTTGTAGTATTTCCCATTTACTATTTTACTGCATACAGTACATTGAAAGCCCAGAAATGTTCAAATACACTACCCAGGCATCTTAAATACAGGTCCCCACCCTCAATGCCCACCCTTGTTCTGCTTTGTAGGGTATTACTACTGTATATAGTAAGCCTAAAAAATATAAAGAAAGGTTGCACTATAAAAACTACATACAAAGTATCATTTTTGTACATTTTTAAAATTCATTTCACATAGAATTAAAAACAGAGTATAAATGGAGAATTCTGACCCCTTTCACAAAGCTGGGATACACAAGCACTGAAACGTGGGCACTGGATTGACAGAAACAGAAAAACAGCGACTGGTCACATTATTGTAAAAGCTTTCTTTTGCAAATCAAGTATGTGAATTTTAGAAGTATATGAATTTGCAAAAAAGTTTTTTGCTCATCAGTTCTGTCCAAGAGAGCACCTGGTAAGAGGCAGCTGGCAGAGGGCTGCTGAATAGGTGCTGTGAGCCACAAATCTTTGTCAGAACAATGAATCTGAGGTCAAGACAGGTGGACTGTGAAATTCACTTAGTAAAGTACTCAGACCATCCAGGGTTTTAGGCAGGGTTTTTTATGTTGTGAACCTTTAAAGATTTAGTGTATTTTTGCAGCTGTGAGCCTTTGTAGACCATTCTGACATGGTTCTTATAACACATACAGCTGTTGCCATTGTTTGAAAATGTTTCATTTTGTAAGGATTTAAAACACACATGCGAATTTCCATGATCTTTCTTAATTGAAAAAGATTGGTGGGTTTCTTCAGTAGGCTTAGACAACTGGCTTTGCTAAAACAAATGTATGATGGAATAATGTATGTCTCGTAGTGGCATAAATCTTAACGCAGACAAGAATCTTAATGCACATAAATTTTATTTCACATACAGTTCACTGATTGAAATGCCATGCTTTTGTGTATAACATAGATCCTGGTTCTTGGAAACTGGGTAGGAATGTTTTGTTTGACTTCACAGAGCTAAAATCAATATGGATCAATATGGAATTCACATACAGTATCTTCTTGCACGAACTGCTGCATTATAAAACATGTCTTTAAGACACATAAAACATAAATACAAAAATAAATATTTTGTATACAGGTACATGTAAATGCAGAGACTATTTAGGCCTTATGAGACTGATGATGATTTTATTGAAATGGTGCCTTACCTACTGTACCACCACTAATACAGTTTAATTGTCTAATATTATTTGTGTTTTTTTCAAAACATTTTTGGAGCAAAGGAAGGGAAATCCAGGACAATTCGTGAAGGGAATTCTCCACATAAGTTCTTAAAATTCTAAAGACCATCAGAAATTCTAAAGACCAAAAGTTCTAAAGACCGTTACCTTGAAAACACAAACGCTGGATATTATTAAGTTTTGTTTCAATGACAGCTAAGACAACAGAAGTCCCACAGAATAATTTTAATGTGGCAGGTCCTCAATTGAGCGCATGACTAATAAAGACACATGCAGTGATAAACAATAGAAACGGAACTGAGACTGACTGAAATATTCTGACTTCAAGCAAATTACCGGGCCTATTAGCAAAACAAAGCCACACAAATCTGATTCCTTATATGAAGCATTACTCTTCTTTTCATAAATCAGCTGATCCATAATTTACCATCAAAATTTCCTGCTAATTTGACAGGAGAATGGAGAAAACAAATTATGAGGTTCAGTTTAAGCAGTTTGCTTCCATCCAAACAGATCTCAAGAGATCTGATTGCCTCATTTATTAAGGAAATCTTATCCACACAAAGGTAAAATAACAAAAGAAAAAAACTGGGGCTTAGGCTCCAGCTCCCTCATGACCCTGAACTGGAAATAACAGAAAATGGACAAATGTAAAATGGGTCTTGTACTCACAGATTTATTTTATTACATCGTATAATTTAGACAGTTGGGGGATATTTTCCATGAAGTTGTCATTTTTTTAAATGTAAAAATAAACAAAGTCATGAGAAATATCTTGCCTTTTTCCCAAAGCCTTTTTTTATACACCAATGGATCACATTTCATGCATTACGTCCTGTGGTCCTTAAGAGATTACTTAAAAAATAATGAACATATTTAGGAGTACAAATATTGAAAGTAATGGCTATGTGTCAAATGGATTAGTGATACTCTACAAAAACTGACAAAATATCAGAGCACATAATTGAAAAGGCAAATGTGAACCCGTTCAAAATCTCAGAACAGTTGACTGCTCAATAATTGAATTGCTACTAAGGAGAAACATGGAAGTCAGGAGCAAGATGTAATTCAAGTTTAATTCATTTATAACTACAAATGTTGCAGAAAATGACTTCCCTTCACAATGCAGAGCTAAACAGCACCACAGAAAGGACAAAACCATAAAGAGAAGCAATAAACACGAAAGTGTTCCATGAGAAACTTTGGCAAATACAAAAGACAGAACCAGTGCACACTGTTGTGAGGGGACAGATGCCATTCAAACATGTACAGTAAGGTTCTCTGATGCCTAGTAACAGGTGTGACCACCTTGTGCCCTGATAAATACCTTAAATCTTTGAAGCAACGATCTGTACTGACATATCACAAGAGTCAAGAGATCAAATTCCTTATCACTACTGCACTCTGCCATCTTACTCTATTACAGTATTACCAGCAGACATTTTGCCACCCCACAGCTTTGTGGTCCTGGTTTGAGTTCTGGCCTTGGGTGTCTATCTGTGCAGATTGATTTAATTATGCAAATTAAAACCAAGCAACAATAACAAAAAGCAGAAATACGGAGAGAATATTTGGATTAATACTGTGCTGTATTATCTACCATCAGATCTTGATGGAAAACTCTCAGATGTCTACCGGAATTCATTGCCAAAACCCCAAAATAGTACTGGTAGAATGTGGGAAAATGTTACTGTAGGAATGCATTATCTATGAATACTGCATGTTTGTGGAATCATTGAACTGGTAGGAGATGGCGGGCATCACGTCCTAATCAAACAAATGAGGTTCACTGCCTTTCACTATTTATAAGGACAAACAAAATCATGGAATATCATATGGTGCTCTAGGACTTTCTACAACAGACCTTCAGGTTACTTTTTTTAAATGTCCTTTTTAACTTTACATTAAGTTCATCACTTCTGTTCATTTCCTTCACTTGTCTCCTTTGGCAATAAAAATCTGGTGGTATTTTAAATAATAAACTTGGTTACATTTACAAGTAAGAGACTGAATTTTCTAAATACAGAAAGCATATGTTATCCTGCAGTCTCTTTAATATCACCGAAGTTCCCTCTCACAGACCATCAATATACTGATGTTGTAAATACAGAGACAACAGTCTGAAATCCTAAAAGACTGGTATCTATAATAATAGTTCTAAGGAATTTATTTCAATATCGGACACCTTTCAATTTACTGAAACTTGGATTCTAAATTAAGGGCAGTAAACTTCATAGAGTAAATACAATATCGTGCAAAAATACCCTTTCCCAGGGAAAAGAAAATACTATAAGTGGCCTGTGTGACAAAAAGGCAGCTGAGATGTGCAGCAGAACCTTCCCCAATGAATACAGAACAAATTAATGATGGAATTTTCACAAGAGAAATAAAGAGGACCAAGCTCCTGCAAATGGAAATGCAGATAATAGCTCTAGGTGGACATGTGCAAGTTTACTGACTGCAAGTCAATGAAACGGTGTGCTTCTTACTTATGAGACAAGACAAAACCTGCAAAAAAAAACAAACATTTGCAGATACTTTTGCATCTGCAGGCACAAATTGGGGGGCTGTGAACTGAAAATATTGGCTAAGGAAGGAGCCACTTCTCATGTCTGAGCTCAATGATATCTGGAAATATCTGCCCTCTGTTTCCTTCTGTTCCTCTATTTCTGCATAAAAACTCAAAAAAGGGTAGAACCAGAGTTTCTGTGTCTGCACAAAGCTCCTCTGTAACCTTCCCCTACATATTCAAAAGATGTGCTGGACAGATATCTCTGTAGTCTACTACCTTAGATGCATTATAGGCCAGAGCACACTAACACTGATTGGCTTTATGTCCACTCCTGTAGAGTTGAGGGAAAACTGAGTCATGATTATATCGCAAAACATATAATGCAGTTACAGTAAATCCCATTCCCAACCTCACTTCTGACCCTGACCTCCACTTCACAGGGACCAACTCAGAAAACAGCCAGAACAGCAGCTGAAGCACATTCCCAAAGAGTCCCTGCAGTATATCATTTATCTGGCACTGGGTCACAGTGCCCAATACAGAGCCAATAGACTTCACAGAGATGCTAGAATGTATATTTTGCTCATGACTCTCACCCTGAAGATAGCCAAGAAAGGCACTTCTTTATGTAGTCTTTAACTATTTGAGGAAGTTACTTTCCGTGGGAAACTGGTTCAAGTCTTAGTAGACTCCAAAAGTGCCATCACCCTTGTGGAAAGCACCCTGATGGACCCTATTCAGATTAACTCTCATGACCGGGTTTCATAAGCCGTATACTGGATATCAGAAAGAACATCCTGCTGCACAGATCTGATTATGTGTACAGTATGTACAAAATCTCCAAATCTAGGTTGGGGTTGTTGTTCCATAATACTGGAGAGGAACAGCCCTGTATTGTAGATGTTCTTACAAGCCATCTTCTATAGAATAAGCCCAAAAACCAAAGGAGAAAAGACCATTAAAGACCATTGTACTCCTTAATAGAGACTAAAAGCTAATGGGTAGCATTTTAACTACTTTCTTGCAAGCTCACTTCTCTGCCGCTCTTTCCCATAAACCAGAGATTCCACAAAGCATTTTCACTGGTGACCCTCTTGATACATAGGAAATAGGCCTTACCTTAAGGAACTTACTTTGAGACCCCATTTTACACCATGGATCCAGTTGGCCAAAGTTAATAGAATGGTTCATAGAAGAATGTGTGAAACACCAAAAACACTTCATTACTAAAACCAAGTTGCTCCACTAACAACAGGCAATGGACCCGTTGGTAATCCACCAGGTCCATTACCAGCTCCTTGTGAAATATATCCATACTCATCTCTTGGGGCGATTTACAGGTCATTGATATAAAGGTGTGGGTCCTCCACAATTTTAATTGTCCATATCACTTAGAGTTTCAACAGATGACACTTAAAAGTTCTCTACATTGGGCCCAGAAGATCTGTGTACATCTAAGTTGGACTAGAGTGCCTACACAGGATCACCTAATACATCATGTTACTGGAGTGTTACTTGTCTTAGGAATGGGAACACTGCATTTTTCACTAGCTGGAGCTCTCATATTATTTAACTTTTGAATAATCTATTATTTTGCTGTCAGGCAAAACTGGATTAAGATTTAATGTACAGTACATCCTAATGCTATAAATACTATACAGTATTTACTACCTGTAATAAATTCTGTACTTCCTTTAAAAAGGTTTAAAATTCCATGCACATTGCTGTTGAGATTATAATTACACATTTTTATATTATGGGGCTCTTTATGACTAAATTATAAAAAAAATCTAAAAATAACAGTTTATATAATCCTTTAGGTTTTCCACAACAACATAAAAATCAACAAAAATAAATACAATATTCCTGAAAGGTGGGGTTTCTCAGCATTACTGGTGTTTTTCTTACGACTTTCAATATTACAAGAATGTTCTTATCTTTCAAAAGCAGGTTCTATGAAATACATTTTTAACTTCTAAATAAGCTTGCATTTAATATCCTTCAAACATGTGAAAACAGCCAAACTAACTGCTTGAACAACCTTTAAAAACATTATTCAACAACCATGTAGATTCATAAAATCGTATTTGGCTATGTTTATTTATCTAATGTATTACATTTTGAAATGTAAATTTATCATTGATGAAAACTTCTTTGTGTGTAAATACAGACATGCATATTTCCTAGAAAACAATATACAGGGATTAAGTCACCACACAACGATTGATTTGCAAGCAGTAGATGCAATACTAACACCAACAGCCAAGAAAAGACACCTTTTAAAACACAGACGAGTTAAAACTGTGGCAGCTTGGGTACTTTAAGTGAAAACATATCTAAAGTGCTGGAAGGTCTACTTGGAAGTTTTTAAGAAGCTCTCACCCTGAGTAGTTTGCTGTCAGTGACCTAAGAAGCACAACAAACAAACAAACAAAAATACACACAAATCCTTCAGCTCCTTAGAGAATGAAGAGCTATTGTGACCTCTTCAACCATCTTGTCTGCATTCACACTTCACTTGGTTCTGTATAGGCGGAACGTTAAATTCAGCTAAGCAGACCGAGAATCCTCAGTGGATGAAGTGAACATTTGATTTCCGATCACCTCCAGCTATTGCACTTGGTATTTAAATTTCAATAAATGCACAGTGAAACTTTTCTGGAGTTATTAAAATGTAAAGGTATATATTTACATTTTTATACACATTTCATATAAAAAAGATATTATTGTATTTCAGGGTAGGTTTGGCATAATCTTGTTATTGTTGTAATACAAAAAGTACATCATAGAAAAATCGTACAAAATATCCCAAAGTGCTACTGATTATTATTTATCTGAATATTGCCATTTTTGCCTAACAGGTTAATAATCTGGGAATGGTTGATTTAACTACCTCATTTCAAACTTTACACAAAATAGAAAATACCAGAAAGAACGTCAAGCAAATGTTGACCTACTGTATAACCACATGTAATAAAAACTGGAGGTTGTTGACACTGGTAAGGACTAGGATGTACAGAATTGCTTAAAGGAATAGAACCATTACATTAATCTAAACCTAAATGATTACTAGTGGCAGAATGGACTGCATTCATTTAAAATTTAATATCGAAAAATTGTCTTCAATAAAAAGGGCCCTCTGTCAAGTAAAAATGTAATCAGAAAGAAAATAGCTATAATTTCATAATGAAGAAAATAATTGAAATTTCCCCCTAAATTATTTGCCTTATCTTCTATATCACAACGGAAGAATTAAGCAGAGGCCAGATTTCTAGGAATTCACTATTTAAATTACTTAAAAGTCAATTTCTATGAATCAGCCTGAATTGACTAGCTCTACCTACAGTATTTTAGAGAAATTATTTCCTCTATGAGATATTAAAAAAAGAATGTTAATAATGTAAGAACAAGATGGCATCAGTTTCAGGACTATGGCTGGCTGTCTTCATGTTTTGAGAAACACCATAACAAGGTTAGTAGTGCTCCTACTTAGTAAATAATGATAATTGAACCACATAGTTACTTAACTTTTTAACTCTCGTTACTACTTTACAGGAGGTGAAGCACAATCTCAGAACACACAATATAATTTTCAGAACTCATCATTTGAAGTTATTGATATCCAATTGAAATCTGTCCACACACCTTATTTCAAATGCTAGTTAACAGAAAACAATTGCTCCCCCACCCAGACAATCAGAAATGTGCTAGAATATTTTATAATGTATGTTATTTCCTCAAATAAGTGTAAATAGTTAAATTATCGATGTTTGATACAAACTACCCCTCTGTCCATGATTAGGTTGCATTATTTTTGAAAGTTTGAGCGAGTCTAACTTGCAAGAATAATGAAGGCAAAACAAAGGTACTGTATAATAATGACCACAATTTTTATTCTACATGACTAAAACTTACACCAAATCACAGCCAAGGAGAACAAGAAGGTGGTGTAATTAGGTCCTGTATAGCATCCCTACGTATAATTTAATCTGATTTGTTTATGAGAACAATCTCCTATTCCCTGTAGTTAAGAATTACAAGCAACTGAAAAGAGAAGAGGCTTCATTCTGTGATCAGCCAGCCAGGAGGAAGCTAGAGGCAGAGAGCAGTGATCCAGTAAGCCACAGACACAGCAACCCTGTCACATTATAGAGTGAGAAACTCCTAAACTAGATAGTGGGGGTGTGTCAAGAAAAAAAAAGGTGCATATTTGCTTTGTTCTGGATGAATCCCCATTCAGGGTAAACTCTAAATATAGAAAAGAAGCATAAACAATTCTGACTGTACTGCAAGTATGAACCTTTTATTTCTTGTTTATACAGTAATTTGAAATGATACTAATGGATTAAATTATTTGTATTTCTTCATTCCAGTCTTCATTATAATACTTTTGACTCTCTGGAAATGTATGGCATGGCATGGTTATAATTTGTGCTTGTTTGTAGTAGCTCTAATAATTGGTTACTTACTACTCATATACATTCAAAATATTAATAGGAGAGCATTAATTAACACTCCACTTGCACGCATTATACAAATGTATAAGCCACATGCCTTTGTGTTCCTGGTAATGCATCAGGTTTTTGTTGGTAATTTCCAATTTAACCAGGTAGAACTGGGGTAACAACATAGCATTTTTCTCTTCACCTTTCAAGGGCTCTTGAATAAATACAGCACATACTGTATTATATTAGGCCAGCATCCTGTGTACCTCAAGACTTCTAAACAAATGTTTACAAAAGTCACCCTAGAGAACATGAGATTTGAAAGATTTCAGTGAGAGGAGGAACAGCAGGCACCTGGAGTGACGAAGAAGATTGCCTGCCGTGTAAAGGTTGGATGGGGATAAAATTAGAAAGATTCAGTCCTCTGCTGTCTCACCCAGCCAGATTTCTTCAGCATGTGGTGGAGGGTTTTTTGTCGACATTTTAAACATTTGGCATTACACAGAAACATAACCAATTTACAGTTGCTCAAATACCAAAACATAAATGATGAATAATGCATTTTTGTTATTAGTTTTCTGTGTGATGAATTGCCATAAACACATGGTTAGACAAAAACAAAAAATGAAAGCCTGTCATGAATAAGACTGTCATAAATTGTAAACAAGACTATATGACACACACATGACAAAAACGCGCATGAATGTATACGCATATTTTATACACAATACCTAATGATAACAGTTTAAAGACAGAAAATCCTGAATTGCTCTGTGTGTGGCAATATACAGTATTTGTTGAAACTGAATCAAGGCCTAAAGGCTTACTATAGGAGAAAGTATCATCAGTTTACTTTTAATACAGTCACTGAAAATATGGTAATTGGGTAAGAATGAAAGGCATACTTTGATTTGATCTTTCTGGAAACCCTGCGCATTCTGCTTACGTGATGATTGCTGGGTTCTACTGTATGTCCCTGCCACAACAGGACACAGGCCAGTAATGGGCTCCAACCATGCACAGCACTACTCCCTAAACAGCACATAATTCCACCATGCCCAAAGACCAGGTCTGCTGCCACAGTGCAGTTTTACATGTTTTTTAATCAATCTAGATTTTAGAGTCTCTCCTGAAATCAACCCTATCACACATTTCCACTCTAAAGCGTCCGCTGGAGAAATATGCTACATACGTCAATACACCTAAAGCAGAGCTTAACTGTTTAAAAAAGATAGTAAGCATTATCTTCATGTTGTCTACTAATTTCAGGCCAAAATAAATTTCTGTTACATTGCTGCAACATTCAACTTGTCAGCCTGTCTGAGGGGCTGGAGGGAGATAATTCTTGGGTAGGTTTTTCTCAACCATTTCCAGTACTTATGTACTGTACAATTATGAAATATACATTTGAAGGGGGGAAGTTAATGCTGTTTTTATTCCCATCAATAATTCAGGTTTTAATAAGGTCAAGCACATTGTTTTTTTTTTCCCTTCTATTGTTATTTTGGGGTTGAGAACGTGTGCAGTAGTGAGGGTTTTTTTTTGATGTTCTAATTTTTAATTTTTGTAATTGGGGAGGGGAGCTGGAGTTCTAATGTTTGACATCATTGTGTTCACCAAGAACCTATGTTGCTGGGGCAGGAGGATTTTTCTGAGCAGGAGCTGAGGTAAAGAGAAACATGACATAATAGCTACCGTATTTGGGGCCCAAATTGTTCTGTGCAGCTTTCCATCAGTTGTCTGCGTTTGCTCATTAAGGAGGGCAGTGAATGGGTTGACAGTTTTGGGTGGCAGATGTTTGAGGTGTTAATTGCACCGGTGGCTTGACATACGTTTATGATTTCACAACTGTTTCTGTTTTTGTGTGATCAAAACACTGTATTTGTGCTGTGCAACTTCAGAATGCATTTTGATATGTATTTCCCTAGCTACAGTAGATTTGGTTTATTTTTTATATTTATTCTGTCTTACAGTTACCTTTATTACTAAGGATTAGCTCCATAAACAACAAGGCTCTTCTTTTATGTGACATTATCAAAGAAAGAAATGGACCTTCTGTGCCTCTCTGACCATTTAGCTATTCTTTTCAATCTGGAATTACCTGTTTCTAACACATCCCCCTCATGCTCTGTAAATTTCCGCAACTGGCAATCAATTGATCACCCGAGGTTTGCAAATTCTGTTCTGTCCTCCTTATCTTGTTTCTACCTCTGACCCTCTAGAGGACAAAATAGTTACTTGACAGTGCTCTTTTATCTACCCTCGACACCATTGCTCCTCTTAAAACTCGAACCATCTCCTTCTCTCGCCCTGCCCCCTGGTACAACGACCATCAGCGATCTACGAAGGCAGCCTCCCGCAAACTTGAGCATAGGTGGCATCTTTCTGGCCTAAATGTACATTATCAGGTTTGGAGAGATTACTTGTCTGAATATAAGGTTACAATAGAGTCTGCTAGACCCACCTACAGTACTTCTCTCACATCGTTGAAAATCACCATAACAACCCCAGACATTTTTTCTCCACCATCAACAGCTTGCTAAAGCTACACTCCCCCACCACATTACCTGCCTCATCACAACTTTGCAACACATTCTTAGATTTCTTTAGCTCCAAGATCGACAACATCTGGCATCACATTCTTTCTACTACACATATCATTTCCATACCTCCTCCCTCCTTATCAAACCTTTCTGGTTCCCTTCTCTCCAGCTTCTCTCTTCTTGACTCAGTATCCCTCAATAAACTAGATAAACACATCAAACCCACCACATCTATTTTACATCCCATTCCCACCACTTTATTTCAGTTCCGTTTCTCTTCTCTCTGTCCCATTGTCCTCAATGTTATAAATGAATCCTTGAGCGCTGGCATTGTACTAACAGTCCTCAGAACTGCTGCCATTACTCCTGTGTCAAAAAAGCCTAACATGGCTCTCGACAGTCTTTGACAATTTTCACCCCATCTCCAACTTACCCTTTCTTGCAAAAATTTTAGAACGTGCTGTCACATTTCAGTTACATAACCACCTCATGACAAATAACCTTTTCGAACCCCTCCAATCTGGCTTCCATTAAATTCACAGCACAGAAACTGCCCTGGTCAAAGTCACTAACGATCTTTTAAAGCATCTGATTCTGGTTCTCTATCTATACTCATCCTTCTTGACCTCAGTGCTGCTTTTGACACTGTTGACCATGACATCTTACTTTCTCGTCTTAAGACTGTGTTTGGAGTTTCTGACTCTGCTCTCAAATGGTTCAAGTCTTACCTCACTGATCGCTGTCACTTTGTCTCTCTTAATGGGTATAGATCTGAAATTGTTCTTGTTAAGTCTGGTGTTCCTCAGGGCTCAATACTGGGCCCCTTGCTCTTCAGCATTTACATGTTTCCACTTTGTCAGCTTTTAAGATCAAATGGCCTCAGCTATCATTTCTACGCTGATGATACTCAAATATACATCCATACCAAACCTGACACTGATGTGGCTATCTCTATTCTATCTAATTGCATCTCTGACATAAAAACGTGGATGACTCAAAATATCCTTCATCGTAATTGTGACAAGACTGAAGTCATGCTTATTGGCACCCCCCAGCAACTCTGTAACGCCAATCCTGTAACCCTATCTGTAGATGGTTCTATACTTTAGCTTCAGTCTAAACTGAAAAACCTTGGGGTGATATTTGGTACTGGCTTAACATTTGACCCACATGTGCAGCATATTGTCAAAACATATTTTTTTCACCTCAGAAATATCACTAGACCACGCCCTATGCTATTACTGTGGCTGAAGAGCTGATTAACACTTTTGTCTTCTCTCAAATTGACTACTGTAATGCTCAACTTGCTGGGGTATCTAAATCTACTTTGAACAAACTGCAATATGTCCAAAATTCAGCAGCCAGGATCCTGATCAGGTCTAGTGCAAGTGATCACATTACTCCTATCCTGGAGTCCTTGCACTGGCTTCTTGTCAAATTCCGTGTGGACTTCAAAATCCTCATGCTCACATATAAGGCTCTGCATGGCCTGGCACCTCAGAACCTGTCTGAACTATTATCCCCACCTCGCAACCTTTGCTCTTCTTATTCTGATCTCCTAACTGTCCCCCAAGCCCGTCTACATTGTATGTGTGATAGGGCCTCCTGTTATGCCCCCAAGCTCTGGAATTCTCTCCTCAAGGATATCAGAGAGTCACCTTCTCTAAACTCCTTCAAATCCAGACTCAAAACATTCTTCTTTAGAAGAACCTTTACTTAACTGGTTCCATTCTTCACCCCTCTACTTTTCTTAGTACCACCATCCACGGTCTCCTCCGTATATTGTAATTGTGTTCCGTAAAGCGCTTTGAGAAGCCACCTTTAAAGGTGCTATATAAAATAACGTTTATATTATTATTATTATTATTATTATTATTATTATTATTATTATTATTTTATTATTATTATTATTAACTTCAATTGACTCTTCTGGAATGTGCGTGGCTCAAAACGCTCTAAAAATATTAGATTCTGGAAGTGGAAGTTCCCATTATACAGGAATCTCAAGCCATGCAACAAATGTTCATACTGTATACTGTACCTGCTACCAGTATTATTTTGTTTTTACTTCCCTTTCTGCTATCAATAAAACTGGGGGATGCTTTGGTTTCAATGTGCTGTAGCTCTCCATTCTCTGTTTTGGATGCAGGGAGCAGTGGAGAAAAGAAGACTGCGTTTCTGAGACAAGCCTGGCAGATAAAAAAACACTAATTTCTGTTTAAGCTCTGATAAATTCTGATATTGAACAATGTGAGTTACAATTTGGTCCTTTTATTTTTGCATGCAATGATTCGAGGAAATGTACACTAAAAATGGAAAGCGGTATGGCATGTTCTCAAGAACCTCAATATTTTGATCATATTATTGTTATAGCAAGGGTGAATGCATTTTCACTTTTAATTTGGGGCATACATAACTATTATGTCTTGTCTCAGACCCTGTAGTCAACTAACCTGACTGTTATTTAATCATGGTTCTGTTGATTTGTGCTTTAAGAACCTTTCCTAATGAAATCTTAATCATAAGTAATAATACTTTTGATCTGAAAAAGTACCTGCACAGTAAGGTCACTGTCAATGAGCAAATTTAACAGGATATATGTATATTTCGGAATTGGATAAATTTGTCATTTTGGTAAACAATTCCTACAAAAACTAAATACCTCGATACCTTATAATACCTTCATTTAACTTCTGGTTTCATAAGCATGGCCAATCTGCCACTACGAAGCTTTTAACAAATAATGAACAAACAAAATGTGCATAACGAGGAGTTTGAAAAACGACATGAATTTCAGTTCTCCATATTCATAGAGATTCTGTTTGACTGGACATTGAAGACATAAGACATGAAGACTTAAGTAATGGTAAGAAATGACAGAGTGTTTATTACCATTAATGAAGTTAATGTGGGGCAGAGAAAGGTGGATTTATCACAATGAACTAGTTCCTACTATTAACTGTATTTTTAATTTGAGTTTATATGATATATAGTATATAGAGAGACATCTTTAAATTTGTGAAAATATGTTTCCACATCAGGTCTTGTTCAAACATTTTAAAATAAAATCACTACCTTCAGACTTTCTGCACCTTATTTGCAGCTCAGATTCTTCTGGTACCTGCATATATAACCTACTGTATATACTGTAAATTTGGTTACATTTCAATGACTTTTGCCATCCAGTAGGTGGAATTTTACTATTAGTATTAGAAAACATTTATTACCTAATAAGCCAAAACATTGACAAACAATGACATTGCCAATCAGTTCACACAGTTAACAACATTTTCATTAAGCCTACCCATATTTATGTGTGCAATGTTAAAGCAACATTGCCCTTGTTGTTAACACACATAACACTTTAACAATTACAATACTGCTTTAATCAGCACTTATTTTAATAATCAAAATGATAGATATTTGTACAATGTAATAATTGCAAACAAATACCTACAACAACAGACAAAACTACAGTACTTGATTTACCATGGCCTACACAGTTGTATTTATCCCAACTACTGGCCTAATTTTTCTACGTATTTTTCCAGTGTCCTCCTGACATCAATAATAACATCAAATAATGTGCACTTCATTTCTGAGACTGCAAGACTCTTCATCATCGGCAAATAATATTGCAATTGGAAGGCTGAGGTCTCTCTGCGTTGGCAGAAGGCAGATGATCTGAAAATGGCCTCACTGCAAGACTCCTTTGAAAGAGACAAAACTCTTTATCAACAAACGTGCCTCCACTGACTCTGCACATAGTTTGTGACTGAAATGCATTCTCATTTGTTAATAAGTTTTTTACCAATGTTTACTTGTTATTTTTGCTCAGACATATGAAGATATGCAGTTTAATCCTAAAATCCAGACATAATATGCATTTTTTTCAAAATTGTATATAACATGTATGTATATCACTGAGCTTCTGTTAAACCTTTATTTGATTTCAGTTTTCAATTTACCAGCTCTGTGGATTGTATTTTCACCCTTTGCTGCTTGTTATAATATTTTTTAAAATAATACTGTACAATATTTAAATCATTTGAAGTCTCCTTATTTTATTAACCAAAATGTTTCACATACAGTGTGTCCCTACTTAATGTTAAACACACAAAAAGACAGATTACATGTATTCTTTTAGACTCATATAATTTTACTATAGCTTTCTGTCCCTGTTTTTACAGAGTTCACGATCGGCAGAGATTCATGTAGATGCATTCAAAATCAAGCACATTCTGACAGAAAATACCCTCCTGCTACTAAAATGTTAAAACAAATTAGTATAACATAGCGTAAAAGCCTGGAGGTCTTGACAAGCATTATACCTTTCCTGGGGTACAGGAATGAACTCTCTGTTTAGTCTCAACACATCTTACTTACTAGTTCTGACTTGAGAAGTCCTCACAAGACTCGAAGGGAAGAATAAAATATGTCCGCCTTTGTCTAGAACCCTCTGCAAGTATGGAGGACTATGTCACTTCCATATAGACCACGTTTTCTTGTCTAGTTTGTCATTTCTAATTAGTGTGGGTTTGTGCTGTGTACAGTGTACCCTCTGGGTTATATTGTGATTTTATTCCAAAGGCTTGTTGTTGTTTCACTCTTTCCAAATAAACTACTGACTTTCTAACTTATAACTTTCTGACATGCCAATGCATTGGTAAGTTTTATTATTTGTTTTTTGATTTTTTTGCGGGGGACATTATTATAAAAAGACCTGTTCATCAGAAATAAGAAACAAGAACTGCTGCACTTCAAATCACCAGTGCCCCGTGCACTTTCAGTACCTAAAGAGAACGTGTCTTTTAATAACTTAAGTGAGGCAGTGGATACCTGCAAATACAAGGAGAAGGTAGTGCTGCTTTAAGATTCATGGAATCAATGTTAAAAAACAAAATAATAAGGCCAGCAGTGGGCAATCTTTGTCCTTGAGCTTTCTTTGCTTTAAAAATTGTCTAGCTCTCACGGTTACTTCTTAAATTGATCAAATTTAGAACTGCTTCCAAGTTTTATCCAGATGGTGATTATGGGTATCTACAGTGACTGAGACTGCATTATGGCAATATCGTGTTTGTCACACCAAACAAACAGCTCCATTTTCTTAATGGATTTGGAGTGGAATATTAATTAGGTTTCCATCCCATCACAAAACTATGAGAGAATTAGAAGTGTTAATTAATATTGAAACTAACAACAAATTACAAAGGTAACTATTACTGTAGCTCCCACCCTAACCTGGAAAGTTTATTTTCTAATTAATATACTGTAAGTTATTACATGTAATATATGTAGTTCAGGTGGGTAGCTGCGTCAGCATGCATAGACTGCAAAGGAACAAGTAATAGGTTTATTCCAGGCTAAAAAGAGAAGAAAAAAACACAACATTTCGGTTGTGGAACCTTTTCGGGTGTGACACCCGTTGTGTTTATGTTAGAGTAAAGCATTGGCTCAGTTACAGTATATAGTACAATTGTAGAAATGTTTTTCAAAGGGTAATCTTGGTAAACATTGCACGCAACAGTAGGATATTGCACAGCTACTAAATGGGAAATCTTGGAATCTATAATCAACTAACAAGTTCAAATTACTAATATATCATACAAAACAAAATAATACATAAAGCTATGTTAGCAGGAGTATGTAAAATCATAGCCAATGATTTGGAATGCACACAGTTAAAAAGCTTAATGATGTGATACTGTATATAATGAACAAAAACACAATAAATGAAAAAAAACATGATTAATAAAAATGAAATCATATACTGTAGCATGTAAAGTGGAGTGAAAAATCATTTTCAATTCCCATTTTGACATTTTGATTCCTATTAGGACAATGGAAAGATAACAAAGCACTTTAGATGCATTTTTGAAAAGCTTACAGACTGCTAATACTGCTAATATAATACTTACACCCTTCGTAGATATCCGTCGGAATGTGGACTGCAGAATGATTATAGGAAATGCGCCGTTTGAATGCAGGATCCTCTTTGAAATCGGGCTTGATCCTCCTTCGTCCATCTGTCTTGTTTGTATCGGACTATGGATTGAAAACAATGTTATTTTATACATAATTGGTTTTGCTGAAGTCTGATTAATAGTGTTTTTTGATCAGAAGAATATTTTTTGCCTGGTACTTTGTTGCCAGAAGAGTCTTACCTAGACATAAAAGGTAAAAATGATTGTTTGGTTTTTGTATAGGAAATTCAATGCAATTTACTGTATAACTTGTTTTTCCTGTGGCATGCAGATCATAGAGAATCCATCCTAATCTGGATTTAATCTGTCCAGCAAGGCTTAGCTTTGACATAAAATTGGACATCCTGTCTTTGGTCAACAAGGTCTACGGCCTCTATAGGAGAATGGCTAACAGAAGCTAACAGTAGTCCTGGATTTTACAAGGAGACACATAGCAGGCCCTGAGACCATGTGGCTAATGTTACTCTGTCTCTGGCCAGATGAAACAGAAATTTGAACTCTGAATACAATGGTCTAAACCACACACAGTTCATCACCTACATAATACCATCCCTACCAACCATGGAGGTGGGAGCATAGACAGTCTATGAAAGGACTGGAAGACTGCAGTTCATCAATTCTCCTGTGCAATTAGACAGAGACTGAGCAAATGCAGTATGCAAGAAGGAATAGACAAAAATCCCCAAATCCAGATGTGCACAGCAGGTGTACCCAAAAAGCCTCAAAGCTGAAAAAGCTACAGCAGGTACTCCATAAAGTATTGATTTAGGGTATGAATACTTCTGGAAACAAGACATTTCCATTTTTAATTTTTTCATACATCTTTTGCCCCTTTAAACTATTACTTATGTTGTCTGAATCAAGAGAAGAAATTAAAAATTCTGGTTGTAACACAATATTTGCAATTATTCAGGGGGAGCAGGTGAATACTTTCTGAAGGCACTGTACTGTATAAAATACATGGTTCAGGGTTCATGGTATACTTAATGAAACATACTGTAAGAAAGATTATTCTTGTTTAGTTGCTAGTGGCTTGCTGATTTGTAAATTTCATCCATCCATGTCATGAAAGAAACCAGGTTATGAGCTTCATACAATATGTCTGGGTAGCTACAGTAGTTCCAGACTCTAGTAAAACAAGTAACTTTATCAGCGTCATTACCCTACTGTAGGTGTCAAGGAATATTCAAATTTCCATAGTAGAGGGCCTGATCTTTCTGTGGAACCAGTTGGCCACTTACATGGACAGCATGGATCAGCTACTCTGAAGAGTGCTTGAGACAGCAGCTCAAATCTAGTGTCCGACTGTTTTCTCTACATATGGAAATGTTGTGCTTCTAATCTTGTTCCAAAAAGTATGTATATTGAAATAAGAATCGATAATCTTGTCCGAGCCTATAAAAAAAGATGCACAAATGTTGTACATTACAGCACAAATTCTATCTCAGTAGAAAGAGGTTATTTGTCAGTCTTGTGGATTAGAAAAAAAAAACAAAGGCAAAGAAGCATCAGAAAAGCATAAAAAAGTGTTCACTGGTGCATTGAGCAAGGTTTTATATACAGTATGCCTCGAGAGATAATCCAACTTGCCATGAGATGTCAGTTATAACAATCTGCCTTTTTGGTTGGAGAATCCATCTAATTCAATACACTAAGGATTCAAAGGATGGAATTAAAACCTGATCCAGTGTCTGACTTTTTATAGATTAATTTTAGAAAAAAAAATGCAATGCAGACAACTCTTCAGCACCAAAAAGTAATCTATTACAACAGTGCATGCAATTAAAATGTAAGTGAATCTGATTCTTCTGAAGAGGCACGAGCTAAAATGCAATCAAAAAGTACAGATGAAAACAAAAATCAACTCCCATGGGATGTGTGGGCAGAAGATTAATTTTCCATCCATTTAAACGTACCTTTTTCTTTATTGCATTAGAATGTCTCCTACCACTGACAGTCAACAGAATATTTCACTCACATCTTTTAAAAAAGAGCTTGAGTTCCAGATTTATTATCCTCGCTATAATTTCAAAGTGCTACAAGATCTGCAAATCCTAAATTGTTACCACTTGAGAGTATACCTATGAAGTAATCTTGATGAAACATGAGGCATTATGACGTTAATAACCCATTTTCTTTTAAATGCTGGTTTCCTACTTTAAAATTACTCTGGCTTATTTCTTTTTAATTTTAGAGGATCTAAAAAAATAGTAGTATCAAAATGAAAAAAAGAGAGTTAAGAAGCAACAAAACCCAAAACAAGACACAGATCCTACACGTTATAATCTCTCCTGAGAGTAAAGTAATTTAGTTCTTTTGTTTGGAGATATTGTTAACTTTTGCTTTGTGAACTATGATGTGTACACCTATCAAGTAAAAGTCCTTTCTCAAAATGCAAATGAGGTACAGGAAATATTTTTTAAATGTATTTAAAAATAGTTACAATACTTAAAACAGCAGCAATGTTTTTGCAAAACCCATAAATGTTAGTACAACCCAGTGCACAGAAAGTTCTCATACACTGAAAAATTCATAAACTCAGAAGCCCAAAACCTGAAGAATTACTATTGTTTTTAATGCAGTTGCTGATTTTTACATTTCCAGCAAATCTTCTTTTTGAAACTACATATTTGTCATGATTTGATAAGTGTTTATGGTTACAGTGCCTTTCAAAAGTACGCACATTGGAAAATAAAGCAAACAGAACATATTTTAAACTTAATATTTTTTTCAAAACCTGTATGCTCAAACTGAAGACACCTAAGGGTAAGATATGTTAGTTAAATTCATCCAATTCCCTGACTGGTACTTTTCAATAATTCTATCCCAAATTTGATTTGAATGTTCCTTTGTCTTTGTGATGTAGTCTTTGTTGGGAGCTATACTAATCAACTGTGGGACCTGCCAGAGATATGTTTCTTTATCCTGAAGTCATGAAATGTAATCGTACACAGGTGGACTTCATTCACCCAATGTGAACAAAAGTAAATACGGATTGTGGTTTCTAAAGACCATGGTTAGTACCAGAGACTATTTAGGTGTGTCATAAAGGGGATACGTACACTTATGCAATCTGACATTTTATGTTTTATATTTATAATTAATTTCAAATAATATTGAACTTTGTTTTCACTTCGTTATTATTGGTTTGTGTTGATCAATGGCAATACCGGTTAAATCCATTATGATTCATTATTATATTGTAACATGATAACATGTAAAAAAAATTCAAGGGGGGTGAATACTTTTTATTGCCACTGTAGGTGTACTTATTCTGAAATCATGTGAACCACTATTACAGCACACAGACAGAAGCCACAAAGCTATCTGTGTTTGCTATTAAGATAGTTTTGTATATGTAAATTAATTTCGGTTTGTCAAAGCAAAGGGTCTGAATACTTATGCAGTCGGGACTTTTCCATCTTTAATTCTTCATATTAATTATATATTTACTTTATTTTAGTTTTTTGCATTGAATGTACATGTATGGAGTAGGTTGTGTACATAACAAATATTAATTTGTACTTCAAAGTGTCATGACTTTTAAAACGTGAAAACTGCAAGGGTCTGAATACTTTTACAAGGCACTGTATAAGTAGTAATTGTATATACAGTACTGTACTATTTATATATATATATGTATATATTTGTTTGATAAAATAATTGATGTTATTAAATTCAAAAGGAATAATCATGAACGATCATCAATTGATTTAACCTTTGTTCAATTTACTCTGTAAATCTGAAGGCAGAGTAAACATAATTTTTAAATTAAGTAATACATTACAAAATACATTTTCGGAAAATGTAGCATAAAAGAATTAAAAAAAACTGTCCTTTTATAATATTTTCAAAACATAAATTTCATGATTGTATTTAATGTTACATTCTACAGTATGTACAGTATGATGTGCATAAAATACTGAAAATAATAATAATTTCATACATTAACAACATTATTGAGAAAAGGTTGCCTAATATTTTCTACCAGTTTATGTACTATTATATGTTTCTGAAAATATGTGGCAAACACTGTATAATATGTGTAAAAGTAAAGACTGATTGTTATATCTATGCATTGCAAGTGAAACAGCTTAAACACAAAAATATAAGAAATCTATGCCTACAAGAGCAATAAGTTAGATGTATAACTACAGTATATACCTGTACAGTAGCATGTTCACAACACTATGTTGAGCCTGTATTATTTTTTCCAGCACATTCTTACAAATCTAAACTTTAAAAAAAAACTCAACATTTTAGTCACAAATCAGAAATATGTGTGGTCTTTGGTCACAACCCAATTTTATATAAAAATAGGTTTAATCAGAACTTACAGAAAGTCGATTTTCTGACATAAAGCCAAGAAAATACAAAAAATAAGAATTCTCTCAGGATTTATAGTACAAATTATCGGTAATATTAACTACTGATACAGTATATAGTACTAATGACAGCCTTAATGTAAAAATGTTAAGTAACAGGGAGCAACACAAACCAAACATTATGACTGCTACTATAACATGTACATGTTTATAGCAGCAGTAACCCTTCAAAATATCCACAAAGCCATGGAGTACACAATTTGGTCTGTGCAATGGGATATTTTATTTGTTCTCTTAAGTGTTTTGGCTGTCACTCATTGTTTAAATCTTTTAGTACCCTGTTTTTCCTTAATGACCTAATTTACCTTACAAGCCCCAAGTGAAAACACGCTGTTGCCTTCAACCCAGTGGTTTTTTAAACTCCTTTGAAATTGACCTCAAAAGAAACACCAGTAGAGCAATATTAAGAAATCTTGAAATAGGCTAGAGAGCAGTGCTGCTCTATCAGTCACCTCAATCTCCCAGTACAACAAGAAACTCTCCTCTACTAATAAATCTCATCTGTCAATTAGGAACACAACATGCGACAAGCAATCCTACCGGCTGTGCCCAATTAAGTCCTAATGAATAGGTGTGAACTCTGCTCTTGTATTCATTTCATACATCACAGTGAAATGCAGATTGAATCCTGAACTGTGAAAGGACTATTGCAATTCTGACTTTATCAGAACAATAATTGATTTAGCTCTGAACAGGGATAAACTTCAGACTGAAATGCTTACAATAATGCTAGGAATGTGATCTTAAATGTTTAGTTTTGCAATTTAAAACATCCCAGTGTGTAAGCCTCTACATTATTTTAGAATTTTTTTTTCCTTTTAAACATGTAAAAATGCTTAAGACTGCATAAAAACAGCATAATATCAGAATAAAGAAATCATGGATGGTACTGGTATGGACCTTTATAAATGCTGATTTTTATGGAATGCTATATATAGAATCTCATTTAAAAGCTGCAAATGTCTCTAAGAGAGATTGAAAATTACTTTGCTCAAGGCACTATGTCACATCACCATCCAGTACAAAGGTATGTAATCTTAAAACAAAATTGTATTATTAAAATAACGGCAAGTGTAATGCAAACAATTAATTACTTAAAGTTTCATAGATACTTCCCAGTTTTCATTATGCTTTCATTTCCTACTAAATCTATTTTAAAAAAAGTAATTTCTGCACTTGCCACTCTCAAATATGCATATAAATGTTTGAATCTTTACTGTTGGACAAAATAAGTTTTTACTTTATTACTTCACTGACATATTGTGCCTCAGACTTGTCCTCAGAGTTTGACATTAAATTTAAATGGATATATATTTCTGATTTGTTAAATAAGAAAAATCCTGGATGCTGTCCAATACTTAATATTTGCAATCCTTTCCATTGCCACTACACTTTGGCATTTGGATAATGTAAAATGTGCTGTAGTTTTAGACAATCATCATCATTATCGTTGATTAGAAGACTCAATTTCCAGCGTGACTTGCAAAACATACTTGATAAGGTTAATAACCTTAATCAAGTATGGTAAATCACAATCATATTGTACATGAAATAGTTAATTAAATAAAATGTCTAAAGAGTTAGCATCAGCTGCAAGGGATGTTTTGTTTTTCCCTCAGTTTTGCAATTTCTTGTGTGTTTTTCAGTACCTGAAATTGATTCTTGGTCCTACACATAGCCCCGCTGTGGAAGCATAAAATTTTCATATAACTTTAATGTTGTACCATTGGATATTTTGATATTTTATTTTTCCAAAAATCCAACAACATATGACTCTTATGCATTTTCTGGAAACAAAAGAAGCTTTATGGGCTGTTGTATTACACGGAGACTCTTAAAATGTTATTAACATTTTACAGATATGTTGACTGACTTCTCATTATTGTTTATGGATGATTTTTTCATTGCTTTTCAGATATGTTTGTTTCTGTGGTTCGCCTATAAAATGCACCATCGACCGGGCAAATAAAATTAGCAATTTAATGTACTTTGAGAGGAGATTTATGGGCCTAAGTATGCTTTAGAAATGCACTCAGGGGCAGCACTCCATGCCCAGAGATTTTAAAGTGCCATTTACAATGCCTTGAATTTACTTGCATGCTCTTAAAAAAAATGAATGACAACAACTCTGAAAGTGGTGAGCGCATCAATCGAAGCTGACATCATTAAGTAAATCTGGTGCTCTTAATGTTTATTTTTTTAAGGGTTGGGGCTGATCAGCTGAATAATATCACACACTATCTTCACAGGGCGGCCCCTTTAAATGCAACTTTAAAGACAGTCCAGAGAACTGCTGTTTCCAGACAGAACCTAGAACAGAAACATATTTTGTTTCAAATATACTGTATAATATCGTAAGGGGTTATAAATAGGTAAACCTAGGACACAGTTTCACAGTCCCTCCTCCACCCCATCTCCACCTTTGCAGCTGCCCCTCGGTCACTCCTCACTCTGCAGGGGGGTCCCAGCCTCCTCGTCCTCTGGCCAGGAGGTCAGCCCTCAGCCAGGCGGGTTAAATCAAATTTTCACTAAACACCCCATAATCCTTTCACTACACTTATTTGTTGGGTGTTGGTTTTGCTAGTGAAACATTTTTGATCGCAAAATCATAGATAACAATGCATTAACTGTACCTACAACGTACCTTCATGAAAACATTTAACAGTAATGATATAAGCAGAATAAACTGGGCATGACGGCAGTTTACTCTTGCTGCATACAGTGCATATAATGTATGTTTATTTATTTTAAGATGGCACACAAATTTAACTCTACCAGTGCTTGAAAGAGACTCCACAGAATTCCAGTCTGACAGCCATTAGCATTTATTTCTCTATGACAAAAGACTCCAAGGATCCATATCAAATTCTGCATTTGAAATTACACTTTTGAAAGAATTGCTTTCCATTTATAGCTCATTATGTCATTATCCTATTGCTTTCAAACAAGAGAAAATTATACTTACATAGAGGTCATCTTTTGCATTATAATAAACGATATCGTCATCCTGAAAAAAAAGAAAATAATCTTAATTAGTAAGGCACAGGTTTGCACCTTCCACAATGATGAGAAACAGAGACCAAAAGATTATTCTTTGTAGAAAGATGTGGATCACTGAAAGGTGCCCGTAGCATCTCATGGAGAGAGGTTACTGAAGAGACGATGGACAAACTTCCTGCATGGCACCTACAAGAGGTTAAGTACACTCTGTGAAGAAACTTTCGATTTCTTCACGATTTCTTTCGAGAAACTGAACCCTTCGATTATTAGGACTTTCTGCAAATTAATTTTTATCCTTCCAAAAACATTTTTTTCATACATGAAATTCAAGCCCCTCATTTCAAATAGTAAAACGTGCTGAAGGTTTGTATGAAAGCTTAAGCAAAAAAAAAAACAGTGGGTGCCAATCACCTTACTTTGCCTTTGAAGTCTAGCAGATTATGCACTGGGGCTGTTGACGACCACATCCCCTGGGGACGCTACAGGCGACGTCTTGTTGCGTTTTTAATGAAAGCGAATGTTTTAACCAGCTGAGCTTGTTGCACAGCGAATCCACTGTCATGTTAACCATCGAGCAGGCACTAACAAGGGACACCTCAGTCATGACATATGGCAGCCCGAGAGACATTGTGATGGTTCGCTGGTTACTGCCACCTGCTATGCACTTCAAGCACTACATTATTATTGCAGTGCTACAAATGCATGTGCACCTGGGTCTTAGTTAAAAAAAAGCTACATGAGTAATTGCTCGGTAATTCAGTCTATTAAAATTATGTCATCTATACCAGTGTTTATTGCTGCAGTGGTTATTTTTAGAAACACAGGAAATTCTAGATGTGCCACATATCTCGCATTAGAACAGGGGTTGGTATCACTACACCAAATGACAACAGGGTTAAATCCACAAAAATAACAAAAAAAGAACCATGCCTTTGTATGGCAGGCAGTATTCTACAGTATATATACTGTAGTTAAAATTACATTGAGTGGAAACAACATTTTATTCGTTAATTTGTGAGAGGAGAGATGTTATTGCCATCATCTACTCTTCCATGAATGATGGCAGAATTTCTTCTACATGTGAAAGGTACAGTACCATGGGTGACACGAACTCTGATTTTATTCACAAAATCTCCCTCGCGTATTATGTAGCTGTTCCCTCCAGGCCCTGGCATTGTAAATCTTACATATTGGTGTAACATTTTGTGTTAAGGCTGAGAAAACTACTTTAAATCTTCAGAGACAGGAATGAAATGACCAAGAAATGGCCTGCTGGTACAATGGAGTGAGAAATCACAGCACATAAAATAAATGGGACAGCCTCAGTTTTAAAATTACTGCGCCCAACAATCTTCTGATGTGGACATATTTAAAACAGGGCCAATTAGGCCTCTGGAGTGGATTTAGTGTAAAGATAAGCAGTCTACACTGCAGCAATCAATGTACTGTAGTTTAGGATGACAGAATTCAGCCAGTTTACATCAGTTGGGTAACAGGGGGCATAATAAACAATCACAATAATTTAAACTCAGTATTTGCATATGATACAGTAAGTAATGTTACAAACAAGAGGGCATTTCACCCATTTAGCTAGTTTGGTAGTTACTGAACATTTGTTGGTAATGAACAGTATGAAGGATTATGAGAATAAATACTGTATAAAAAACATTTAAATTATATATATATTATTTATCATACATAATGACTATATAAAATATTTGATATAAATAATGTTATTTATACATATTATAAATAACATCATTAATACATATCTATTATTAGTATGCCTTATATAATATTTTGATAAGTGATGAACACTGCAGAATGAAGAAAACCAAAAGGCAGATTTGTTTACATTATAAAAAAGATATACACCACTCAATGGCACGTATCAACTTCAATAAGAGATTTCCATCTTAGTATAATTGAAGGTTTCTTCTCAGATAATATGCAACATTAAAGAAAAAGGCCAAAAGAAGAAATTGCCGTAAACTGTGATAACTATGGAGATCAGACTGAGGAAAACATTTAAACTGAAATGCAGTATCAATTACAAAACAATTATCAAAATAACTGAAAAACACTGAAAATGCATGTAATATTTAAAAGGCCAAAATGGTTTCTGGCCTCTTTTATAATTGATTTGTAGACATTTTTGTTAATGTTGATGCTAATTCTTACTGCAGAATCAGTTTGATTCAATTTATTTAAAACTTTAAATATGTACTGGATCTTGACAATTTTTTTGACCTGTTGTGAGGTGGGACTAAGTGGGTCTCTGGCTTCTATTAATTTAGTTTTTACTTTAAATTTTACAGTACACTGAGCCGGGACTCTACAAAAAGTTATTTTGAAAATTAATTAAATTTTGCATGCATGATTACATAAAAAAAATCTGCTAAAGCAGAAATTAAAAAGTTCAGCGTATCATAACTGACAACATGTAGGTGGGTAATTTCTCAAACTTGGGAGCTGAGTCAGCAGACTCAATTATAAAATTATAAAATTTGTATAAGTAATTCTAATTTACACCTATTGTACCTGTTGTAATCCGGATATATATTTCAAGCAATCTTAATTTTTTTTCTCAATTTTTAAACATTCCAATTTAAATGAGAAAGTACAAATACCTTATTATGAAAGGTTTTAAAGACTCCACAAACAGTTAGGAATAGGTGTTAGGCCTCAGTCCACAGATTCTGGCTCATGTCTGTTCTGTGCCATTAGAAAGTCATATGCCCCCAAGACACACTGCATCACTAATCAAAGTGCTCCAGGAATGGTGTTCAATGCTGTCCCACAAGTTTACTGTATCAGTGTGGAAACTGATACCCATATCAAATATCTGCATTTTAGGTTTACAGTGTGCACATTCGGGAGGAATGTACTGTATGACATTGTCATTTACTGTACATGTACTTCCATATTGCTTCAATAGCTGGAGCAGTGAGTTAAACTGTGGAACAAGTTACTTTAAGTAAGTCAAGTTGATATTACTGTGTTGCAAATTAAGAATATATTTGCACTACCTTTCTGTATATACAGTATAGTTTGAAATAATAAAGTCTAATACCACTGCAACACACCCTTGTACAGTAACTTAACATTTTACTGAAATTTAAGAAAGTTTAAAAAGTGTAAATTTTAAATGAAATTTAAAATAAAAAATATTTGTTAATGTTAAGTGGGTCCAGGTAATGTCATTTTTTTAAAATATCTCATGAAACAGGATATGGTAGAAACAGTTACAGACGTACAAATTTGAATAAAAGTATTAAGTATAAAGAATATACTTCGCAGTTTTGTCTGAAATCACACGATTTTGGTGCAGCTTCTTTTTTCTCACCATTTGAACAAAGGCAAATGTTTTATGCATGCCAGCATCTTGGATGAACCCCAACAGCCAGACTACATCTCTGAAAACTGCCACAAAATCCAGTTCCTGTTTGAAAAAGTGAATATACTGAAGACAAACTTTAGCTTTCATATAAGCAAGGGTTACTTATGTCTTAACATACAGGGTAAATACTATATATTGTACAGGGGTGAAGGGTATATGAGAATTGGGCTATTCGTGATGGTTCTCTGCATCGAACCCTTGCAAATGTCGAGACCCTACTGTAATAAGGCTGCCAATCGTAATGACTCAACATAATATTAGCAAACAAATCCCCAGAAATTAGACAAACCAAAAATGCAAGAAAAGATGTGGTCGACTTCTCTTAGGAACACAGCACATGAAATATGCATCAAGGACCCTGAGACAACAGCAATATGCTGCCTCCCTGGAACTAAAATAGCTGACATCATCCACAGTCTCCAACAAAGGCAGGTGACAACCCAATTGTTGCTGTCCGTGTTGTCCATATGACACTTCTCGTAAACAGCACACTTTTCACATGCAACAAATTCAAACACCTTGGAAACAAACTGGAAAGGGGCTAATTGGTGGTATTATCAGAGATCTTTCCAGCGCTACACAAAGTTGAACATCTGAAAACATGAAATCCATCAACAACACATGGCTGAGGACATCAAGGGGTCAGCCTTCTCAACCATTGCAAAACCTTTCTACTGTAGAAGACAGGATGAATTATATCTGTATTAGGGGGACACCAGTAATCTCAATTTAATCACCAGTAATCAAAAAGATCCACAGAGAGTGTTCCCGAACATATCAACTAGAAAGCAAAGACGGAGACCTCAAAGAAGAGATGGGCAGGAAGTACAAACAAACAAATAAAAAAGAATCCAAATAAAAGGTGGTTCTACCTAATAGTGGGGAGAATTAGAAACATGATCACTCCATCCATTTTCTTTCTGCTTCATCCCACTCAAGAGTCATGGAGGAGCCAGAGTCTATCCTGGCAAGCAACGTCCATCGCAGGGCGCATGCAGACACAAGCATACACACGCACACCTATGCCTGTGCCACTTTTCCCAGAAGCCAGTTAAGATACCAGTATGTCTTTGGACTGTGGGAGAAAACTGGAGCACCCGGAAGAAACCCATTTGATCACTGAGAGAACATACTGTACATATACAGTACATACTGTAAAAGTTACCATATTATCAGAATACGATGCGCCTGGAATCACAGAAACATGACTAATGGAAATTGAATATAACAAATCCAACATGAGAGGGTACACAGCATTCCAGAGAATCAGGAAATGTGGGAGCGGGGCATAATGCTATGCATGTAGAGTATTCAGGGATAGGCCTTTAACCTGGAGGAATCACAGATCTCAGAATCTACTGCATATCAATCACACTTAAAAAACATTTAAAGGCGTAGTAGTAGGAATATGCTACAGACCATAAAATTAATATATTAAGTATAATCCAACAATGTATAATGAAATGTGTTAAAGAATAAATTGTCATGGGAGACTTCAACTTTCCTCACACAGATTGAGAATAACCAATAACAATGTCAGCAGCGGATCTCACAGCTAATAGCCACTTGTTTATTCAGTCCATCAGAGTACCTCTAAGGGGACTGCCTGTTTGAGAGCTTAAAAAAAATCGATGAGTAATGAAACGAGGAAAACAGAGGTAAAAGTCTCATTAATATTGTAATATGGTATGATCTGAAGCACATCTTGAAATTGTTCAGATAGAATGTAAATCAATGGCGTACAATTTCAGAAAGGTGGGTTAGAAAAGAGAATAAATGAAAGAATGAGACCGGGCATAAGAGAAGTAGAATGGGATGGAAAAGGAATCAATAGATAATGCATGCAGAAGAGATAAAAGATATTCTGGTTGAAGGACAGAACAGATTTATGCCAAGAGAAAGTAAATAAGTCTAAAAAGCAGTGTTACATTTTTAATAAATCAGCTGATGAGACATTTAATGTGGGAAAATGAAAAGTGCTATATTACAAGCAAAAACTATAATTTACATACTATAAAAAATTGAAAATGTTGATTTTGAAGATGTTACCAATTAAAAACACTAACATAATGTTACAATATTTAGTTTAAAGTGCTATTTAAGTCAAGGGATGTTAAAACGGGTGTGCCCCTAGTTCAAGTATTGAAAAACCACAAAGGCATTGAAAAAGCCATTCCAATGGACTTTGGGCTGTTTTCCAAAGACGATTTTAAGACAATAACTAATCTCTGTTTTAACTAGCTTCACTCTTGCTGAATCAAGAATATACACAAATATGATGTGACTCAGTGTAAACAGAGGCAACGCAATTTTATCACTAACACGGGAAGAAAACCAATCTTTATTAGTTTTGTTTTTACCTAAGAGGCAATTTGCACAGGATACAGCAAGGCTTTTTCTGCTTAAGTCCAAATAACTAGTTTACTGGTTTGATTAATGTTGGAAAACCAGTGAACTTAATTACATTTGAGATAACATATACAATCTTCCATCACTTGACAATTAAGGGTAAAGTAGCAGAAAAGGTTCCGAAACACAGGCTCTAAATGTCAAATTTATTATTTTTCCTGGCTTAATTGCTTTAAGCGAATACCAACAATATGTGTTTATGTCACTGCACAAGTAAAAAACATTAATATTAGTGACCCAGCTAGAAAGAAAATTACCTTAACTAACCAACCGTCACAATGCAATCAAGCCACATCAAATTAAATGGTAAGTAACATGCCTGATAAACTGGACAAATTAATTTTCCACACACTACTCATTTTTCTCTCACAGTTTTATTTCAGGCCCTGGACACCAATCATAAATTATGTGACGCTGCATAAATTAAGACATTTAAAGTAGAAAACTCATTAAAACCCTAACTGAACAGCATGTATTTTTTTAATTATTTTAGATTTGAAGTTAGTGCAAGAAAAGAGGTCAATTATCTGAAAGCCACTGGGTAAGTTTCCCAAAAAATGTATATCGTACAGCATACAGTATATCAAACACATACAGTATAGGAGCAAAAAGTAAATACAAATCCAAAGAATCTCCTTAGCACAAGCAGTGATTTTAATGTGGGTAGATATAATGCGCAGCACAGAAGATTTATCTGACATTCACTACAGGGAATATAAAGTCAGTTACAATTAGATAGTCTGATGCAATCTCTTTATACTGAAGAGACATGCAGCTGCGTTCCCGGTTACATCAATACACAACCCTATGTGTTGCTGAATTAGTTCCACATGGTGGTCTGTCCTGGACTGGTTACCTCCGTATTTCCTCTATTTGATCCTTCCATACAATTTATTGAACAAATAATTTCCTAGACCTGGTATTATTAATCCATTTTAATAAGTGTCTTGTCCAATACAGGGCTGCAGGTCCAGGGAAAAAAGGAAGTGTTAATGAAGGAGATGTATTATGACTCTAGTGTATTTAAATTAGGGCATATCTTTATTATATTAAGGCACAGCAGCTATATAACCTCAAAATGGATTCTGGAATTGGCTGGTATTGAAGGTTTAAAGGATTTGAAAATTACAATTAATCATTTAGTCAGACATACAGTACTATGTGCAGTTAGCCCCTAATAAGTTCAGAGCACGTGACTGTTCTCTGTAAATATAATCATTCTTTGTCTTATCAAGCACTTACAGCTAAAGGTAGAACAGAAAGTTTAGATAAATAAATCTAAACATATTCACAGAACGATTTACTCCACTATTAGAACTGAAAAATCACAATCAAGGTCTGAAAGTGTTGTCTTTCCTCTGAGCTCAAAAAACTTCAGCTAAGTCTTTTATTCTGGGATTTTAAGAATCCATTACAGTGACAAGCCACTCAATATAAAACTGGTTTATTAAAGATCAGAGGGTAAAACTAATTTCAGAAAGCCATTTTCCATAACAAGAACAAGACAGAGGAAGAGGGACCAAATTAAATTATAGGAATCCTATTACATTTATGCTTAATTTAATTGAGGTTCTGAACATGGAGGTTAGATCATTTAAAGCAGTTCTGTATTTTTAACATCTTCAAATCCTGCTATAGAGGAAAAGGAACAGTCACCCATTAGGATTGCATAGTCACTAATGTCTCACCATTTTTTGTCAGAATAGTCAATATTCATAATGCTGAGTGTCTTCCAGCAGCCACGTAAAGAACACTTGTGACTGCCACTGATATTTTCAAATATCAGAGGTGTAACAAGGTACTTCAGATACTGAAGAGACATTAAAACTGGCGTGATCTAAATATGCAGGCACAATACCACAGCGAAGCACTTCAGACTGTGGGTTGGGCCCTGTCTTTTTGCAGCTGAGGACAAGAGCGGGACCTTTGCCATAATTCACAGATTCCTCTTTCACTTTACCGCCTTTTCCCCTTTAATTTACATTTTAAGATTGTTTTCATTTTAGTGTACGCGCATTTGTTGACTGCGAATGAGGACATGAGTCAGAGTGGATGTTCAGCTTGTTGCTCAATTCTGTCATTTTTGTTGAGATCTCTCATTTCTTTTAAAGGCATTAAATTACACATGCGCTATTTTCATGGTTATTTTGTTTGGGGGTGGGTAGTTTGAGTTGCTCAGTTTGCTGGTTGTTGCCAGCTGAGAGTGAGCTGTCATCTCAGCTGTGATGACATGTTTAATGTTATCCAATACAATACAATTGTACTTTATTCTCTAATTTCTCAGGAAAGCATCTATGTTTTACACACAGAAAAACCTACAAACAGTATGAATAAAGATTGCATTTAAAATAAATATATACTGTATGAATATGTTTGTATGCTCCTGGGATATGAGACTTTACTTGCAAATGCAATGCAATCCAATCCAATCTGTGTTTTTAAATACATATTTTACAAGTAAAGAGTAAAAAGCAGCACCTACTGTACAATTTGTTACATTAACACTGTAATAATTGGTTTCTATAATAGGTCTCTACAATTGGTTATGTTTTACTGAAATTTAAAACCAGATTATCAGAGGTCTGAAGCAAATTCACATTAAATAGTATAATCAAGGTGATGAGTATGTATAGCTATAAACCTGTCAGAGTTATTTTTTTTCATCTATTCGATGATGCATACATCATTTTATATGTACTTGGATTTCAGTAGACAGCACAATTCCTCTACGGCCTTTGGTGAAGTCAGACTCCATTTCCTGTTTACATTTTTAAACTGTACATTTGTATATGGTATAAACTTCTAAACCAAATTCTACTAAAGTTAAAGTCCCTTTTTGAGGGATCATCTCACAATACCTTGAGATTAAATTACATTTTCTTCATTTATCTCCTGTTTGATTGATAGGACAAGCAGACATGATGTAGTACAAATGGCTATATACATTTTGCTATCCAGTGCATTTAAGGATAGCTAGATAACTTTCTGTTATGTTATGCTACAATACCAAATGTGTAACGAACAGTTCTTTCCAGACCCTATGCGGACGACACAATCCGGGATGGAATGAGGAAACACTAGGAAAAAGTCATGCAGGAATCAGGAATGAATACGGGGGGGCGTGTCCAAAGTGTGCAGGTGTCCAGGGGGGTGAGTCCGAGGCAAACAATCCATTGATGAGTCCAAAGGAGAAATCAAGTCCATGGCCAGGTGATCCATCCAACAAGGGATTAAAAACAGGAACCGGGTCGGAACCGGCGGAAGGTGAACGGGAACAGAGAATAAAACCTTAACGGGACCAGGTGCTTCCAGGTCCTGGACGTGCACGATACGGAGATCAGATGCAGAGCCCGGATTAACGTCAGCGCCTGGCTTTTAAGGAGGACTGGGAACAGGGGACAGGTACGGGGAATGAGGCAAACAAGAAAGAGCCGGAGCGCCCTTAAGGAGGAGGGACTTCCTTAGTCTAGTCAGGTCATCGTGACAAATGACCTGACTAGAATTAAAATGTGTCGGTTTTCCTGTTTGACTCTTTTTAGTTTACTGGACCTATTTTTGTGTTCTTTTGGATTTTTACAATGGGCACTGCAGTGCTTGCTTTGCTTCTTTAACACTCTTCAAACAGAATATCTTTACAACAGTCCTGCATTTAAGCTAACTGCACTTCTTATTACATTGCACTCTGTGGCTATATGCTAGTATAGAGTACCATTTCTTACAGTTTGAAACTTCTGTCTGATTTTTGGTTATCAAAACTGTGTGAACTCCTCATCCAACAATTGCTCTTTGCAGAGCAATTCCAGTATGTCTGATACTGTACTTTTACAAGTGTACTGTCTAAATTTTGTTCAGTCGGTCCTTATCATCTATCACAGCAAACTTGTACTACTTTACCATCTAATTTCAATGTGGTTTAGATCTGCACATACATTTTAACATGTTAAAAAGTGTTAGACTGTATTTGGGATCATCACCGTGTCGAAAAACAAACTCTTCACAGATGAGCGGCTTTCTCAATGATACTGCAAGTCGTTGAAGAACAGCATGACGTTATTCCATATGCACTGAATCATCATATGTTTTGTCATATGTCCTGTTTGTGCACTTTAAAAAAAATCCCCAAACTGAAAACTTCCTTGTTTTGCTGTGGGCATCTTGCAACATTCTTACAATCATCTGCTTTTCTGCTCCCATGCCTTCTGAACTGCTTTATCTCGGAACTCAGGAGTTCAAATAATGTCATCTCCATTCGTTATGATTTAATTACCTAATATCTTTGGCAATGTACTAATTTAAGCAACGTTTTTGAACTGCAACATAGTGTTCCACCACATGTTAACAATGTTAAGACATAAATGCTGTACTGCATACTGTATAACCTTTTTTTTTGTTTTAGTTGTTTTCCTCTCTCTGTCTTGGAAAATGTCTCCCATATTTTCATTTGTATTGATATTGTTCTGTATCAGTTGCTTGTAGTTTTCACTTTATGTTGAAAAACATTAATTTACTTTACGTTTTCCTCCAAGGAGGCTTTGCCTTGTGAAAGTCAATTATGGATCTGATTATCATATTTTATTGCATTCTTTCCAGCCATGGGTAACTCATTTACCAAACAGTTTGTCTCTAATGTCTTTCAGTCTCTCCCTTTATAAGAACCAAAAGCTGATTACTGAGCTTTCAGCTGCTGGCCTTGCCAGATTGTCAGAGCAGATAGACATGAATCTCCTGTCTGAGCCCTGGTAGGTACTTATAGCCTTCTATTTGAGCCAGTAGAGATATAAAACATAATAGTGACATGCCACAATAAGCTTTTACATAAGTAAATTTATGTTCAATTCATCTAAATTAGCAGGATTTCAATCAAATTTATTTGTGTAGCCATAATTTTGAAAGCCAGTCCATGAAAATAAATCAGCTCTTATTTTGCAGTTTGAATGATGTTAACCCAATTCTTTCCTTTATGAATAATCAGATCTGCCTCACAAAATGATATAGGGTGCAAACATTCGGAAAGCCATTAGCAGCAAAATTAATTAAAAAAATATATTAACCACCCTGGAGGACATAGGCGATGTACAGATCATCCTCCTTGCTTATAGCAACTCTAATGACTAACACAGAATGACTAATGCATGCACTTTCATTGCTGTGTTCAATGTATTATTGCAGTTTATGAGATTAAATTTGATGAATGACAAAAGAAAGTATCCCAGGATATATTCGGTCATTCTAGTATATATCTAAAGACATTAGGTGACCTCTTTCATAACAACAGCACAACACTGAAATGCTGACCACCAACATAAAGTAATGTGGTACTGTACGTACATTCACCAAAACATTTCCTCTATTGGTAATATATTGTATATTGCTTAAGCTGTGTAATTACCAAAATTTACCAATTAAATCCATTTGTCAAAGTGACAACAGGAGTGCCTAAGTCTATTTTGAAGGCTAGAAATACAATTGCAGATTTATACACAGAAGACTTTAATAATTTACATCACTTACCGCAAACTCATGTTTCCACCCATGTTCCATTTGGAAATTTTCTGCTGATGTTGCTAGGGTCTGAAAAAGAAAAATATAATGTATCAATTATTTTGTATTTTATAATCAGAGTTTAGATATCAGCCTTTCAACTCATACAGAATATAAACAATACAGAAGGTAAAATCACAGCACAGCTCAAAAAATCTAGCTTCTCTAAATACAAATACTCCGCTCCACACACCTATTACAGATACTGTCAATGAAGTAAAGACAAATCATCAATTACGTGTAAAATAAATCAATCTGTTCATATTATTTTTTAAGAAAACTTAGTGTTGACTGGAATCAGGTGAATCACCAGAATGTATTTGCCAACAATACCCCTAATCTTTATAGTAACAATTATAGAAAATTAAAATCTGTTTCATCTGCCAATACAGTATATCTATCACTATATTGCCTTCAGCAAAATAAGTTCTGTTTTGCTTTATATTCTTTCTGGATCCCCAAATGTTGTGCATTGTGATTTGGGATATAAACTGAATTACAATCCAGAACCCAAACCCATCCACTGTTAAAATTCATTTCTGTTTTAACAGAACAGAAAGAAAAAAATATTCTTTCTTACAAAAAACTATAAGCTGTGGTTTTGTAAATGACGTCTACTGTACATCTTATGACCTTGATTAAGTAGATCTATTTGTCTTTAATTTGCAATATGGCTATGTAAGAGGTACTACACTTTTAGAATGTGTCGTCTCAAACTAATCCTACTGAGAGTAAAATTAGGGCAGAGCAGTGCGATGTGGCATTGAAAATGTATTCAACTCAGATATTAATTTTTGTAGGTTTCCCAAAAGATTTGCATAAATGACTTTGATAATAGGCATGTAATCGAAAATATCTTTCTTTTAATCTCTCCTGATTAAGAAAATGTCTATTATATAAATTTCCCTTAGGAAATACAAGGTCTGATTTTTCAAGTCCTCCCTGGAAATGAGCTACTTACAACACATGAGCAAAATAAAACCGTCTGTTGATCTGAAGCACTCAGCAAGACACTTCTGAAATAATTATTTCAAAGGCTCAAATAATAGAAATGCTGAGAATGTATTGGTTAAAAACTTCAGAAAACACCCATCCAATTTCTAACCACTTTCTGCAATACAGGATCTTGGGAGCCAGAACCTATCCCAGCAAGCAATACGCACAAGGCAAGGTATAACCTCAACAGGACACCAGTCCATCACAAGGCTCACGCTGACACGATCACACACACACTCTCACACCAGGGGCAATTTTCCTAGAAGTAAATCAATCCCCCAGTATGTCTCTGGACTTAGGCAGGAAACCAGAGCACCTGGAGGAAACTTATGTCAACACTGGGAGTACATACAGACTCCACGCAGACAACAGGGATAGATAAGATAAGATCACTATTAGCCATATACAATTTCTCGCATTAGGAATTTGTCTTTTCACATACCCCAGCTTGCTCTCCATGAGACACACAGCCACAGACAGGGAGAGAGAAGCTTGGGGTCAGAGCGCAGGGTCTGCCATTTATATGGTGCCCTTGGAGCAGCTGGGATTAAGGGCCTTCCTCTGCCGGCCACTGAGATTTGAACCGGCAACCTTCCAGCCACAGGCAAAGATCCTTAGCCACAGAGCCACCGCTCCGCTCCCTAAGGTCAAGCACATTGGTTTTTTTTTTCCCTTCTTTTGTCGTTTTGGGTTTGAGAACGTGAGTAAGGAGTTTTATGATGTTCTAATTTTTAATTCTTGCTCTTTTTGTTATGGGGGATGGGAGCTGGAGGATGAACCGGCAACCTTCCAGCCACAGGTGCAGATCCTTAGCCACAGTGCCACCTCTCCACCCCCATAGAATCCCAAGAACTGAACCCAGGGCCAAAGCGCTGTGAGACAGCAACATTAACCACTGCTCCACTGTGCCACCCTTTCATAAATCATTTATTCATTTATTTGAACAGAGTTTTTTTACTAAACCATAGCCTGTCTCTGCCATACTATCTAGCATGTTTGGTAATAATCTAATTTTGTGTTCTTAATGTACTGTACATCACCATTCCATTCCCATTTCTTGCAATTTGCTTAATCATTTTTTGCATACATGTACAGTAGGTGAGTTTTATTCTTTTGTTAAGAAAAAGTGGGTGTCACTGGACCCATGGATTCACCTTCTATTCAAATGTAAATGATAAGACAACATTCACTGTTATTCTTTTGGAAAGGACAGCTTGAAAGCCAGTAGGGAAAGGTTGATCTGATAGTGAAAAGATCACCTCCCTGATTGTCATACCTGTTTTATAGTACAGACTCCTCTTATTTCTGTCAACTATTCTTCAGCTTGGAGTGGCAGGTTCAATGTTATATGTCAGCGATCTGTTATCCAATATTCGCATATTTCTAGACAGCACTGTACTATATCCCTATTAGACTCGCACCCCTGAAGGTATACAAGCAAGATGAGAAATAACAGCAGTCTTTGTATATGTGTTTTTTTATGGGGAGTGAAAAGAAATAAACATACTGTACAGTACTTAATAATCAAACATTGATTATTAAGTGATCCTCAATATTACCAATGCCCTAGATTCAAAGAGTCGTGTTTAGTTTTAAACCAGGGGAGGATAATTCTGGTCCTGGAGGTCTTGTGTGAGTCTACAGGTTTTTATTCCACCTCAGTTTTGTTTAACTGGACCAATGTCGCTACTTCTTCCAGCTCTTGCTGGTACTGTTGCCTGTACTGTTCATGTTGAAATCTGTAAGGCAACTACTGTATATAATATTTTTCACTTGTATACCAGATAAGTTCATAGCTGCGCTGCTTTATCGATACTCTAAGGTCATGTGGTTTAAATGTGTTTTTAAAAAAAAAGAAAGTCATGAAAATAGGTCAAATTTAAAATAAAACATGCTTGTTAGTAAAAACAGTTTATTTTACAGTTCATCGGATGCTTTGATTATACCATAAATTCCCCTGGATGAAAACATCAGTAAAATAGCAGAAAAGATGACTGAAAATCGTAACAATAGCACTGTGTGTTACAGACTTCACTACCAGTGCTGTCAGTCAGTTAATACAATTTAATTCACTTGCTTCCTCAGTGCACTTCAAATCTTTTGATGGTGGAAGCAGTATTTGAAAATTATATTTTGGTGTGAACTAAACTATATGTATTTTTGGCTTAAAAGAACACAAGGCTGATGTTGTACTTGCCAAAATGGAAAAATGAAAACTGAATGAAAGTACAACAGCAGAAGAGGGTTATTTGTGGTCAAAAATAATTAATATATTTAAGTTATGATATCATTAAAACATCTTAAGCCATTCTGAGCTTAGTTTAATGAGCAATAACAATAATACACAACTCGAATGTTTTTGTTTCTAAAATGTAATCATTTAATATGCAATGATTGTTTATTTGACTTCTTTGCTATTTCATGAGGAACAATGATAGCAAAACAGAAAATGAATGATATTATGTTTATTTAAAAGGTTAGGCAGAACGAGATTTGGCTTAACCTACTTGGCTGAGGGCAAGCCCCCTGGCAGTAGAGCGAGGAGGCTGGGACCCCCCGCAGAGTATAATTAACCAAGCAGCAGCTGCAGAGGTGGAGAAGAGATGGAGGAGAGATGCAAAGGAAAATGAATGTGAGGAGGAGAGAGGATTATGGTGGTTTTTATAGCATTTTTGGAAGTGATGTCACGGAGGATGACAAGTAGGAGCAGCAAAGGTGAAGGGGAATCTGGTTGCCTCGTTCCTCCCAAAACCTTCATACAAACTCCATTTGCAGTTATTTGCTTTACAAATTTCTTACAATTTACAAACAAAACAGACCCCTAAGATGAGGCTCGATTTGTTTTCTTATTTATTACTTTCCAAAGCAAAAAGGTGACAGTCGCAGAGCTTTGTCTACAGAGCCAAAACAACAGTGGTAAACCAACAACCCATTAGACCATTCAGACAGAAATCAACTTACTATATCTACACCAGGAGTTAAATAAAAATGTAGCATTGGTCACGGTTCAAAAAAAGAAACATTGTTTTTGATTGCATGGACAGTGCCCTACAAAAGTATTTGGACAACAAAGTCAAAAATTATTTCTGCTTTACGGTCAAGCAATTTGTATGTGTCATCAAAGCAGTATCATGAATGAAATACAATACAAATGTACTTTCTGCCTTGGGAGTAATTCCCCTACAGATTTGATCATACTGGAACAAAAACATATTTTGTGTTCTACACACTGATTTCAATTGACCAAAAGTAATGGAACATCTTCCACCAGTCCAACCATCCATCCATTTTCTAACCACTTGATTCAACACACGGTGGTGGGAGGGGACACTTTCACTTTAAGTAAATTTCAGAATGTAAAAGTCAGAATTTGGTATCATATTCCCATGAAGCAATAAGTGCGATCCACCGAGCTCATCACAATCATTTTGAATTCTTCCCTTTTCTTGGGGAGTTCTGACTTCAGTGTTTTTCAGAATGCAAAACGCATGCTCAATTGGATTTAAATCTGGAGATGGACTTGGCCAGCCTTATCTTTACCATTTTTTTTCTCCTGATGATTGTTGTTGGCTATGGCAATGCTGCATGGTGAGGCTCTACCCAAAACTTAAGGAAGCATTTTATTTTCCTCAGCAAATTGCTTAAGCAAATATCCATAAGCATGTTCCTGTACAGTATATTTCAGAATTCATTCTACTGCTATCATTAGTTGCATCATCAATAAAAATGTGTGAGCCAGTAACAGATGTGACCATGCATGCCCAAACCATAATAATACCTCCACCATGCTTCACAGATGAGGATGTGTTCTTTGGAGAATACAACGCTTTCAAAGTTTCAGCTTCAAAATAGCCTGTTTTCTTTAAAAGAAAGTTCCTTGGTTTTCATTTTGACTTTTCACTAAGGACTAAAAAACTAAAGTCAAAGCAAGACAAGCAGACCCTTGTTAGAATGTTCATAGCTCTTTTACAAGTGCTTAATTACCTAACAACAAACACCTAATAACAAGAGACACCTGTCAGCCACTTGTCCCAAAATGTTTGCTTCTTCAAAATAATGAGGCTCAGCTCTATTACTATCTTTATTTGACCCAGAAGGATAGAACTGAATTTGCTATTACAATATCCTTGGAAGAGAACTTACTGTATGAGTCACGTTTTTGAAAGTAAAATGCTTATTGGATTTCATAATGAAGATTGCAATTTAGCCTTCACTCTCCCAATACTGGGCACTGTACCAATCCCTATTCTACAAAACATAACAGACAAAAAATGCTAAGTAAGCGTTGAACCTAAATAAAGTGAATTTGTTTATATTTAAGTGTTCTTGAATCTGAAAAAATAAGGGAATTATACATACTATACACAAATGTTATAAAGTTACCCTTATTATAATTACCTGAAGCATGACATTGGAGGTGCAAAACAGAAAATAGGCTAAACAGAAGTACAGTATGCAGTATGTACTTGAAATACACACACTAAATATTAGGAAATATTAACCGCATACATCTAAGGATTATTCAAAGAGAAGATTACTTCAAAGGGAAGTGTACGATTTGAAAGACAGCATAACATTTTACACCTTAATGCTTTATTGATTGGAAATGAAAAGCAAACAAAACCTTGACTTAAATTGAAGCAGAATGGAGCAGGATTGTGCTGCCTTCCGGGCAGAAAACAGAGCACCCAGCTGACAGCTAGCCAGGTACGAACTGACATAACCTGACCAAAAAAAACTAATTAAGTGTTTAACAAAATGCAATGGTGAAAGCCTGGCTTGATTAGGCCACTGATGTAGCTCAAAGAAAGACTCTCTGGGCTGATCATCTCAGTGAAACACTACAGTACGTGTCTACCCGCTGCCTGTTCTGTCTCATCAGCAGCTAGACGTGGAGTGAATGATCAGGGTCCAGCTGTATTTTTAGACGTTGACGTGAGAGTCGAATGACCCCACAGCAGCTGCTGGTGACAGCAGACTGCTGAGAGTTGCACCTGGGGTCTCGGGTCTCCAAAGTCTCATCACACCATTCTAGGCAATTCCCTGCCTATGCCCCCAGGTCTGCAGTGCCTCTTCGGCCTTCGCTGTGAGACGCTAAAAATAAGAAAGCTTCCAGCTGCTCAGACTATCTTAGCAAAAAGATTCCTATCGTGAAAGCGTATCATTTGTCAATGAAGACTTGAATTTCCCTTGTTCTTAAACCAGCTGATTGAATGTTACATCAAATGTCTTGGATTATCTGTTAAACAGAAGTGGATGAAGACACCTCTGGCCATTTGCAGCATTTTAAGGCTGCAAAAAAAGAAGCCTGAATTCAACTCGTCAGAAATTCAGGGGAATATGTTATTTGTTTAGAGCTTAAAAAGGGACAAAGACACTAATCATGTCTTTCTACATTGCTATAAATACTGTGTAAGTCAGGCCTTTTTCCCTCTGATCACTTCTCAGCAAGCTTCCCCCATCCCCAGTGAACCCCCTGTGCTGTAGTCTCTGGGTTCACCTTACTCAGGGCTGGGGAGATTGGGTAAACATCTTGCTTGAATAGCCAAGTGTCACCTTTGACCAACTGGGTTCATGCAAAAGATATTAAAAAAAGCATTCATTCAATACAGGGTTTGCCCGATAGTCCTGAATGTATTTAAACATATCTGTGTATATTTTTCTTAGTAAGTTATTTCATGGTAACTTACTTCACTTACCATTCCTGTGGGTCCTTCAGTAGCCCTAAGGTGTGTTATAATCCTTAAAATCTCAATGTAATTCTCTGGGCAAAACATTGCTTTTCCACGAAAACTCCAACCTTGCAAAAGATCCAAGCCTACAGCAGAACCAACAGGCCTATCCTTTTCTACAATGCAACAGCAGAAGTGCTTCCCTTGACCTGTACAACCAAAGATTTCAAAGGATTTCAACAATTACAGAGGAACTGAAGAAGAAAAAGTTGAAGACTAACATGATAGCTGTTACAGCAGACCACAATATTAAGTGTAAGTTTTACAACACGGTTCAAATAGTGAAATACACTCAATATGGAGAATAAATCATTTTGTTACTGGAAAGGCACAGGAATGCTGCTTAATGATTTTCATTTAACTGATTAGACCTAATTGATGTAGTGTTCACAAAGCACTTACTCTGCATTTTCTACAGTCATGGTAGAAGATTTGGAGTAAGTTTAATGATCCCTTTGGGACTGTGTGACAAAGTGCATATAATCTTATTACAGGTTTCAAGAGTCAGAAATGGACAATTTTAGATACATAAAACTGGCAATAAATTTCAATTTCTGAATTGTAGGTACAACTTTTAGTAGGCTCTGCTGACCATCCCAATGAGTTTACATATTCAGAGATTTCTGCAATTTAATGGTTGTCTGTTAGAGTAATCACAAGCTCTAATTACAATTCCCAGCACTGAAGTTACATGGTTATCAAGAGTACAGCAGTGTAAGTTGAAACAACTGATATATCAGGAATTCCAAGTAATTTTGACACCACATGTCCATGCAACGTAGCCTTACAAAGCTGGTAAAAGCTAACTAAATTAGTTGCATTGTAGTTGTTGGATTTCAGGAGCCAAAAAAGATTCAACCTTCTTACAATAAAGCTCTGTGATATTACAATGTAATTATTGATTTCGTGGTCTTAACATACATGCCCTAAAGGACTTAGTTAATGACTTAGAAGCTGACTGACTGAACTAATCTCCCATTTGCAAAATCACTGAAACATAAGAGAGACCTAAAAATTCATGCAGATCTTTGATCTGTAATCTACACCAAGGGAGCAAACAAAGTGACTGCAATATCACTGTGATAGAAACAGCAATCACCAGTTTAAAAAGTGCAACTCCCCAAGGACCAGGGATACCATACATTTATTTGATCATGTAAAGAAACAAAATCTGTTTTCTTTGAGTCCAGGTATCTCAAAGGGGTTGTCACTTGGTAGAAGGCCAGAGTGGAGCTTAAGAACAAGTCTAAATGATGTATTACGCCTAAATATGCTATTTATCAAGTCCCATTTTCTGCATGAATAGAGACAAACAAATCTGGTTTAGGGTTTGAACCTTTCTTTTTTTCAATTTTTCTTTCTTCCTTGTATGCTGTATCAGATAATTATCAATAAAATGACATACAGTAGACACGTTTATTTGAGTAAACGTAATCTAAATTACAGCAATTCTTTTAGAGATTCAGCCATTTGTATTGCACAGGTTGCAATTTGACTATTTAAAATACATTTCTTAAGACAATTCATATTAAATCTCCTATAGTATGTCATTATATTTGACTGTCCAATATAATTTATGCCCAGAAACAAAGTCTGCTTAATAAGTGTTAAAGGAATATTCTGTGTTGCCATAACAACCTCTCGTGTTTTGCCTCATTAAAAGTAGGTAGTTATTAAAAACCCTTCCTCTTTCTGTCAAAGAGATAGGATCCTCTATTATACAATGGAAGAACAAGCAGAGCTATGTGACTTTCTCACTTTCCCTGTCAGCTCTGATAGCATAAAGGAAGACACTTACTTCTTTTTTTTTAAAAAAAAGGCCAGACATGCTTTTAAAAAGCTAATTAAGGTGCACTGTCACAAGGCAAAAGATAGGTATGTTTTCAGTGCAAATTAGGTCTTACCAGGATGTGCTGATTTCATTCTTTAAATTCAGCCTAATTATGTATTATTAATAAGAAGAAAATATTATATAACCATTGCCGACAGCTGAAAAATGCTAAGTTAGTGCAACATATAGAGATATCACATCAGATAAAAACAAAATCAAATTAAAATTACATCTAATAGGGTTTATCGTGCACAGTTTCACTTTGTTTGATTAAATTTCACTCTACGTACACCTTACACAAAATTCTTTTGTAGGCAAAACTATTTTTAAAAGATATGCATGACTGCACTAACACTGAGCTGCTTATACAGTCTCCAATTACTTTTCCTAGTTGTGCCACCCCGTGTGGAACAGCCAGCTGTCACTCTAACCTGATAACTGCTCCAACCCAGCTATGGCCTGGGATGGATGATGGCAACACAAATGTAATCTGAGACAAGTCCACTGCCACTCATCATCCTAAAATGAATCGTGGGATGGAAACAACGGGGCTTCTGTGCCAGTCTTAGGAGGCACACAGACAGAGCCCAGCTGCGCAGGAGTCTGACCACACACAGGAAAGACTGCTGTTGCGACTGGCTAATGTCATAACCTGTATTGTGTCCAGGCTATTGAACTTCATCTGCTCATCTATTGACAGCATGTTGCACTAATGTACTTTTTGGACACTGCATTAATATACTGTTTATACTGTGGTATATACATATTTTATTGTTTTACAGTGACTATTAGCATATTTTGTACACACCTAACTCTATTTTATTTTGTATTGCTGTACTTATTTTAATTTTTAGTCTATTCTGATGTCTGTTTTTGCATGTCTTGGGCTGGGCTGCTGTAACACCTCAATTTCCCTTCGGGATCAATAAAGTCTTATCTATCTATATAAACAAAACTGCAAGCAGGGGTGCTTTCTGGGGCAGACGCACCTTAATCCCATAACATCCGTTTATAATGAGTTACTGTACCTTCAGATCGACCTCCAGATTCTTCAAATGCTGCATGTAATTTACCAAAATTTGAAAACAGAAGTTTTTTGTGCCTCCCATGTTAGCAATTTTTTTAATTTTCTTCTAGAGGTTTTTAAAATGCACGGACATTTGTTATCCCAATTGTTAATATGATAATATGTAGAGTAGCTCGATTACTTCAGTGGGAAATGAGGAATGAGTGATAATTGTTGAAAGCAAGGGCAAGCTCACTGGATCACTGAATCACTGGATCACAAATTTAAAGGTGAACAAACAATGATTCCTAATTATACTGTACTTACACCTGTGGAGGGGCCAGTGGAAACATAAATTAATAGGGAAAATCATTTGGGTACGGCTTTGCACATTCTCTCTAAGCTACTTTATTAAACCATCTTTGACATGAATTTCTGCCAAATGCATATGTTTTCCAGTCAATTTGATTATTTCAGTAAAAAGACAAAAGCTCATAATTATGTAAACCTTCAGTACTAGATGAAGATGTATCAGGAAACTGTACAGGAATTATTCATCATCCACAAATCAAAAATTATACACACTGTTTCTTAATTATTTCAGCAATTACCATACATGACAACTTAACAAATGTGTTTTTCTGAGAAAATACATATTGAGACATTAATCTTATCTTGGTCTTAATGTACTGTTTCATACTGAAGGAGCATTCTCAACAAACTATTTTTGTCCTTAGGTTTTACAGATGGAATATGCTCAGAGGTAAGATAAAAATATTCTAGCACAGACAAATGTAAATGTTCCTTTATTAAAACCCAAATGTATTGAAGATCAAAGAATTTTATGGATCTGAAAATTAACAAAAAAATGAAAAAAGAGCCAATTCACAACATTTAGGCTTTTTACTTCAATGAAACACTAGAAAATAGATTAGATTCAGAACTGAAATTAATTCTACTATCACCCCAGGTCCATGCAAAACGAACAGGTGTAAATTAAAAATATTGAAGGAGATATTTTGCAAATGGAAAAACTGTCATCCTACCCTGTTCATTGAATTAAAGCTGTCATAAATTCAGTTTACTGATCCTCTTCTACTTAGTCCAGCACCTCATACATTATTTATCAAACACAAATGTCGAGGCGGTGATTAAGATGTTTTCAACCTTGCATGAGGCCAATTCATCATAATATTCCATGCAAATTAAAAAAATGGAAAAAGGGAAAGGTATATATATGCACATGCATTCTTTGTATTTTGAGACTACTTCATCTGACAGTGCAGCACGTTAAAATGGAAATGCAGAAATTGTATGAAAGTTGGCTTTCATTCTATTCAAATTTTTCTCTGGTTCATAACACAATAAGTCTTATTTTCCATATTACAGTATGTAAAGGATAAAAAAATATAATAGTTTTGCAATGTATTTGAATACAGTATATATACTGTATATACACTTTTAGGTGTATGTTCTATATTTTTATATATGTCACAGTAATCACAATAATGTTTCTCCATCAACTGTCAAAAAATCTGATTTCAATTCACATGCCATAAGGGCAGTATTTGACGATACTAAAACATTTGTGTTAAACATGCATTACTGTGTGCAAAAGTTATAGACATCTTAGATACAATCAACTGTACAATGTACGTTATGAGCATCAACATTCAAAGCTACAATAGTGATTCATAGTATTACAGTATAACATATTTGGTTATTAATAAAACATGCAATTTATTATTCAAAGTCCTCAGAATCTTAAAATAACTTGATCACAATAACTTATACAAGACCAGCCAATATGGTGTATTGCTGTAGCTGTACTATCACATTTACCCATAAAATATATCTGGTCCAAAGTTAGTAGTTCCTCATCATTAAGAATATTTATACATCTAGACATCTGTAAAGCTAACAGACTCTTTGTGATACAAAATATGAATCTATGAGGAATCACTATTAGCTAAAAATTAAAATTGCCATAGAAAAATGTGCTTCTGCCTAAAGAAGGAAAATATTGAGTAAATAAAGTACAATCACAATACAATATTTAAGACTTGCACAATAGTGCTGATAAGTTATTTCCATTATAGAAGATTGCAGTACTTTTAAGCACGATTAATAAAAAAACCTCCATATTTACATAACAAATGATGTGCTTCAATTCTATGCACACATTTATTAGTTTACTTATGAGGTTCATGCTACAAGAAGGTAAGATAGTTTACACTACTTTAAGAAGTTTCCTGTAGTACAAGCATATTTCACCATTTACAGTATGTTACAGAGGTAGTAGCTTTCACTTCAGTTTTGTGTAATACCGCCTTATAACAAATCTATTAAAATATGTTCTCTTGTGGCTGTGAAAGTTCAGTACAGTAAGCATTGCAGGTAGCCTAATCACTACAGTTTATACTTAAAAGAATCATATTACTGACCATCTTATCTATCTGGAGGGTGACATTTTTTCTTACCGAAACAGATCTTAAATGTTTCCTTTGAATTAGCAGTTTTTTCAGCAAGAAGCCCATTCTCGAGAGATGCTGAAAAGCTGTTTGATTCTCTTGCAAGGTGAAGGACCAACCAAACAAGAAACCTCAAAGGATGACACCGAGGAAAGACTATAATTGAGTCATCACTGTCTTAAACACCTGCTGCAGAAGGTCTTCTGAATTCCCTTAGAACTAAGGACAGTAAAGGCTACCATGTCTGTGTTACTACTGTATATGACATTCATTTCCCAGACTGCTAATCTTATCAATGACAGAACTAAAACAATAAGAGCTGCATTGTTACCATTACCAATTATATACTACATTTTGTTTTTCAGCATGAGTTTCAAAATGACTAAAATATTCCTTCTTCATATTCCCTATAGTATCACCGTGCTTCAAAAATTTTGAGATTCATTAATTTGTACAGTCATTAAAACATTTTATTTAAACAAAATGCTCAAATGAATCAGCTTTATAGTGTTTTTTGCTGTCTCCATACTGGCTGGTTATCTATTATGCTTTCATATCCCAGGGGGTTTGAGATCGGCAGAAAGAGTAAACCCATCACTGAATTTCAAGAAGCAGGTTTTTCACTAGAATATTCCAAGTAATGGAGAAGCAATCCAATTACTCTTCACTCATTACATCACAGTCCTTTGTCTGGAAAGACGAGGGGCTGTGAGGTGGGATTAAATCACTGCTTTTGGCAGGGACCCAAGAAGAAGATTAAATACGTTCTGGTACATGAATCTGTTCACCACATAAAACATCTTGGAAGAATCAGCAACTGCATTACCGTAAAACCAGCATCTACAATGAAAATTTATTAGCAGATTTGTTACAGCTATGGTAGATAGGATTAACATTTAAAAAAAAAAACAGTTTTAAAGATAGATTTATGGATGAGAAAAATCAAGCCCTATTCTGAGGGGTTTTGTGTTTTCTTTGTAAATGCATTAATTTTTTGACAGGTGTGTCTGTGTTTCCGTGCATTATTATCAGTAAGGCAGAACAGGACATCCAATAGCACACAAACTACCCCTCTGTTATCTGGAAGTCTATCCTGGATGCACAGTGTGCAGAACTGGATGGTTCACCTACAGTGCACATACTGTACACACACACAGGCAATATTTTGAGGAACTAGTTAAGGTGGGAGATACCAAAGCACTTGGAAAAAGCCCCTTGAGAACAAGGGCGAGAATACTATGTAGTATGTAGTCGTCACAGCAGTTCGTGAGTGAACAGCAATGAAGGGGCAGTTCTACCAACCGACATACTGTACCTCTGGGTTAAACCGTACTGGCAAACTAAATTGGAATAAGTTAAATATTCATATTCTATATCATTCAAATCTGCTTACACTTAACATAATAATCCTTTTCCCATTAGCTTGCTGCTTTTATATAATGAGTGTAGCATTATCCAAAAGTAAGGCACTTGTGTTAAACCACTTCATGTTTAAGCATTATGAAGCTAACTAGTCTAAATTACACAATATAATACTACCAATATGGATTCTGCTTCAGTCTGTCATTAACCAGCCCCAAGAGAACTGCCTTCTAAAGCTAGAACTCTTATTCATACTTCAACAAAAATAGCACAAATTCAGACGTCACATACTTTGTTTTGGAAAAAAAAATACTTACTGTAAATATAACCCAGATCCCCACTTTACTGAAAGCAAACAGACACTGAACCATAAAGAGATCTCCAGAATATTGTTGAAATGCCGTGTAAAACAACTGTGAAATACTGTAGTATATTTTGTTGAGGACAAACATGCTATTAATATATGTACTTTTAATTGCCTCTGAATTCTAGTTAAGCTATGTACATTGCTATGTATTGCTAACAAAAGGACCACTTAAATACTAAGCTAATTAATTGAACTATACATTATCTACTTATATTTTTGTATAATATACAATTTAATACAACCTTATATTTTCTGTCTTGCATATTACTAAAATATCAAGATTAATGTGCTTGTACACTAACAGTTAAATTACCAATAATAACACACAGTTTTTAGATATATTTCAAAGTGTAAATTGGGTGTGTAGCAGTGTGTCCATAGATTTAATAGCAACCTGCTGCTGCATTTATATCCTAGTTTAGAATTTTCCCCAATACAGCTGCCTGTATGGTGTCAACTATTCCACACTGACCTGGTAGTCCAGCACTCTTGGTGTTCAACTGTGCATTCATTAAATGTTTCTCTCCTGGGAGCAGGCAGCAATATCATTTGAAATGGGAAAGTCAGAGGGTCAGCTTTAGCTCTTGTAGTCTAATCAGTGGTCTGACAGGAGTGGAAGAGTTCTCTGTTCACCAGCTTTCAATCACATCTCAACATCTCCTGGGTCAAAGCAGGCCTTCATATTAGTTGCTGTAAAAGCACGGCAAACTTGAGATAATCCATCCATCCTTTATCAGAAAGCTGCTTATTCCTGGTAAAGGTTGATGCAAACCAGAGCATAGGATGTAAGGGGGTGACTAAACCCTAGACAGCACAACTGTAACTAACAATGTAGAGACAATCCACATAAGATTAAAGGAAAGTATAAAACACTGTAGGTCTTTCACTCATCTTGATTGCATTGGAAGTGCACTTTTCCTTGTTTACAGTATGTTCCTAGGTAGGGTGAATGGTTCCCTCTCATTTGTAACCTTTTCTTTTGATTCGTCCCAGATCAATGCTTATTTTTTCCCCGTTCCTCTTTCCTGTACAATTCCATTGGTTTAACGTGCCTCTTAAGACTCGTGTGCAGATCTTTTGTTTCGGTTCAGGGGGGGAACTATGTTCGCATGCAAGCATGGAAGAAGCAGAAGGTAATCCTTCATGATAAAAGGTGAAATACTGTAGAAAGGAATGAAGCCCAAAGAAGAACGACCGAAACATTGTACCTTTCTTCTTTCTTTCACCTCCACCTGCATTGTTTCATTTACCTTAATAAGGGAGCAAAATAAATGTGTTTTGAACAAATACTGTACATTTAAAACCAGCCATATACAGTACACTTAAGAAGCAAAGTAATTTTTTTTCTCAACTTTGGAAAGTTAAAAGATGGCAACCTATATTTTATATGGGATGGGAATAATGGATCATGTCATTTTGTAGATCGGTGAACCTCATCAAGTAAGAATGTTATACAGAAATTCTTAAACTAGAAGCTCTATACTCTATACTGAACAGCAAGGAGGCTTTTTCTCCCTATTTTCAGTGTGCAATTAACTTTTATTTGCCCACTTGCAACTCAAATGCTGACACAGCTTCTCACTTGAACTTTATACTTAAGTAAATTCTTGTTTAGTATATTTGGCAGGTAATCATGATCTAGAGATGTCTATCAACTACAATGTTACAATGTTTCAGACATGTGTTTATCAAGTAAACATATCTTCTAATAGATGAGAATATTCGTTTGTGCAATGTTAACATAAAACCAATGAACAATATTTATATGTACTGTAGGTAACCATAGCCTTGTGGCTAACAGGTTCTGCTACAGTACAAAATGCTCTGAAATGAAACTGAAATAAATTAAAGCAATTACACATTCTTTTCATTGATGACAAACCTTATGATTAACCATCTTGAACTGTTACAACAACCATGTGCCTCACTGAAGATTATGAAGATAATAACAAACCATAAATCAATTGAAGCATAAATCCATTATTTATAAACGTAAACCTGTACTGTTCAAGATAATAATCATTTGCATTTTCAGTTGCAATCAAATACCTCAGTCATTGGTAATTTAGAGTCTGAGCATGATGTGCAATGTGTGGCTCAAATATTTTATTAACATTAAAACACATTTTTTTCAGCTCATATTTCAAATTATTATAAATACAGGTGCATGTTATTTGGTGTACCCCATGTACTGTATATTTTAATCAGGAGCAAGTTGTTAGGAACTCGCACAACTAACATACAGTAACATACAGAACAAACAAAAGCCCACATTACACTCAACATCTCTGTTGAGTCAAAACCTGCATTACAGAAATTCACTCCCAACTTTTCTCTAATGTTCTATTTCTGTTTTCTCTAAGATGAGGGTTAATATCCTAATTCAAATACCGGAAATGAAATGCTGAGATTGTGTGTTGAGTGTGTAATACTTCCATCTTTTTCCAACGGAAAATGTTAATCTTACTTTACTGTTAGCAGCACAACTAACTATATCTACAATTTGACAAAGCAGAAAATATTCATGTACCATTGGTACTGTATATATCTTAATAGTATGTCTTATCAAAAATCAAGTTACATACAGTATGTCTGACCAATGGCATAAACAATTGAATAGCAATTCATAAAGCTTGTCTAAAGAGCTGAAATTATAATAATAAATAATTTGCATTATTAATAATATAGGAAAAGACAACACCTTGGAGGGAAAAATGCAAGAATAAAGTAGAGTAATTGTTAAGATCCAGGTGTATTCAGTGTGTTACATTTATCTACATACTTTTTTTTGTGTTCATGTGGCATTAATGTGCTCTCAGTTGTGACTGGTTGTTGGCTACACTGATCTCCTTACCAATGACAATTTCCTAATTACTATCAGTCTTGGAGAAATTATGAACTTCTGTTGATTGGTCTAACTGCAGAGACTCAGACGCCCTTAAATGGCACTAGGTTGCCATCGCTTGCCATGAATTATGGTCAGGTGTCTTTTCTTATCTTAAAGCTCGCTCTTCTTATACACTATGTGTTCTGTATGTATTACCCCTTAAATGGCGAAAGGTCGCAAATCACAGCAGTCATGCCACTGAAGGCCATCTTTTGTGTCAGTTTTGTTTTTTTATTTTGGAAAACAAAACCTCGCTCAGAAAAATTACTGTTGTTCTTTCGGCTGAAAACAGATTTACTGTAGGTTTTAAAAAGGAAACTTGCAACCTAGTTATCTAAAAAGTTACTTAAAAGCGATACTTAAGGTGAGCATTTGTTCCTACTGTAGTACCGCTCAAATTAGTCATCTCCCAGAGCCCAAGCCACACATATCCCAACGTCAGGGATAGCACAAACAGTAAGCAATATGCTTGCACGGTTTCTGGTATGAAATCCCTGTTAGACTACTCTGAGCTGGATTTGTCCATTTTTATTTTTGTCCAGGTAAATCAGTTAATATAAGCTTCTTGGGACGCATTCCTTATGCTGCCAATCGTGTTTCCTTCTTTATTTTCTTAACAAGATTAAGAGAAATGAGAAATGGAGATTTGTGTGTGCTGTCCTGAGTGTCTAATGCCTCATTTTCCACTAATGGCATTAAGAATGAAGGCGGCACAGTGCCGCAGTGGTTTGCATTGCTGTCTCGGCAGCTCTGGGGCCTTGGGTTCATTTCCTGGGCTGCTATCTGCATGGAGTTTTTATGTTTTCCCCAGGTTCACCAGATGTTCCGGTTTCTACCCGCAGTCCTAAGACATACTGGTAGGTTAATAGGCTTCTGTTAAAATTGGTCCTGGTGTGAGTGTGTCTGTACCAGTGAGTGTGCTCTGCAATGGACTGGTGTCCCGTCCAGGGTGCATCCCGCCTTGTGCTTGCTGCTTGCCCGGATAGGTTCCGGCTACCCAGCGACCCTGAATTGAATAAAGTGGTTATGTGTCGCATTTGCTTTACAGTGCACTAAAATAAAACTGAATAAAATAATCTGTAAAAAACTGGGCTTCCAGTTCACAACATGGGTTTGTTACCCTGCTCTTATTATTATTTTTATTGCACTAACAACATCAACCTGCAGAACTACTGTACAGCACAGTTTAATCAGATCAAGTGAAATCCACAGAAAGTTTGTCCTGTAAAGAGGTTTATTCAGTACTCAGCCTGTTACAGAAAATGACTGTAGGTTCCTTCCTTGGAACCTGGCTAGTGTTAAATTCTCCCAGCCTCCTGGATTAGTAGAATTCACTCCTGGCCTGTGATGCTATATGGCTCTGCAGCAGTAGGTGCCCCCTGAGAGGCTACAATTACATCACACTGACAGCAGATCAGCACTTGTTACCAGACCTAGAAATAACAATATCAAATTGCATATTCCATTCCAGTCGCTAATAATCTTACTCTTGTCGCCAGGTGTTTCATCATGATAAACAGTTGGGTGGTATTCCCTAGCTTTGCTGCTTTGTATGAAAAGTTTGATGCCAAAAACTCAAGGAATCCTATGCACTTCAAATGTAAATTAAAATGAACATATGGGTCACATTTACATTTAATTTTACAGAAGGCTTCTGCTGAAGGCTGTTCTTCATAATTAAACTTTATAAACTGTATTTGTAGAACCCATTGTGAAAAGGTAACTAATGAAAATTTAATGATATCCTCCATATATGAAAAATAGCTGTCTAGAACTGCAATTTGCAGAGATGTATTTGTTCCTGCTGGCAAAAGCACATTAAGTCAGGGCAGAATTTATGACATTTTTGTCCATTGTTGAATTTTTTTACCTTAGTCGTCTACTTCATACTTGATACTAGAACTATACAGTAGATTCAATGCCAGCAAAAGTCCTTGGGAGAAGCAAAACATTCTTACAAGCATTTTAATTTTGTCTCCTTTGTTTTTTTTCCGAAATAGTAACAGTTTGCATTGAAATGCACTGCATTGCACTGTATTGTCAATTGCCAAATAAATACCGTTAGGTCTTTTCTGATCTTAAAATTCTGATCTTAAAAACTTCATAAACCACTAATAACGTCTTTTGAAGTACTTATGCCTTAACAAAATATTTAAAATGTGTCATTGTATATACAGTATAGATAGTACACAACATTAGGGGTTTACTACAACGTCATACGTAAAGGTTTCGGCCTAGCATGAAAAACCTTGTTGTTTCAAATTATGCCATCTTCAGATATGTTCTTATTACTTGCCCCATTAATTTCAAACAGAAGTCATTAACAATGTGTGGTCCTGTTACTCTATGGGGCTTGGGTTCAAATCTGACTGTGTGGAGTTTGCATGTTGCTAGAAAAAAAGGCTTCCAAGGGTACTCCAGTTTCTTCCTGCCGTCTGCAGCTATGCTGCTCAGATTAACCGGCACCTCTAAGCCCCTGTCCCGTCTGTGTGCCCTGTGATGGACTGTGCCAACTGGGTTGGGATCTCGCCTACTGCAACACTCTAAGGATAAAGCTGTTACAGGAAAGGGAAAGACAAGTTTATTACTTCAATGTGCACTTTTGCTTTTTTTTTACTTTCATGTCATGGACTGTAATGTGCATCTTTTTAACAGGAAAAAAAAATCAATGTTTTGTGTAAAGTTGCAGAGATACTGCTAAATGTAAAAACGATAGTATCGCTGGTGTGAAAATCTTTGTCTTCAGTCAAGATTATTTATCACCGTCTGCTTACCTGAGTTTCTACTGGGTACAGCTACAGTACCATATATTGACAATTTAAGCTGCTGCACGGGTCCCCCTGGGACTGGGGGAGAACAGGCCGCCTGCATCAATGGCAAATCAATCTCAGTACAATCTGTCTCCAGGGTTATATTAATTAATGCTTTAAAATATGCAGACGAGTAAGTAAAAATGCACTGAGAGGTAGGCCTGAATTAGATGATTTTGGACTTATCCATTCAACCCTTAACATTAGCGTAGGGTTCACAATTAATAGGTAACATGAGAGATTGAAAAAGGATGAGTAAAACAATGCGACTTATGAGAGTGTTATGTTTTCCATTAAAATATTAAAATATACAGTACAAGGATTTGGCAAGTGCTAATTAGGCTATTCTCACACTTCTCGTCACGCACAGCATTCAAATCCAGGAGCACTGAATGTTTGCCATCATATTCTGCCGTTTGCATTTGAGCACTGCTGATGGAACTTTCTCTGCTTTCTCGGGTGCATTTGAATTTACTGTATATGAAGTGCAATATACCCAACACAGTGTTTTCAGCATATAGAAAGAAAACTTTCTCACAGTAAATGCATTCACTATCTGCGATAGTAAATGCATTCACTATATAAACTGTTTCTGTCTAACAGGTCTCCACCCCGAACAATACATATCATTAAATACATTTTTTCTGCATCTGTCTAACTCGAGGAGCAGAGTAGTGAGTAGTTCTCTGGACTCATGATTGATGGGTTTTGGGTTCATGTCCTCAATGCAGACACTGATGCTGATGTATCTGGAGTGAGGTACTGTAATTTGCTCCAATCTACCTGGCTGTATGAATGAGTATCAGTATATATTGGGGGTAGTGTCCCATTGAAAGGAGTGGTCTCTTTTCACTTACCTGTGGAAACAAGGACAGGTTCTGCACTCTGTTGTGTTTCATTTATAAAGTCCTACCTATCTATCCAACTGCACAGTGAAACAAAATGTTCTAAATAAAGGTTTACGAAATAGAAAAATAAAAAAGCTACTGTTTTTTCCTGCAGCAATGACATAAATGCCATCGCTATACACTGTGGTAATTTTTCAGTTTATAAGAAAAATGAAGAATCCAGCCCAGAAATTGAAGCCCAGCTGCTCAGTTCCAGAAGCCTCATCTGTGCAGCAGGTAGAGAATGCAAAGTACCCAATTTGGAGCATCTGCCAATACCTCAGGCTGCGAAAAAGCTGTAACGATTTATTGTGCCAGGCTTTGCTGTAAGTGTTCTCCAGGGAATATCTTTTATTACAGTCTGGCTTTTAAAAAGATTGCTGTTAGGGACAATAAATCTGAGATCCACTGCAATATTAAGAACTGACGTATGTCCACTAATATAATAAGCTTTCTGATGAGATCAGTTCCATTAGGTTAGCTGATGTGGGAGTTTGTCTGGGGCTTCTGAAACCAGTAACCCCACTGGTCCAGAAAATCATTTCCAAAGAGAAAGCGCTTTCCTTAGCAACAGTCAAAGAAAATTGAAAAGTTTAAAAACTAAAAATCTATAATTGGAGCACAACACACGAAATGGAAAGTTCATCTTAACAACAAAATGGTTTCATTTTAATCCCACATTGAAAGCAACGTGTCTCTAATTTAGGGCACCACAACACAGAACCATTAAATGCACTTTTAGAAAAAAAAATTAAACTGCAGTACCCATTAAGGATGTGCACAAACTTATGAAAAATGTCCATTTCAATTAAAAAAAGTGTCTGTCTGCCATTAAATCAGATCACAGTATAATGATGTTTCCTCACCTAATACAACTGACAGTCTGACCACACACCTCAAAAGCTATGCATTATGAGCCTAACATCAGAGTGAATTATGCACATTAGCTAATTTGTCTGTGTGAAATAGTAACTTATGGGCAATTTCTAACACAGTAACAGTGGGGTGAAAATGCACTTTCATTTAGTTTATGCAGATTCAGATCACAAAGTAAACACATCCTGACAGCAATATTTTTCTACCACACTTAAGACATACAGAATATCAATGTTGGGGCAAAAATGCTGCTTATCTTGTGCAAGCTTCTGCAAACAAAAGCCCGTGGAAAAATAACCCTGCTTCAGAGGATAAGCCCCATGCACGTCTGATTGCGTAAAGCATTCACTCAGCCGATTGATGAACACTGGTTGAATGAATGTTCAGATGGACCAGGAGTCCTTGACATATCCTCTAAGCACAATATACTGACATTTGTCTGATGTTTCCATTACTGCACATCAGTTGTTTGAAAACTAAATGTTTTCATGTAGGCTTAAAAGACAGTTTTGCGGACAAATACAGTATATATATAAAATAATGCAAATCTTTTGTGTTTTTCCTCATTTAGATTTTATAGCTTTATACGGTATATGAATAAACCACATGCTGTGTATTTTTGTTAATTAAAAGAACAAGCAGAAGAAGCCATCATTCCCTGTAAACAATATATTGTTCATAGCTTTTACTCCTGACTAAGAAAAAAAAATCCTGTCTAGCTTTCATCAGCTTCACGATGCCTTATGATATTGTACTGTATATTAAGCAGGAAATGGTAAACAACAACTAATCAATAATTTCAAAGCTCTACTGATCTAGTGTAAATTCTTAGATTCGGAAATGAGAAAATGTAACACAATGTTTTTAGAGCATACAGTACCCAGTTTCACACTCTTGTCAGTCTGATATTAAAATAAAGACGCAACAGCACTTTCTTTTCCGTGACAAGACTGAGGTTATACTCATCAGCACACAACACCAACTTGCAGAAGGTAATGATTTCCGTGTTTTTACTGAAAGTGTGTGTGCGGAACCACACCCCTATTGGAAGACAGAAACCTTCTCATCTTGAGCATGTTTGGAGTGTCACAAGGGTATCCTTCTTCTGACAGTACTGTATGTAATATTGTTCAGTCAAAGCTCTTACCCTGCCCACAAGGTAATCAATACTGAAATATTGGTAAATGTATTTATGTAATACCAATTACTCTAATACTGTAATTCATTACGTAATAATTTTATAAGGTACTACTAAATTGCCAGCAGCCATATCACCCTGCAACTCACAACTGGCAGCTTACTGAAGCTCAGCAGGTGTGAGCCTTGTCAGCGCCTCCTGAGAGCAAAGTGCATCCTGGTAAGCAATAGGCACAAGACAGGATACACCCCGGATGTGAAGCCAATCCAGTGTGCACACAGACACCAACACGCACACACTTACACTGGGGCCAATATTCCCAGAAGTCGATTAACCCACCAGAATGTTTTTGGACTGTAGGAGGAAGATGGACAAACCCTGGAGGAAACCCACACACACACACACACACACACACACACACACACACACATAGGGAGAACATACAGACTCCACCCAGATAGGACCCCAGGAATTGAACCCAGTGCCCCAGTACTTCAAGACAACAATGCTTACCACTGCACCTTGGCACCCCCCAAAATTGTAACAGCTATTCCAAAACATAAGACACCAGAGCCACTGAAAAGTTGACACAGGCAATGCTACAGTGCTACAAAAAGAGAGAAAATAAAAACTGGGGAGCACTAACAAATTTGCTGCCCCAAACTGAAGCCTTGCCAAGATATTAATCTATTTTATTCTGAAAATGAAGGAGATGTTTAATAAATATGTTTATCCCAACATGGGCAATTATTAATCTTTGAATCCTTTAGTATCAGCTGGCAAAAGGAAGACATAGTAGATACATCATTGAGAGGTTTAGTGTTTATTGGGTTTAAGCAACATCCTTAAAGAGAATGTGCTTCTGTACCTTAAAACTCAAAAGCCAAATGCCACAGAAAATGCACGATGTAACAAAAAAGCCTGCAACAGTGGGAGTCATGAAGTGGCAATGACAGCACACACTGCAAGAAGACTCCACACAGCAAACACAACCTTCAATAAAATGGCAGGAAGAAAAACAAAAAGAAAACACATATTCAAGGAGGGCACTGTACCGCTCCGGCTGTAAATCTTCCAGTAGCAGGAAAACAAAGAGACATGACAACATTCATCTACTGTAAATGAATAAGTAATAGGTTTATTCCATGCTGAAAAGAGAAGAAAAACAACACAATGCTTCGGCCGTGGGGCCTTCTTCAGGTGTGATATATACTGTATCTGTAACTGTGAGAAGTGTTGGTTCATGGCAGATAATTTATCAATGGATCTCCAAGAAAATGAATGTTAGTAATTATTGTAATATTTGTTAATACCTTTACCAGACATTCTGATAATGGATGGACTAATAGATAATATTTACGCTCCACTATTTCAGTTGCCTAAGCCGAAAAGTTCTTTTCCTGCTGCCCTGTTTCAGGAATTCAAATTTTATCTATCTGTCCACTAGTCTGGGAAGAAATCTGTGAAATGTACTGTATGTGGAACAAAGCATTAAAAGCAAAGCAATTTTGGATGAGAAATGTCTTTAAAAAAGTTTCCTGATAGTTCATAAAGACAGCAAAGTGTACTTGTGAAACCAAGTTTCAGTATCACAGAATTACATTAAATCCTGCTCTACTCTATGTGCTAAATTTAACTTTAATGATACCATTACAGAACAATAAACCCTAACCCATAGGTTTTATACCAGATATGAGAGAGTATAACCACTACTGTTGTAAAACCTACCAAATACAGACTGATTAACATTTTAAGTGACACAGACCAAAGTTTTTCAAGCAACATCTTCCAAACAGTCATATACTATATACTGTAGCATAGTCATATAATACGTGTTAGAAAACATACAAGACAAGCACATTTCTTCATTTAAAATCTAAAGGTATTCAAGTCACTCAAGAAGTTACCTAATTGTGCTGGTTTTGTGTGGGTAAGGGGGAATGTTTAGTAATGGAAGAATATGGAGATGATCATACTTTCAAAGAACATTTTTGCGATACCTGTCAGAGCATTTTCATAATATCTACATTGGTAGTACTGTACTACATTGATAAGCTTTTTGCAAAGAATGATGAGCTCATTCTATCTATACCCTGTTTAAAAGAGTTGGTACAGGAGAAATATGCCAGGAAGAGAGCTCTGCAAACAGCTTATTTTGTATCCTTTGATGTAGTAAAATCCACTGACTGCTGTCGCAGTCCATCTTTCCATGGTTCACTGCACAAACTACAGTGCAAGTGACCCTCATGTAAAGCCAGTGAAGGAGCTTTTACCATCTGTTTGTGTCCAATATAATATCGATCCCACTCTGAGCAGACACAAGCTGAACAACCAGAGTTTCACGTGAGCAACACAGCTGATAGCCTAGAACAAAGGCTTCAGCGTACTGCCTTGAATTGACATTTACAAGAGATAAAGTGCAGCCAGCATGATGCCCTTAGCATCACCACATCAGAATCAGCACTGAAGTCTAACATATTCTCCCGCAGACGAATAACAATATACTTGAGAGAGCCCAGGGTAACAGCTTAGAAATCCAGACTCGTGTTTTCTAAATGCACTTCCCTACAATTTCTGTTCATATCCTGTGGTTCAGGTTTCAGTGTTCTGAAGTTTGTTGGGCTGCATTTGTCTGTACCTCTGTACTTGAACCAGGTCTCTGTTCAAAAGATGTGCTGAATGACTAGAGCACCACCCCCATTGCTATTGAGCTCCTGCGGAAGATGTAAACCAGGCTGGGGACACATGAAAAGTTATACAGCGACTAATTGGCAGACACTTGAGTTAGTTGTGTTCAATGGGATGTGTTGGCTCTGTAGAGTAAAGAAGATCTGGGAATCAGAAAGATCTGGACTACCTGGAAAGACTGACTTTCTGAATCCCCAGAAAGATTGACGGTTCGAGCATTTCAATGGGACTCTAAGCTAAGAGCTTAGCCTGACCTCCACACAACAGAAATGAAGGGCTCAACACTTGTCCCTGGTCTTACAGGGCTAAAAGTCCACAATTCTGAAGTCTACAGGTTACACAGCTCTTGGTTTCTTTCAGGAGACGGCCCCTGGAGAATGATGCTCTCCACCAGCTCCAACTGATGTACTTGGTCAGCCATCCAAGAGCATGTGGTTACATTTAATGCAGAAGTAGCTGGTCAAGGAAGATGACCTACAGAAGACCTGCATCATGCAAAGTGGAATTGTATCACTCGGGAGCTGGCTTCAGTTTTGGAGCTGTACTCAAAACTGTCCCCATTTTGTAAGTACCCTGCTCCATTCTTGGAGTTTGCATAGCAAGTGTGACTCAAGCTTTGTGACCAACTGGCAGCACCATCAATGCGAACACAGGACCAGTCTATTATGCTGGATGGAAACCCAGGTCAAGAAATCTCTTCCGAGGTGTGGCAAATGGACTTGTAGATAGAATTGTGGGGACTATGATTAGGATTTCTAGTTCCAAGACTGTTTAGGCCGACAGGGAAATTCATCTTCATCTGGAGCCTTCCAGGGTCATTTATTTCAATGATCTGGACCAGTGACGAGGACCAGAGTATAATTATCTCCTTCTTTTGGAGGCTTCTGAGACATGTACTTACAGGATTGAAAGGTGCTGTTCTGGTGTTCTATTTTCAACATGTGTTATCTGTTCATGCTGGTTCTGTCTCTGTGAGATTCCTTTGGCTTGTCACTATGAATGTGTGGGTGAGTGTAGCTGTCAATTCCACTTGATCTGGACTGTAGTTTTGAGAAGACTGGCAGGGAGTGAGTGGGAGCGTGTGTAAATATGTACAGGAAGTGTCTCCTGGTTCCCACATTACAGTACTCTGCAACAAACTGGGTATTACTCTCCCTTGTGGGCATAGTGACTCACTACTTCTTCTCTAGCAAAACATCAATTTACTCCTGAAGAATTCATAGCACTCTGCAATATTTAACTTGTTTCTAAAAAAGGATTAAGGCACACAGGACATTATTAGATTACTTGTGTTAATTACTGAAACTCTGAAGAGAAAATATTTTTTAAAGGCTTGATCCAGATTGAGATACCTTTAATTTAAAAGGTTTGTACTGATTTTTGTATTTAGAATAATCAGAAGAAATAAGAACCATAGCATTAACTTGAGATAAAGCCCATTATACGTGAATCTGTTTATTTCTCTCAATATAAAGTAAATGGCTTTCTTTGAATGTATTTCGATAAAATATTACTGTATAATTATAATTACTCTGCCTTTCGTAGGCAAGGCCCCAAAGAAACTGCATGTGGCTTGGAGTGCTTTGTGTTGTAAGATAGGAAAATGTTTTCTACAGTACCTATCATTTCACTGCATCTCTACAAGTCTTATTCATACTACCTTCTACTTTGACCATGCTACTTTTTCTGGCAGCATTTGTATCACTGGTGAGATATTTTTCTTATTTTTATTAAAATGAATACAGTACAGAATATGTTGGGCAGCACTGTGGTTAGCCTTGCTGCCTCGCAGCACTTGGGTTCTGCGTTCAATTGCTGGGGTGCTGGTTGCATGGAGTTTGTATGTTCTCCCCACACTATGGGTTTCCTCTCTTACAATCTGAAGACATGTTAGTAAGTTAATTGGCTTCTGGGAAAATCAGCCCTGGTGCGAGTGTTTGTTGCTTGTAAAAAAACATTAAATGTTAAAAAAAGAAGTTAAAGATGGAATGATAGATACAATAAATTGGGATTTTTTTCGACAGAAAATGATGGATTGTAATGTAGTGGGAAAGCATTTCTTTGGTAAAAATTATAGTGCTTTGTGAACTTCTGAAAAACGGCTATCGCAGGCAATGACTTCAGCAGAGCAGGCTCAATTAGATGTGGAAAAATTCTTAAAAGTATTCTTCATTCTCAAAAATTCACTTTACTCAGAAATCAGCACTGTAACTGACAGCCCACATCTTTACATCAGACTGGTTGAATTACCATTCTTGGAAGGAAGATCTATTGCTGCACAGGAACAAATCAGATTACAGTAGTTTTCCCTCATATCCTATAATTGAGCTTCAAGTGGGAAGAGTGCCTGTGCATATCACAAACGGAAAGGGGCCCGACTCATTTATTTGATAGTTTTCAGTCCCAGTGAAGTAGTATGGAGCATCGGTTCACTTTTTCAGTGTTAGAACATAAAAAGGGTTTTGGGAAGGGTTACAATCAAAGTAAAAATCAAAAGAGGCAGTTTAGTTGTTCTGAGAAATCTATCTATCCCTTTCTTGTTAGCCACATTCCCCAATGCAGAAAAAGCTCCTGTTTTCTGTCTTGAATATTCCTAAACATCAATTCTCATGTGTTCTCTTGGCTCCTTGTGCTGCTGATGATCTTGCAGAAGTGTCCTCAGTTAGCTTTGGTCAATGCATTTCAGATTTTGAGTCAAGCCCCCACATAATCCCAAATTCCAACTCCAGCTGGGAGAGTTCTTCTAAACCACTTCATTTCAGCTTCTTGGCCAGCAGCCATATCACTCTGCAACTCACAGCTAGCAACCCACTGAAGCTCACCAGGTGTGAGCCTGGTCAGTACCTGGATGGGAGACCTCCTGAGAAAAACTAAGGTTGCTGCTGGAAGAGGTGTTAGTAGGGCAAGCAGGGGGTGCTCACCCTGCGGTCCATGTGGGTCCTAATGCCCCAGTATAGTGATGGGGACACTATACTGTAAACAGGCGCCGTCCTTCAGATGAGACGTAAAACCAGGGTCCTGACTCTCCTGACTAGTGCGGTCACTAAAAAGGGTGTTTCACGAAAAGAGCAGGGGTGAAACTGCGGTGTCCTAGCCAAGCCCTTACCAATCACGGCCTCCTAATAATCCCCTTCTATGAATCGACTTCATTACACTGCTCTCCTCCCCACTGATATGTTGTGAGCGTTCTGGTGCACTATGGGTGCTGTTGCATCATCCAGGTGGATGCTGCACATTGGTGGGAGTGGAGGGGAGTCCCCATTACCTGTAATGTTGTCTTTTGGGACTACAGACCTGTCTAGGGACTGGCACTGTGTGCACTCTTAGTCTACAGATGACAAGGATCAAAGTTTAGGAAGATCTGAACTTGTCAGGTAAGGAGCTGTGTCTTAAGGCACCATAAAATGGTCAGGGATTGAGCCATCCTGATTACTTCAGGTAGTTTGTTCAAAAACCCGAGGAGCATTTCTAAATGTGTGAAATGCATCCTCCTGTTCTTAAGAGTTCTATACTGTATGTCCAACCACGGGCCTGAAAATACTGTTAATATTAAGGGTATGGTAATTGAAAACACTAAGAGCAAAAATGGTTCATAAAATGTTTTTTTTCTTTTTCTGTGTACAACCCTTGTGGTAAGCATGGAAATAAATGAACCAACCGCTCTGCAACAAAAGCACGCCAATCTGTGCTATACAGGGAAATGACAAAGAGTAGCATCTGGTCTCATCTAATTAGAGAGTTATGGGGGAAAGCATGTGCTTTTATATTTGAAGGTTCTGTGCAGTTTAGACCAGCAGTATAAAGTCTTGTTGTGAAGTCACAATTTCAGCGGAGTTTTTTTCACAGGAAAAACGTTGTTGTTCTTTTGTGGGCATATGGCTCACATCTTTTGGTTCCTTTGTATTGCCAAATACTGAATTAAGTTGGAAAAGTAAAGTAAATAATAACTGCAGCATGCTATACAATAAAAAAAAAACATACTCAGAAACATAGACAATTACTGTAGCTTCAGAGGGTACCATTCTAACTCTACATACAGGACCCTCTGTGTGGTGTGTGAAATCAGAGGTGACCGATGTGTACTTCCATCTGTTAAGGCTGCTATCTATCGATCTGAATGTTGAAATCATCATTATCAATAGAATGACCCATTATTTATTACTTTAATATATATTTGCATGTATATATTTTCACAGTTTAATAAACCAAAAATAAGGGAAAAGGGTATTGTTTAACTGTGGTAGTTGCAGTGATTGTATTTAATTTGCTGCATTCACTTCCTCAATGGTGTTTATCATTTCCAACCAAACAAATATTGAGATTTACCACAAAACATAACATAAACATGAACCGACTGTACACATTTCAGTCAATTTAATTTTGCTTATTTTTCAGTACATGACACCGCTTTAAACATAGTTTCTATTGTTATTTTTACCACCATGGAAACAATAAATCTGGTGACAAGTATTACGTCAGCATAGAACAGCTGTTTACAAATCCCAACTGCAAGGTTTTTAAATTTTAATGATCTAGAGAAAATATCCAATAACCAGGTGTCACCGAATATGTTTCTCTTAATTAGGATGCAGAGCTAAATTAAAGAATATTAACTTCAGTTTGATGGAAACCTTGTAGTTGCAAAACTAAATGCCAAAAACAGCAAACTGAAATATTTAATAAATGCCAATGTCAATGTACAGTATACAGTACAAATACAAAGACATAATTTTCCATGTCTTTAAAAACAGAATAAATGTAGTAAACCAGGAAGCATCTGAATATTTTTATGGTATTTTTGAATGAATGTCAATACATTGAAGCACACTTAGAAAATGGAAATGTTTTCACTGCATGTCTGAGGTACTGTATTTTTAGCCATAGAAAATGGACAAGTGTAAATTAGTTCTCAAGAGGTCACATCTCTGTAATCACTCAACAGAGAAAGCTATAATGTGTGCCAGCTAGCCATTTCCAGTTTCAAATGGGCTCCATGTTTGTGCATTTATTCTAACATCGGCTACACCAATTAGCACTGCAACCCTAATCTATACCAGGATTCTTGCTGACATGCACTATCTGAAGGGTCAGAGCAGAGGTCAGATCAATTAAGTAACTGCCTGTCTGAATTTGGTTCATCTGAATTTATTCACGTGCTTCCAAGATTATTTGATGAACTCCCAGAGGACGTCACAAATCCAAAGGGAAAGGAAGTTAGAGATGCGTTTACGACATATATGCCAACTATATGTTCTAAGCAGGGCCAGAATGGAAGCAGTGATTAGCATCACTGTCTCACACAGCTGGTGCCCTGGGTTCAATTCCAGACCTGAGCTGAGGTTGTATGGTCTCCCTCAGTTCTCCTCCTTCAGTCCAAAAAACATACATGTAGGTTAATTGGCTTCTGGGAAAATAGGCCCTGGTGTGAGTGTGTGTGTCTCTGTGTGCTCTGTGATGGACTAGCGTCCTGTACAAGGTCTACCCTTGCCTTGTACCCCTTGCTTGCTGGGACAGGCTCCGGCTCCCACAACCCTGCATTGGAGGAAGTGGATGGATGGATGGATGGATGGATGGATGAATGGTCTAAGGTAAAGTAGCCCAGAGTAGAGTATGTGAAGAGTTTGTTTCATGTCATGTTTGGTCTAAGTCTATTTGCAAGGCTTTACCTTTTACACCATTTAGATTCCTAGTGGAGCGTACTACAGTATTGACCTGCTTTCTTCTCACCTCAGCAAAGGTCATAAATGCACAGATTTTTACTGTAAAATAAAATCACAGCCAGGTAATTGTTGCAGCTCTCTCTCACACACACACACAAACCTTTAGTGACAAAATGCCTTAGGCTGAGGCCTGAGAAGGGAGTTCATCTCCCAGTCACACTCCACCTACCTCTGACTAATCTGTCTGCCACTCGCATTAATGGTTCTCAATAAATAATTCAGGTTTTAATTATGCTACAAGTCTCTGACCTGCAGACAAAAAAGCTGGGCTACATGATGCATGGTGTCAATGGAATTGGATTACACCTCCAGCAACCCTATCAGTACTGGAATGATGAGCCTATATTTAAGGTATAACACTCAGAGCAAAAGCCATTTCACAATACAGAGCTGTCCATGGTGCAACCCAAAAATGATTATACCTTTCATTATCCACTGAATAATTCATATATGGCTTAAAACAATTGATTAATCATAAGCTATGATGGGGAAATAAGATGGGGTACCAAAAAAGTCTAAAATTTGGAAGCATTAGGTTGTGTGAAATATGGAGGTAAATTCTTGGTGCGTCACTTGGCAAAAAAAAATTAAATTAATAATGACAATGATGATAATAATTTTATTTTAATAAAATAGAAATGATCTATGTTTAATTTTTGTGTCCTGAGATAAAGAATATTTTTAATTAACAGAAAACAAATTAATACTTGCGCATACTGTACTGGTGACAGGACAAAATTAAAATGGGCCAATTACACATATTCGATTTTGATCTCCAGTTTATTCATCATTTTCCATAATATTATTGCAGGATGATTAAGCTTTGGTATTTATCTAAGCAAAGCTGGAAATCTTAATCTAAATCTAATCAGATTTTCTACATACTGTAATACGACAATGACATCTTATTTGCTTGCGCATGCACTTTATGAATAACTGAAGAATCAGAGCCCACGAGACATTGTGTACTAGAACTTTCCCAATCAAAATGGCCATTTTTTTTTCAAGTTATTTGTTTCTTCTGTATTTATATTGTACAATGGCAGGTACACAATCAAACAGATCACTCTGCCTTGTGTTCATTATCCATTGGTCAGTCCTGATTTAGCACTGACTTCCACCACCAAGATCTTTACAGGCTGGAGCTGGGTTGAAATATGCACACAGAATTGAAACGGGTGTAATTATGGGAGAATAATGTGCCTCATTATGGGGGAATAGTTAGGGCTATTAAACTGTTTTAATCAATGCGTCTTGGAAATACCACACGTATTAATCTGTCTACTAACACAGGACATTATAGCTTTCTACGGCTCCTACTTCCACCTGTCTTTAATTTCTACAGCTCTGTCCTTGCATCTTTTTTATTTTGTGATTAATATACAAAAAGTATTACGGCACTTCTCAGTAGTATCCTATTTTTAATTATCGAAGTGAAGATATTGTTTTTCTTTTGTTTAGTTTTTCTACAAAAAGTGACACCAACAAGGGGGCCAGGCAGAAGTACAGCACATGATATATTGATTATTCTAGTACAGACAAGCGGATGTAGAGGCTTCAGGCCTGTCATGTAACTGGCAATAGCAATAAGACAGGAATGCAATAATGAGTCAGAGTTTGTGTATATGTAATTTACTTGTTAGCATTCTGTTATTAAATCTGTATCATAATTAGACTCCAGTGAGCAGCATCAAATATACAGAAACTCTGTATTAATAGGAGAGGAATATTTATAAATGCACTAAACTGACGTCAAAATAATCCCAAAAAGGAAATGTGAATTTTAAGCCCGGAGATGGTTGGCCTCCGACTTCTAAAAATTAAATGTATTTTTTCTGTTTTTTTTTAATTGAAAAAGGATATTTCAAGTATTACTTTAAACAATCTGTTCGGCTTTTTGCTTTGACATTTGTCATTCCTGAAATATCTAGAATGGCATTTTTCCTGATAAAACAAAAGACCTGCCAGAGAAATACCGATAGAGCGGACTTCGTCCCAGAAACGCAACATGTGACATTACTTCTGTCTTACTGAAACTTGATAATGATCTCTCTTGCCGTCTACAAAACCCCTCATCAATAATTCACATGAACAAGCAGCGCTCAGTATTCATTGATAAACCTCACTGTAAATAAGAACTGAACACCTGGCATGAAATATGGGTTTTAGCAAAGATTTGTCTTCAGGCATCTTTTCGACACAAGTGCTAGAATGTTCTCATTGTTGCCTTCCTAACATAAAGAAGTTGTTAAATGACTGTCCTTCTTTTATTAATTTTGTTGGAACAAGGGCACAAGGACATTGAAGTAAAGGACAAAATAAAGAGAGCAAACTCCATTACTTATGATTTAATGGATGTAGCTATATCCTGCACTGAGAATGGTGTGCTACAGTCTCCAGTCATTACTGTTTCCATCTTGTTACCACGATAAGGTCTTGGGTAGGAAAGATAGTGAAAAAAACTGATTTGTCCCACTTCACATGGGCCCAGGGTGGTCACCACTGACACCAAAATATTGGTGCTACTGAATTGGTCCAAAGAAGACCAGATGACCAGTAACATTCCTGGGCTGAAAGCAATGTTCCACACTCACAACATGTTTAATCATTCCAGAGCACTTTACATATACTGTACAGTACCTTGCAACAGTATTGCAGTTTTCATATTTTTCTGCTATAAAGCTTGCAATCATACATTGAAGCAGCAATACTAATAGTAATATTTCTACTACTCCTCCCATTCAAAAAATAAAACCAAAACAAAATGAAAAATGAAAAAAGAAAATATCTAAACTAAATAAGTGTTCAAACCCTTTACTGTGCCAACTGTAAATTAATGTAGGTGCACACAATTACCTAAACAAGCCACATAATTAGTTGAGTGCCCTCTTTTTGTGTTCAATAATAATGGGTAACATGATTTCAGAATAAATACACCCGTCTCTGTAAGGCCTCTCTGTAAGGTAGTGAATTTCAAGCAACGACCAAGGTGCTTTTAATAAAGCAACTCAGGGATAAAGTCACATAAAGCCATAGATCAGGAGAACAGTATGAAAACAACCCTTAATATCTCTTTGAGCATGGTGAAGTCAATCATTAAGAAGTGGAAGGCATCCACACACAGCGCTGAACAAGCTGACCCTCCAAACTGGGTAGCACTGAGGAAAATGGTAAAGGACATCACTGTGAAACCAACAGCAACTTTGAAAGAGTTACAGAGTTTGGCAACTCTGAAAAAAGAATGGAACTGAAAAAATAATATAAACTCAAATCTGACATGGGGTTTGCAACAGAGCATGTACTGTAAGTGATACTGCAAACATGTGGCAAAGTCTTCTACTGTCTGAAAGAAATTGCCAACTTGCTGGTCTAGATGCAAAGTATTACATCTGTCTCAAGCCCAACAGAGTCAATACTATCCCTTTTGTCAAGAAAAGTGGCAGCAGTATTGTGTCAAAGTTCTGCTTTCAGAACGGGCACAAATAGTATCAAACAACCAGTGTGCAAAACTGGTGCAGACTTACCCAACACGTCTTGAGGCTATAAGTGCTGCCAAAGGTGCTTCCACCCACTATTGAGTTCACAGGCATTGAATACGTTTGCAGCCACATATTTTATTTTTTTCTCTTTAATTTTTGTTGACATTTACTGCGCATTATTATACACTTTGAAATCATCTGTCCAATTCAGACATTCAGACATTTGAATAAAATATGCCATTTTGGAATTTCACAAAGTGGGTCAGAAAAGGAAGGAACCAAATACCTTTGCAAGTCCCTATAGGAGTGGATACACTTCTTCCACTGCAGTTCCCTGTAGCAGCCCCACTGCACAGCAGATGTGGTGGAAAAGTGTCAGAATTGGACTCACCAGTTGAATTAAAGGGGAACTTTGGGCAGAGCACATAATCATCTGGTTGACATTCAGCCAGGACACACTGGGGTTAATCCTGTACCTCTACTTTTATGGACAGTTCTACAATCAGGGTGTTCAATGTTCAAGTAGCCAGCAGCTGATTTTAATAGGAGTGGATAAAGGAAAAGAAAAGAAACACAACATTTTGGCTATGGAGCTTTCTTAAGACACACCAGAAGGAACATTGTGCTTCTTTTCTTCTCCTTTCAGCATGGAAGAAACCAATACCTGTACCTTTGCAGCCCACACATGCTGACATAGCTCGCCACTCGAACTACCTCGGTTTAATGTCTCATCCAATGTATGGCAGCTCATACAGCATAATGACCTTTTTCAGCATATTGGGGCACTGGACTGTAAAGTCTGCACCGCTAGGAAAGAGTGAAACTACTGGTCCACGAACACCTCACACCAAAACAACCCGTGGTTTTCAGCGGTCTCAAATCCAAGTTCAGACCAGGCCTAACTTTCTCATTTCACCTTAATTTCATTCCAAATTAATAAATGGAAAAAAAACATTAAGAAAGAGTGAAAAACACAGTTGGAACTCTACTTGTACTTCTCTTTACATAATAAATCCCACTATTGCTTCCTTTTACATAATACATCCCATTATTCAGAGCTACGTTCTTACGTTGCCCTGGTAACCGAGTTCCAGACCGGTTTATTTTACTTTAGAGCAATTAAAGAACAGCCCACACTGAACTTTTGGATATATTATTGACTAAGGTCACTAAATATTTATAACCCTAGCCTGGCAAACAAGAAAACAAATATTATAGCCTAAGGCAATATCTATTCATTGGATTACAATACTTGTCAGCCTACCAACCCAAAACACAAGGTCACTGGTCTATAAAGGTCCGAGCAGCTACAGTATATAGCCTCTAGCTATATTACAAAATATTGTTTTCATGTCAGTTTTAAAAAGAAAGAATGAAATCTACATTATATGTCAGATCTTTAATTTATCTATCTCTCCAGACCATATGGATGCTTCAGCTTTAGAATCAACTGAAATACAGTATTTTGCAGTATTCCCTTCTTAAACATTCAAAACTTTGAGCTCTTTGCTTGAAGGTATTTAAGAGAAGCAGATCAAACAGACATATTGCAAACCTTTTTAAGAAAATAGATGTTAGAATAACAAGAAAACAAATGCCTTATTTATAATTGTGGCCATAGAACAATCAACCAGGTCCATGATCCATGATCCATTTTTTTAATCTTACAATTTAGTAATGATTTGAAATAAATGACCAATGTTTATTTTGAATTTAATATTTTAAAATACAGTACTAATGGCAAGACAGGAAGGCCTTGTTAAGTAACATTAGCAAAGCCCTACAAATTGCCAACCACTTTTACAGACAGTGATCCCATATAAGGAAAAGACAAGCTAAATTACATACAGTCTAACACTTATTTACTGTGCTCAGATTTATTCTGGCTGCACTATTAGATGATAAAAAGTAGTCAAATGACTACCAACGCGCAAAACTATAGCTCAAACCATATTTCATAAACTAGAAGTAAATTTGTAAAGGGTCATATAATACCCCCATTGAGTTTTTTAAACCTGTTTAGAAAATATCATCTTTAAGGTTATAATATTATTTAAACTGTAGGTGAGGTTACAAAAAAAAATAAAGACATGGTCTCTCCCCTTTTTATACCTTATAAAAGCAAGCATGTAAGACTAGAGAGTGCTCTCATTAGCACAGAAAAGATCCATCTGCACAACAAATGTGTAGGCACACTTCCTTTGTCCTCAGTTCATGGCGGTAAATATCATCCAGGGTGTGCAATAGCGCCAAGTGCCAAGCAAAATCCCTAAATTATATTTTAGTGCATGCATTTTACTTTTTTCAGCAGATTGAAATGCTGTAAAAATATAAACACAGGGATTACTATAAATACAATTATGCCCACAGGTAACAATAAACAATGTGCACACACAGTATTGTTACATTATAGTAAAATTCAGAGCTCTTAAAACAAGGAGATCTGTGTTGTTTGGCATTTTGTATAAGGAAACATACTATTACTGAAACATAATCTTAAGGACAAGTTCTACCCGATTTGTATGACTAGCCTAATTAATATGCATATTTCAAGAAAGAACAATTACTTAAGATTTGTGAACTGTCTAAAATTAAAATAAAACATTATTACGCAGTTCAACAATTTAGCCAACACCTTTATCCAATGCAAATCACATTCAAATGTAATTACTGCCGTACAAATGTATAGGTAATGTATAAAGCATTTTCTGTATTCACTATGTTTCAATGTGCACTTTACATTTTAATACTATGCCAAGGAAAAAATAAATACCTTGGAAACAGGACACATCATAGTAATTACTTCAAAGACTTGCTGTTGTAAATTCAGCTCTTGTTTGTGTAGCAGGGAGCAAACAAAGCACAGAATTGTTTGAACGCTTGTACCATCACAGGAAAATACACATTAATGTTAATCATATGGGTCACTCAAATACAGTGTAGTCTTACCCTCAAGCTACAGCACTATCAATTCCAGTTGTTTTTCCATGATCTTGAGAATTACATGTATTTAAGCAATGCTTACAATTAGATTATGCATAAGGATATAAGAATGGTAGCAAACAAGAGAAAGCCATTTGACCCATCTAGCTCCTTTGGTTGTCAGTAGCTAATTGATCCAAGGGCCTAACAGACCCTGTTTCTTCAAAGAAACGGGTTTATCGGCTTCAAATTCGTAGCTTGTTAATCACACAACCTTTATCACTTCATGCATAGAGGATCCAAACAGCACAAAGAAGATATTTACAGTATGTGCCAAATAAAGGAAAGGAAAATCAAAACTATGCTGTAGAGAGGTTAGCAGCATAAAGACAAAGTGCACAAAATGAATGACTGGACACACCAGTAGAAGACATGTTTAACAATATGAAGAAATCTATTTTCCAACACTATCAGCTTTGATGTTTCTCTTTCATCTAGCACAAATATTTGGATTGTTGTATTAATAAGGTATCATAGCAACCAAAAATCCATTAGAATTTTCTACACCTGCTGCAGGAATTATAACAAATTGCCTTTATGATCATGAAGAAATCATAATTTATTTGTGATTGTATAGGCTATTAATTTAAAATATCATTTTAAAAATATAGGTTAGCTCCATAGTATTATTGAATCATTTGCAATTAATTATAATAGTTGTTGTCTTTCAGTACATAAAACATGTTCTAACTGCTCATAAAAAACTGTGATTTAAAAAATCTGTTACTTATTCACATTACAGACAGAAAAGAGTAATATCATTTAGGACAAATGGTAAAAGCTTCCAACTGCATGGTAAATCTTATCATTGTATCAGGTTCTGTGCAGTAAAATAGAAGAGTACCCACTGGCGCACCAGACTCCAGAAAGTAGTAATAATTCATTGTATTAATAGTGTTTTTGCATCCCAATGGATCCCAGTGTAATTTTCACCTACACTATAGAAGCAAACCCCCTTTACACACCACCCACCTGGGTGATGCATGACAACCATTATTAGCCAGCAGCCCCACTGCACAGCAGATTAGGTGGAGAAGTGAGAAATCACTTCGCCAATTGAATTAAGGGGGAATTTTGGCAAGGCCCATTGGTTCAAGCCCTGAGTGGAATTGAGCCAGGACACTGGGGTTAACACTGCTCTTTCTAAACGTGCCACAGTATCTTTAATGACCAAGTAGTCAGGACTTTTTATTTTTACAGTTAATCTGAAGGACACTACCTCCTACAGCACAGTGTCCCCGTCACCATTCTGGGGCCTTGGTTTCGAAATCCTGGTCATGTGGGAAACATACCACCTACTACTCTATCAAAACCACATAAAGCAGCAACTTAGTTTTGCTTTGGTGTGAATAAAACAGAAAAATCAGACAAATCGAAAACAGAAAATAAAACATTCTAAAAAAACAGAAAAATCCTAAGTATATCAGTATTTTATTCAAAAATTTAAAGTTTTAGTAACAGTCTTCATTAGGGATACAGGCGACTAAGGTTGAAAATGTAATCAGAGAACTGTTTAATATATAAGACACTATATATATCTTATATGACATATATGACAATATACAGTATATGGAAAATATATCAGAGCACGGTATAATAAATTAAATAAAAGCCAATATTTCTCCTCCTGTACTTGTTTGGAAAATGGAGTCTGGAATGGCTTGGAAAGGCTTTAGGCTTCCAGTATTTTCTTTGGATGCGAGGATGGAGATTTCCCAGGTGCATTTTATTTTGACTGAAAGAGCGGAGTGGTGGATAAAAACTCCATCATAGAATCAAAGTGACCAGCTTTAAAAAAAACAACAACTGCAAATTATCATCACGAGATAGGTCTCTATTCATGGATTTTATTTTTGTCACCATATTTCTATGGTGTGCTAAAATATTGATACAATATATTAAATATTTATTTTCAATGTATGTTTGGATTTCTTATTTCTGTACACAGGTAGCATTATGAAAAAATCAGATGCATTATTTGAACCTGGAAAAAATAACATACACATAACAGGAAAAAACAGCTGTACACTGCAGTGGGTATCAGAGCTTTATAAAATATTCATGACTTTTGGCCATGGATTCAGAACAAAAACAGATGGGATACAGTATATCCTTTATTTTCCACATTGTTTAAAAAAACAAACTAGAAACATTAAGTTTCAAGTGTATAGAACCTGCTGCAATAAATATAGGATTTTTTTTATTTCATTTTAATTAATTCCATCTTTAAATGCATTTTTAAATTATTTAATATTACTGTTTTTGTTTAATATTTTCATTCTACTCTTTCAACTACACAAATTGTGCTTACAAATTACTATTCCTGTAATTGATAAGTCCACATGAATTTGTGTCCTACTTTCTCCTTAGATGGTATTTCCCAAGAAATCCTTCTCCAACAAACAAAATGAGTCAGGAAAGACTTACAAAAGCTATTCGCAAGAAAGAGTTGAGAGAAAAACCATCACCACAGCACTAAAACCTAGAGACTACAGGTATGGCACTGTGTAACATTTATATTAACCCTCAACACATTTTGTGTTTTTTCTCGAAGGATAAGTTTTTAAGTCTGACAGTAGGTTTTTCCTGAAATTGTAATTATAATAGACAATCATGAAAAACAACATGCAAGTCCAATACAGGAATAAATTAGAACAGCGGTTGTTGAATAAAAACTCAGCTACTCTGGAGGGGCCTTCAGATTATCACAAATCTTAAAAATAAACTTCCCTGTGTTATATTGTAACTGTCTCTGTCAGACAGACTGAATGGGTTTTATTGTAGAATCGAAAAACAGAGGCTCCTTAATGATGATCATACATGCATTCCAATGACCTCTTCAGATTCTACTTCCTCATTGCCCCCGTTGCTTCCCTCTCACTTTAGCCTCCACTTGCACACATTGAGTTATAATAATAATAAACTTTATAGTATATAGTGCCTTTAAATGTGACTTCTAAAAGTGCTTAACAGAACGATAACTACAATGAAAAAAAAATACAACATAAAGTACTGAACTGTATGCACAATGAGAATACACAAAGAAAGGACACAGTGCATGGGGTTACTGAATACAGTAGGAGCAGAGGGGTAAAGAACAGAACCAGTTATGTAAAGTCTCTTCTAAAAAAGAAGGTTTGAGTCTGGATTAGAAGGAGGTTAGAGAAAGTGACTCTCTGATTTCTGTGGTGAGAGAGTTCTAGAACTTTGGGGCATAACAGGAGAAGGCTCTGTCACCCATAGAGTGTAGACAGGCTTGGGGGAGAGTTAGGAGACCAGAATTAGAAGAGCAAATGTTGCAGGGTGGGGAGTAGGGCGATAGTAGCTCAGACAGGTACTGAGGTGCCAAGCCATGCAGAGCCTTATAAGTGAGCATGAGGGTTTTAAAGTACACACGGAATTTGACCTGAGGAAGCCAGTGCAAGGACTCCACGATAGGAGTAATGTGATGACTTGCACTAGACTTGGTCAGGATTCTGGCTGCCAAATTTTTGACATACTGGAGTTCTCAGTTTACTCCTCTCATCTTCAGCCCCCTCTATTTCTCAAAGAATGGGAGGTTTCCCATAGTCTTTTTGATGTTAAACTGAACATATAAGGAACTGCTGCATCTTTAATGCATCAGTTCTAAAACACAGAATACAACTGTATTTTTTTTCCCTTCCTAATCATTTTCTAGGTCAATTTTCAGGCCATTAACCATTTATTAGGGGCAATCCTTTCAATTTCTCCTTTATTAACACATCCTAATTGATTTTAGCCAGTGGGAAAATTAACGAGGATACATCTAGTTTCAGGACATGGCCTTTAAAACATTTTTCACTCCTTGACATAGAAATCAATGACTAAATGCTCTTGTAATCCCAGAAATATACACCTCTCGATATCCCTTGATTCGTGCACATTTTCTTGTTTGTTCTTAGATTGATTTTAACTAGATGCATCTCATCAGTAAAATCTGCATATATGTCCGATGTCACACTAATTGTGTGTTAATCTGCTTCTTACTCTTGAATATAATGTATAAAAGGAAATGCTTTTCTCAGTCAAATTAACAATAGAAAGTAATCTTTAAGACCCAGCATGTCATCTGATTTCAGAGGCAAGATCAGACTGAATCCTGGCCAGCCACATCCTGCTTGTTCAGTGGGTGTTGGATCATATCATCTGCGGGAGCAATAAATACAAGGACCCCTGCTATTTAGTAGAAAAGAGGGCTAAATAATTAATGCCATGAACACAGAACAAAAATGAAAGACAGCTTGGATTTTTAGTACTCCTCTAGGATTTAAACAGGAACCCAGCTGCAGTGTTAGGTGTTCTTAAATGACATGGAAGTCATGTGTGTATCAGCAATTCTCAGAACGATCTACAGTCTATGTGAAAAAAAAATGTAGATATTAATAAGTGTAAATAGGGAGAAAATGTCAACAATTTTTAGAAAGGTTCAAGAAAAACCTTAGCTACTGAAGCATTCTTGTAAGGAAGATGTTGTTAACCAAACTGTGACAGCTGATAGTATGGAGTAAGGGTTGCGGGAACCTCAATTCAATGCCACTATCTCGCCTGTGTTCAGAAAAAAATCAAGGAATATGAATATACTCTGGGTCCACAATAAGTGGGGCTTAGAAACATTCTGTCTCTTCTTCCCACCTTCTGCCCAGCCTATGGTGATAACAAAAAGTCCAAAAACAGACAATTGAGTTACTGCTAGGCATTGGCAACTGTTCTTGGGAACCAAAGGTAAATTGTATAACAAACCCATAATAGCAAATATAATCAAAACAAAAATACTATTACTAGACCAATTTAATGTTGTCTGGAATTTAGTATCATAATACTTCTTTCTACAGTACATAACAAACTTATCCTTAAATAAAAAAAATCTGAGATTGAAGACAGGAAAGCAAACATTTTCTTCAGTCAGATATCACATTTAGTATGCTCCAGAAGTCAAGTGCAAAGCACAAAAATGTTAGCTGCATCTTTAAAAATAAAATAAAATAATAAATTATATAGCAGAAAGTACAACAATGTTTTAAAATATGAGACAACAATGACACTTTCAGCAGTACATAAAGGCCTACTACTTGTGGAGAAGTGCCAGCTTTTCTAAATTAAGCATCAGGTGTTTAACCAGTACAGGACAGACAGTATTCAAACACAAGTCGGCAAATATGGTCTTGATTTGCATCATGTGATAATGGAGGTTCTGAACCCAATGTGTTACAATTCAGTGTGAAGTTATTTATACTTGAAATCAGGAAACTGAAATAGCTGCAGCTTACTGTAAATAAAATAAATTCCCCCTCAAAGAGCTGGTTGTTACTTTACATCAGTAACCTATGAGAGTAAAGTCGACTTTATGAAGAATCACTTGCCTAGGTTAGGTTATTCTAAATGTTGCCGACACAGTTCCTTTTGTTTTCTCTACTTTGTTTAATTGGACATCAGCACCGATCATTTACAGCTCTCTGTGATCATGAGGACACAAATGTTCTTTATTTAAACAAGAATAGCCAAAATTGTTTAAAGTGATTAAATAACAACTGAAGAACATAAGGGATTATCCACATAGAAACACAAAAATGGATAATTGCAGTTTATTTACAGCATATCTTCAGGGTCTACTAAATATCAATGCATCCTCATGCACATAAAGCACTACACACAAAATGTTGCTGTCTGTAATCCCCTGGAGTGCTGTTGTAGAAATTGTATAGCAGTCCATAAACAACTGTTGGAATTACTAAATGCTTTGTACAAAGTTTCACAAATCTGGAAAATACAACAGTGAAAGCCATTTTCAGTTTTCATATATCATCAAATAATCATATCATTTATACTGTAATCACTCAACTTAAACCTTGATGTGCTGGCAAGCAAGGAACACCTACTGTATCCATTTTTAATTTTGCACAGCATCAGAGGAAGCAAAAGTGCTACAGTATCTTACAAGCAGGACATTGATCCGAACATTTCAGAAAGCAAAATAGCTGCAGAAAGTGCAATGCAAGCAGAGCCTGTAGAAGATGAACCATTCAATGGATTAAGTCCAGATGGGCTTAGAGGAAATTTTTCATTTTCATCTGAATTTTAAGTGCAGTTTGGCTTTCTGTTCCATATATTGAATCTCCTGGAAATAAGCAAAAGCTAATATTAACAAGTGGTAAGTACAGTACTGTAGGTCTGATTTCTGGGTAACACAGGTCAGACATGACCAGAAAAAACAATATTACTTTCTCATCTCATTAGATGATGTGATCTCTTAATTTCAGAGAAAAAGACTTAAGTCATGTGCTCAATTCCCCCCAAACAGAAGACTCCCCTGCACCAAACTTGGACCAAAAGTGGCATTTGTATTTATCACATGATGAATATGAAAGGAGTGTGCAGCAACACAATGGTGATGATGAAGGTGCTGCATACTTGACTTCCTCCTCTATTCAGAGTTGCTCTTCAACAAGATAGTTGGGATTGAAGTCACGAAAACTTGGCAGAAGCTGACATTTGGATGGTGTCAAATGGGTGGTAAAGGCGGTGGTGTTGCATACTTCGGTGATAAGATATAAGTGGTGGAGGAGGCTGTGATGCATGAGGGAGTAGTACCCAAGGTATGTGGGCTTGTGGCGGGGGGTAGGAGCAGTGACTTAGTGTCTCGAAAAGTCGATACTTTATGTTTTAACTCATTGAACATTACTTGATATGGGCGTAAATCTTTCTTCATGCAAAACATTGCAGATGTCTCTTTGAGTACCTGATTCATTTTCATTGTAGCTCAATTTGTGAAATGTCCCACATTATTTGATTTTCCATTTACTTTTTCATTGCCAATTGTACAGTATATACATACATTTTGCACTGAAATATTTCACGTAAATCACAACCCTACTATATTAAGACTGCATCACCATACTGAAAGTATCAGTTTTATCACTTTGTAGCCTGATCTTGTCAGCTCAGAAATTGAGAAAGACCCAAAAGTTAAGGGACTGTCTCCCTGTTCGAAAAATTAATCACCAAATTAGAAGAGAATATTTTCAGCCTGAGGATTCCACAATAAAGGAAATCAAAATTTCCTAAAATAAACAAGACATTAAACCCTCTATAACACAGTTCAAATGACTTAGCCAGAATCTGGTCTCCGAGACCGATCAGAAAGAGGTGCTCTCGCATGGCACAAGCTTAGAGGAAGAGGAGGGAGATGGTGTTCCTTCTCTCTCTGTCTCTCCTGTCTTCTTCCCTGATCTCCCCCTTTCTTATCTGTCTTTTTATGCTGTTGATACTTCTAATGATTTATCAAAAAGTTAATTAACAAGAGTAAATCAGAAAATTCCCTTTGATCATTTGTAATGACCTGTTTCTCAGCCCACTTAAGGGTAGGTGGCAAACGTTAGAGACAAATACCTCTAATGATTCTTATTGGCTTGAGTAGAGCAATAAAATGTGAATGGCTAAAGACACATTACCTAGCTGTAATATGATATTTGAATATATTTGTATTTTGAATGGAGTGTGGGGGAGCTTAATGTTATTTTTGCCCCGATAAATCTTCATCTGCAAGTACTGCACAGAATTACCATTACAGTTGGAAGCACTGGGTGATGCCTCTCTAACCTGTCTTTGATAAAGAATTACTGTACCTGCACTGGAGCTCATCACAGGAGAGGGTGGCAGGTAAATTCAACTTTTCCAACTTTTCCAACATAACTGAAAAGCTCATTCACTTAAAAGTTAATCACAGTTTAAAATAGATAAGAGATAATTATTATTGTTGTTGTTGATGTTGATGATGATGATGATGATGATGATGTTGCTGCTGCTGCTACAGCGCTGTTTATTTCAGAAGTAGAGGTGGGGGGAAGATGTATTCAGCATCACTGCACCAGCACCTAGTGAATTCTTGTGCCAGCACGACATTATACTGACAGTTTTGCTATTACAGTATTTGTTACCGCCTTATTGTATTTTGAAGTGCAAAGCCCTTCATTAAAAATTAAACACTTCTTCAATTACAGTAGTGTAGTGAATCTGCTGCTGTAGTTCAGACTTCGAAGCTATTTCCCCACTGGCATGCTGCACTTCAGTAAATTCAGCAGCTGCTTTCAGCAAGAAGAATTGTGTTGTGTTTCAGGATGATGTACAGCAGCAGGTCAACCAAAATCTCCTAAGCTACAATATACAGTGATGGCATTCCCTGCAAAATAAATCTTATTAGTTTCTTATTTCGTCTTATTGCTATTTTAGTTTTTTTTGTAAATTGGAAATTACAATTGATGCCTTAATATACTGACAAATTTCAAACACTTGACTGAGACTCTTCACTACACCTGAACAGAACCACAGCTAGTGAATTTTCACAGTTTTTTTGTACGCAGGGTCTTCTATTGATAAATTACTGTAATTTTACCTCCACTGAAAATGTTTATACACATTCTAATTGGGTTATATATGGTAGGTTGGATATCTGTCAAATTGCCCCACCTCTTATTTCAGGATTTGAATTTGAATGGGAGATGAAAATTGCAATAAGAAATAGACTGAATTAAACAAATCATCTTGGATAAATACTTTTAAATTAGATTTAAATCTTACAGTTTTCTAATCTTGAATGGTAACCTTTAATTAAGAATCTATATAATAATATAACATATAGTTTAATCTATAACTCTCTTTAAAGTACAGGAGAATAACATTCTTTTATAACAAACCCAAATGTTCATTAGGAAATCATGAAAGGCTGACCAGTTTAAAAATCATATTTTGTGACATTAAGGATTTCAACATTAAGATAGAAATTACATCGCATTGCACTTTGAAATTGCTCATAAACCCAAGCAAATTATTGTTATTCATCATCTCCTAAGAAATCATTGCAAGAACTGTCTCTAAATCCAGAGAACAATATAATAAGGGAGATAAAAATAAATCAATCTAAAGATCATATGTGAACAACCAAATTCAGCAGGGACACTTTCTGTTACTGATGAATCCCTTCCTAGAAAATAATTATATTTAGCTGCAAAAGGAAAAAAATGGCCAAATGACTCATCTCTACATTATCTAGAATATTAAAGGCTCTGTTCACAAAGAAAGGGATTAATCTGCTTAATCAAAATAATTGTCCTACTGTTCTTTGTAAATCCAACCAAAAAAAGTTTCTCAATCTTAAGCTTAAAAGATACAGTAGATCTAACTTTGATTTTTCAGATTTTTAAGTTAGTTGTGAGTTTATAAATTATGGACAATCCAGAAAACAATTATGAGCTCAATTTCCTAATTGAGAAGTTATTTTATATACAGTATGATTGTATGCTGTGAATTGAGCTGGGTGAACTCCAGCAAACGTTTTGTTAAATAAAGTACTCCAATACATCCACGGTGCTTATAAAAAATACTAATCTATGCTCTACCATTGACTTACAGTACCGTATTTGCCCCTGAAGGGTCAGACTTAGTTTTCCAGCTTTGTGCTTAGAGATACAGTATGTAGGTTTGTCTGCTGTGGCTACAGGATGAAACTGTTCTCCACTGATAGGATTAGCAGTAACCCTCTAAAAATGTTAACTATCAAGAGACATTTCCTTGCCAACAGCACTGCTTACTGATACTCAGTTACACCACTGGCATGGCCTGTTCAGAAGAGAGCTTGTGGCTATTCTCTCCCACCTGTTCCACCAGATGTCACTTGGAAATGATGCATGGATTGATTTAGAATGAAAAATGTCAATAAACCTAGTTATTTTCTCAGCATGAATGACTGGGGTGTTTTTATTATGAATGAAATATTCGGTTTATATATACGGGGTATTATATAATATATATATATATTTATGCAGATGCCCAAAAGGAACTCAACACTCAGGCATAATAAAAAAATTAAGTATTGTAAAAATAGTTATTAAACAAAACAAAAAGACGTAATAAAATACTAATTAAACAAAATCACAGAAAATATAAACAAAAATGCAAATCAAAATACTTATCACAACAAGTGATAAGTATGAACTGATAGCAAAGCTTGGTTGGTTGTCTCCTGTTGATGGTGTTGGCAAGTTGGTATGTCAGATGTTCAATTGTAAAAAGTCATTGTTTTCCTGAAGTTGTGCCTCTGTAGTCACAGAACTCTGTGGTCTTGCATTGTCCTATTTTGACTATGTGCCAGATAATCCATACTTCCAAATTGGCTTGCAGTGAATTAACTTTTGGTTCAAGGATTTCATTAAGGTATTGCTGAGTAGTAAGGCTGACCTACATGTTTATGATAATGCATACTGTATGCCTTCTTACATCATCTGATACCACCACTTGGCTGGAACAATTAAGCAGTTAGCATAATGGGCACCACAACATCTCTAAACTGGCTCTAAAAGGTTCAGGCATTTTTCAGATCTTGATTATTTCTTCCTAGATTTTCTCAGACTGAAAACTACACAGATGGAGGACATAGATGTGAGGTTATTGGGACAGCACGGCCATCCTCTTCCTTACAGGATATAGCTTGTTACTGTGGTTTAGCCTTTGGACTGTTGAAGCAAAACAAATCTCATTCTATGGACAGCTGTTTCACAGACAGGCAGCTTTCAATCCAGCAGCCAGGCAACTTTAATTACACAGCCAGAGATGGTTATATTCAGTGTTCTTGAATTAACTGAAATTGTGCCTTTTTGCATGGCACTTACAGGGGTTTCCAAACATCTAATTCCAGCAATTTCATCTTAGCTCAAAATACATAATAAAAGCACCTGACTTTCTGTGATATCACAGAAAAATCGAACACGAAATACTATAAGCCCTACAATCAATCTGAAGAATATTTCAAATGTAAATAACATTATTTAGGTACCCCGTGAGCTATTGATGTGAAGCTTACACTGCAGCATTTAATGTGTGTGAGTGTATACAGTATATATGAAGTGATGCTGGATTCTGTTGGATCCTGAAGCAAATATGTTAGTCTCAGCCCTAAATCAATGGGGATATTTTTGCCTTTTAATTTTATATCAACATATTCTGGATCGCGATCCTGAACACGAGGTTGCCAGCTGGATTTTTAGATCTACTATATGGTACGAATGTTATATGTGTTTAGATTATAGTATATTTCAACTGTAGTAAGTTATATTCACACAAAAAGGATGGAAATGCAAGAGCTGTAGGTAATGCAATTACAGATTTGACGCTTTGTTGTTCAGCCCTAACAAATTCTACATATAACTACTCTGCAGAAAAACATTCATATTTCATTCTGGAGTTTCAATACTGGTATGCAGGAGATGGACACTACGATTTTACAAAGACGCCTTCTTTTTCTCTTAAAGCACATTTTTGCACAATCTAGCATTTTCACTGACAATTCTTATATGCAACAAGTACCGCATCTGTTAGTGACAAAAGATGCAATAGCATTCACACTCTAAAGTGACGTTGTTGAGCTCTTTCGAATTCACTAAGGTTCAGAGACACAGTACCAGATGGCATTGATTTCACCAGGCTCTCTTCATGCCAACCCAACATCTTCTGTATCAACTCTCTTCAGAACTCAGAGTGAGTGTGGATTCTGAGTGAAGTGCCAAGTACCTTAAGAGAACCTTGCACATCTGCACCACGCAGTCATGCCCGGAAGCTACCAGCTATCACAAGGAATGACATCTGCTATGCCATACCTTAAAGCTCATAAGGCATACTAAATTGTATTCAAGTTCTATATACTTTACCCAGTAGGCGACAGATCAGTTTAATATGCAGCGTTCCTTGATATGTTAAGATTCCTAGCTATTATCCTTTCATTAAGCAGCAGCACACTGTGCACATGGGTGGTCTGGTACTATGGAGTTAATGACAGTGTGAGGCAACTTAGCTGACAAGTTGATAGACTGTTATACTAAAACAGCTGCATAGATAGCTTGTTAATTTCTACTGGAAGTATTAAAATCTGACATAGTGTATTGCTTTAGATACTCCAAGCTAGAGGCATCCAAATCATTTATTCCTGAAAAACTGTGAACTCATTCCGACATGTTCTCTATGGGTTTGACCAGAGATAATTGCAAAAATAATTACTGTGGAATTAAACAGACAAAAGTGTTGCTATTTGTAAAACTTAAAATAAACTCTTGACATCAAAACAAGGAAGGGGAGCAGTACTTTGTACTCAGTCTTTTGTACTCAATAAACACGAGGGGATTCATTTGCTGGCTGAATTTCTTGCAGGATGTCCCATGCACTGTTACTGTATGAGTCTGTGTTATAATTAGAATGTGTTATTTAGCTTCAATACCAGCACATTTAAAATCAGTGAAGACTTTGCTATGCAAGAGAGAGAGAAAAGATACAGTTAATAAATGAGTCAGGTTTGCAGATCTAAAAAGTATAATGACTAGAAAACACTATGGAAGCAAGTAAAACGCAAACATATTTAGATACAATTCAAGACAAGCACTTGGCTGAAGACATGTAATGTAGATTTTAAAAGTGTTCTATAAGTGCTTAATATTACATGAGGGCAGCACAGCACAAAATATAAATACAATATACAGAAGGATGCACTTGAAAGGGCTGCTTATAAAAAATATTGCCTTTTAAAGAGATGAAAGAGCTTAACAGATTTAGTTATGAACAGAGATGACTATGAAGGCCCCTGATGCAAGTATTCAAATGATCCAAAGGTATCTACAAAGTCAACCCAGTGAACTTCTTCAGAATAAAGAGTGAAACAAACCAGAAGACACAAATCTAAACTAAGTGGAAGTCCAATAAAAACTGAGAACAGCAGCAAATTCATTACATAATGTGTTGTGGGACCCTGGAACAAGGAACTCTGCCATGTTATTAATGCTGTCATCCTTGGCTCTGTCACGAGACAGCTGGATGGGATTCTTGGATCAGTTCACTTATTACCAAACTGACCCAATGGCCTCCTCGTGTTTGATACCTTTCTTACGTACTTATAGTTCAATTGTAGATAGTGTCTGCTTGTCTGTTCTATGGAAGTACTACCACAGCTCAGTTAAAATTCAATTTGTAGAGTACAAATGGAACAGAACAGCAGAAATTGTGGGAGGATGAAGACTTGAAGACTTTTGACAAAAGCCTCACACCTTTGCAAGGATTACAACTTCCAATAATGATCTGATTTATGATTTTATTAAAAATCTCAAGGGACCTATTTAATATTTTATTTATTAATCTTTTAATAAAGAATTTATTATGGTTTGGCAGTTCGTTAGGTATTCCCTCTTATCCTTATGAGCCCTGTAATTTCAGTGCAACAGCATTGTGGGACATATAATTAATACATAAAGTATATGCCCTGCCAGGGAATCTTCATTGACATGCACAATAAGATTAATTGAGCCAATCATACAATACAATTTGCACATGGCTTATTAAAATAAGTGACAAATGTATTTTAAAAGATCAAACAACTATTCTTTAAGATCTGACAAGCTTCTGAAGGTTTCATAGCTTCAGGCAGTTTAATCTAGAGCATCCTTTACACTGTCTGATCTATTGTGCCAAAATCCACTACTGTATGTCTGATTCAGTGACATTACTATAAATATACAGATAAATACATCTGTGAGCATTAAGACTTAAAAAATAAAAATGTTAAGTACAGTAATTATTAGATATTTAATCAAACACTATATGTTATTCCTAACACCAGCTTCAGTACAGGCAATATCACTCTGCAACTCACAACTGGCAACCCACTGAAGCTGAGCTGGTGTGAGCCTGGTCAGTACCTGGATGAGAGACCTCCTGGGAAAAACTAAGGTTGCTGCAGGAAGAGGTGTTAGTGGGGCCAGCAGGGGGCGCTCACCCTGCGGTCCATGTGGGTCCTAATGCCCCAGTATAGTGATGGGGACACTATACTGTAAACAGGCGCTGTCCTTCAGATGAGACGTAAAACCTACTGTAGGTCCTGACTCTCTGTGGTCATTAAAAATCCCAGGGTGTTTCTTGAAAAGAGTAGGGGTGTAACCTCGGCGTCCTGGCCAAATTTTCCATTGGCCCTTACCAATCATGGTCTCCTAATAATCCCCATAAATGAACTGGCTTCATTACTCTGATCTCCTCCCCACTGACAGCTGATGTGTGGGGAGCGTTCTGGCACACTATGGCTGCCGTCGCATCATCCAGGTGGGGCTGCACATTGGTGGTGGTGGAGGGAAGTCCCCATTACCTGTAAAGTGCTTTGAGTGGAGTGTACAGAAAAGCACTATCCAATCATATATACCTACTGTATATATAAATTATTCTATACTGTATATATAAAGCCTTTAGGCAAATTTCAAGAGAATCACATTGCGGTGAGCTGGAGTTATGAAGGTTAAGAATGAATGTAGAGCACTGTATTTATTTAAAGTGTATGATTGTTTTGAAACCAAGTGAATGTTTACAGTACATATAAAGGATGTGAGCTGTCTTGTACTGGATGAAACTGGTTAGACATTGTTCCAAATAAATCCAGTGCAACAGCAAGACATATTTCATCATTCATTAAATCATCTTTGCATGCTTCTTGTGCAGGATCATTGTAAGTTATATGCTGTGGGTCTTGTAACTTTCCTTGCTTTACCCATAAGCATATTAGGAAAATGTTTAGGAAATAATCAAAATGATTCAGGAATCATGCATGTATGACCTTATGTCCCATTGACGTGGAAAGCAAAAAAAAAGTTGCTACAAAAGAAAACCAGAAGGCTAGGTGGAATCTCCATCTCCCTATCCCAACAAAAGCACTTTTTTGATCAGAACACAACATCAATGTAAATTTACATACAGGTAATAGCCTTCCCATACATTGTCTTTCCTTGCACTGAAGTGAGATATCTACTCTTGAAATGGTAACATTAAGAGGGTCTTTAACCAGCTCTACTTGAAGCTTACAGCCAGCTCTACCCCCTGGACACTTACTGGGGAGAATCCTGTAATTTAAATCCTACAGATACAGTATAAATGCCCACAAAAGAAGCAAACTTACCAAAATTATATAAGATAATCAAATGCACTCACCTCCAGTGCCCTTGATCTGTTGAGAAGAAGCTTCTCTATATTTCTGGCTGCACTTTCCACGAGCTGACTGGCGTTATTTGTTTCCACACTGTAGAGCTTTCTTTTATCCGTAAAGATCTAGAGAGAAAACAGTGACGCCAGTTTTATAATCCAAAAGTTTCACAAGTTTACTATTACCGGTGATTGGCATGTTTATAAAAAGACATTACATTTCTAGAATTCTGTATACATACCACACTATATTTTTTTTTCTGTTCAAGTATAAACACAATAATGTGTCCTTTCCATCTGACAACCTTATGGGAATCAAGGTCATTTCCTCATTTACTGGACCTTTATTTTATCACTGTAATTACAGGAGAGTGTGTACAGTAACAAATCCAGAGCTTTTTCTTTGAAGAAGAAAAAAGTTTTTACTTTAAATTTATATACCTTCATATTTTAAAGTATTCTCTAATTTCATCGTTTCATGGTGAAGATAACAATGAATCTAAACTCAAAAACAAGGGATTGAAGATTATTCTTGTAGTCAAGTTGCTACTCTAAAAGCCCCTCGGTAAAGTCTCTCAGAACTCTTATAATACAATTTACATACCAGGAGACTGGACACAATTAATTATCTATAGCAAACAATGTCTAATTCTGTTGCAGGATCCCATGTCTAAATTCACCAGTGGTGTGTGTAACTCCAGAATGACCAGGTCTTTTTCAGTGTTAAATACCGTATTTGCTCATGTCTGTGTAGAAGTCACCAGTTAAGTCTCCATCAAAATGAAGGTACGTTTGGAATCTATCAGGCCTTTAGTGTTAGAGATCTGATTAACACTTTAGATTAGGAGTAACATAGAAGAACTTAAATTTGATCATAATCAGACTCTATTATCGATTAATTAGATGTTGATAAAAACTTTAATCCCAACCATATCCTGAGCCAATACCTCTAAACCTAGCAATGTTTTAATAGATTATTTGTAGATAGTTGTCATGGAGACCTGAACTCAGACTTACGGTATGTCTGTTACCCATGGTGTTGGATCACTTAAATTCCAATTCTTGACTAAATGTACAGTGCCTATCATTTTATTTGATATAAAAAAAGATACAAAAGGTAAATTCATGTTACAGCATTAGCCTCGGGAAGGTACTCAAGCAGTTTCTTGTTTCAAAAACAAAATGTTTTATTGCCCCTCTATTTAGTGGACAGGGAAAACCATTCTGTGACAAGAAACCTTTTTCACTCCCCAGAGTGTGACTTTAATCTGGGAAAAGCATGTAAATGCAGGAATACTGCAGGAATACACCTGCATCTCAGGTGTACACAGTGGATTGTGAAGAGATTGTCAAATCACAATAGAACACATTAAGAAAGAGGATTTGCTACAATTCCTAGGGTCTACAGATATACAGTATGTGAGAATTAAAAGAAGTGGAACTTGAATGAGTGCTTTACAGTGCCATAACAGAATTAATTCTAAAAGAAAATTAACATAATTCACAAGAGATGGGAACTAAGGACTACTGTACTGTCTGTATGTACCATAAAGTTTCAGAAGAGGGGTGGATATAACAGAAATACCATTTTGATTCCTTGCTATTTTTATAATTTAGATCAGGGACATTTCATGTTCATCATGACATAAAGCATTTGTTAGATTATACTGAAAGACAAGAATAATTTAATCAAAATAAATGTAATTCAATGATTCATCCCACCCCATTTTAAGATTCAGTACCCATTAAGCAGTACCTGGTGCGGTCATTAAATTACATGTTTTTAATAATGCAGTGTTGATCTGTAAATACATAAATAGAATGTAGCCTAAATTTCAAAATCTGCCCAAATAAATCGGGTGATAGGTGCAAAGACTGAATGACCGACAGGAAGGGTGAATAAGTATGGAGATCAGTTTAAATAGTACAAAATAAAAGTAATTATTAAATTAAAAATCTAATATGAGTTAAAAATGTAAGAATTTGCCCATTCTGTCTTTTCTTCAACTTAATAATGCATATAAACAAATGTACTACATACATTAAAAGCTAAGTATCCTTACGTAAAGTACCCTTAACCCTAAGTCTTCTTCTTCTTCTTTGCATTTTCCCACTTATGTGGGGTCTGCTTGTTTGCACCGATTTTTCCACTTCGTACGGTCTGCGGTGTCTGGGCAGGTGACTTTTGCGAGGCGCATTTTGTCTTTCAGCCGGTCCAGCCAGCGCGTAAATGGTCGTCCATGGGGCCGGCGGCCTTCCACATTCAATTCGAGGGCGTCTTTGCCACTGATGTGTCATTGCTGCGGAGCACGTGTCCATACCATCGCAGGCGCGATTCCCTCATTTTCTCAGTGACTGGGGCGACTTTGAGTGTTTTTCGCACCTCTTCATTCATGACATGGTCTAGTCTTGTCAACCTTTAACCCTAAGTACCCTAAATTACATAGCCTTTTTAGATGTGAGTGAAATCAACAGAGGCAGAGGTGATTCATTTGCAACCAGCTGTGGTTTGGGTCTATAGAACACACTCACACCAGGGCCAGTTTTCCCAGAAGCCAACCAACTTACCAGTATGTCTTTGGACTAAGGGAGGAAACTGGAAACTGGATTACAGGGGAACATACAAGCTTCACACAGATAGCGGTCCAGGTCTGGAATTGAACCCAGGGCCCAAGCACTGCAAGAAAGCAATACTAACCACTGCACCAATGTGTTAATTGTCTAGTCTTGTTAATCAGAATTTGACTGAAGCACTGAAAGAGGATTAGGTGGGAGGGTGGTTATATTAAAGTGATTGAAAGCAATTCCATTAAAATGCTTCTTTTTCCTTATTTGCATACAGTGAAAGTAATTCATAAAACTAATGATAGTAAATAGCTTTTACCAGTATGGAAAATTCCACAACCTCAACTGCTGGCTAACAATGTAGGATTGTCAGCGTGAAAGACTGTCATCTTCACATGATTAAATGTGTCGGTGTCTGACATGCTATTTTTTATCATTGCTTATTTAGTGTACATATATGTTATGTCAGCAAAACACGGTTTTGAAATCTGGGAGTAATTGTTTTCTCTGATGGCAACGCAGGTACAAATCAACTTGACAGAGACAGTTAGCTAAGGTTGTCATCAGAAGAAAGGGGATTTGTCAAATCCTTCAGCTCATCCCTTTCTACCAGAATGTCCAATCCAGTGGCCTTGTATGGTGGCCAGGGACACAGTGCAGTAGAGACGCTGTGTTTTGATGTTAAATCGAGGTGCTGACAAGTTGGAATTAAATATTCTAAGGCGCTTGTCAAAGACGCAGAGGTGTGAACCCCAGTGTCCTGGCTAAATTCCATTCTGGGCTGGTTGAGTTTTGCCCGCCTAAAGTTTTGTTCCATGTGGCTTTTGGAGTAATGAAAGCATTAAAAGTAATTAAGAGCTTAATATCAATCCTACATAATATGTATTGATATTTTACAAAAATCATATTTTATAATACATAGCTAAAACCAATAGTGGAATTTGACTCCCCAGGATTTTTTCCTGTGAGGTCAAACACTATTTGTTTTAGTTTAAAAAACAAATTCAGCTATTTAATGCAGAAATCAGTAAGAATAACAGTGCTTAATTCCTAGTTTTGAAGGTGCTGTTTTTTAACATGAAGAAAAAAATTTATAGAAAACTTAAAATGTTTATTTTATTTAGATATTTAGTTACATATACATTGAAAAACAAGTCACTTGTTTGCTCTTTTTTATTCTAAAAGTTAGTGTGTATAAAACTTTCTTGTACTCCGTTATTTATAATAACTTAAATTATAGACATAGACATAAATCAAAGGGTGATTTAAGCTAACCATTAGCACAAATTACCAATAGCAATATTCTTTCCTTCCATGTTTAATATCAGTTACTTTGATCGAGCGTCTTCTTCTGAATAAAGCTCTACTATCACTTTCTTTGTCAAAAACTTCCAGCTGTGGCCACACTTGGCATTTTTTGATTGACTTGGGACATCCAAGGTCGAGTAATCCAATGTCAGGGAAGAATACTTTGCAGGGATACTGTACTGCAGGAGATACAGCTAAGCCAAGCTCCTAACTACTGTACTATGGTCATTAAAGGTTCCATGGCACTATTGAAAGAGTAGGCTATTAAATAATGGGTCCTGGCTCTTGAATTGGACAATCTTGACTATTTAAAGTTCCACCTTAACTCAATTAACTGTGCATGATCTGCTATGTAGTGGGCCTGTTGGAACATATAGGCTCACTCATGTCAGTCAAGACAGGACCGCACTTCTGTGGTGTTTTCCCTACCTTGTGTAATGTGCTTTGGGATTAAAAGAGTTATACAGATACAATGAATTATTATCCTCAGCGCAGTTGTGGTGGCAGTGGAGATGAGGCATAAGTAATTTAATATGTAAGGTGTCTGAGAGGGTTAAGACAGGCAGCAAATGTTTTCCAACATTTCTCATCACTGACACCTCTACTGAATCGCACTGCCCTGCAGCATAACGGAGATCTGCATTATCAGTGCTAACGAGAGGCTGATTTCCATCACTCGTTACCTTTCCAAAACAAGACCGCGTAGGTATTCAGTTGAACACCATGCTGTGTTAGTGAAGCTTTGTAAAACGTTGGTCGTCTTCAATTATGACATAGCCCAAGACTTTTACTAAAACAACATGTGTGCAATTGGAAATGCAGGAGAAAACTGCATCAGTAAAGGTGACAAATTGTTTTACTTGCATTCAATTGCACAGCAAGGACTATAAACAGGTACTGCCATCAGCCTATAAGCCATTTCATGTTGTTTGACCAAAAGCGGCTGGTGAAACCATGTCGTTATGTTGTCAATAGTGAAGTGGTGCAGAAGGTGGGGTAGACAGAGGGTTAACTTGAACTTATTGATGACTCGTGAGAGAAAGAATGAAGGAGTACTGTGACATACAGTAGGCAGGGCAAAAGCAAGAGTTCTTGGATATCACAACTTTAGTCAGGGAATGGAGGTCACTGGAAAATCACCAGCTGGGTGCTTCATCCCATTATCTAGCGTGAATAAGGTATTAGTAGAATTTAAGACAAACAAGTAATTTATATAAGCCATATAAACCTTGTATACTGTAGCTGTCATGATGAACTTTCAAATTTGGAGGTAATTTGCTGGATAGTACACCTTCCAAATGAAGCTCCTGGAGTGAAAACCAGTTAAGCTGCCATTAACTGTCGGCTGTAAATAAAACTGAAGATTTGACATATTTCTCTGTCCTGAGGGTCATTTTTACCACAACAGCAGAATCACAAAAATGCAGCAATAAATTAAAATAATCTGCAGGAAGATGTATATACTGTTATGTCTTGACCGTATAGTTATGATTTGTGTGAAGAGATGAAAGAAAATCACAAAATACACCCAAACACGTTCCATAGCCTTTTCCTTGTGGGTGGTATTATAGTATCTGTCCAACTTAGATTTATATTCATCATCCACAACCAAACTGAAAAGCTGTTTTGGGTTGCATATCCTAAATACACTAAGATGTTTATAAACATTTTATATGAAAGGCTTTTTCTATTTGATTAGGGCAAAAAAGTTTTAACATAACATTTGCTTATTGTGTGGTCTGTTCTGTACATCTGCTGTGCCAATACTGCATATACAGGGTACCTTATTACCTTTATTAATTGGCCTTAGTTGTATTATATAGCATGTGTTATAGACCCTAAATTTATGGCAGTCAGAGGGACTGTAATTCAGTTACAATCACTGAGAGCTGAGTTTCTCAACCTTGTACAACTTTCGGCTATGTTCTGACTTCACATTTCCACAAAGTCTGGGTATAAATTAATGTACCTGGAATGGTATTCTGCAGCAGAATATAAAGTGGCCCATCATATTGTAAATTATTCAAGATGCAGTTTTGTGGGCAGGGTGCCACCTTTCTGTTTGATTGCACATCTCAGATGTTCTTTTTTGGACCACATTTCCCAAAGTTTTTTAAAGTTGCCCGCTTTCAAGAAATTATTTTCCACATGCGCACAAGAGCTACTACAGTACATGGACATTACATGTCAAAAGTACAGAACTTGAAGAATGCCATTGTATGCTTTGATCTTGTAACTGGTATTATCTAATACAAATCCAGTCAAATTTTTAAATCCACTTCATGTGCATTTACTGTATACATTTCACAATGCCCTGTGACAAAAAGGACTAATTTACAGAGTGCAGATAAATAGAATCTGCTTTCAGTTAACCCATACTTGGCTTTCCTCATAATGATATAACAAACAAAACATGCAAAATATTGTGATCTGTGATCAGTTGGTAACCAAACAGACAAAGTCAGACATTTACATCGGTTCTTTAAATTTGTTTTGTTGAGCAATCAGTGGTAAACACTCCTTTCTCAGATGACTTGCTGTTGGAATAGACCTGTCATTTATTGCATTTGTTGAGAAATCTTGGGTTGGTTGGATTTTCCAAAGGAATACTTGTACAGACCAATGCCTCTGTTGAATTGTAAATTACAGGATGTTTCTCACTAGTGACAATCTCAGCCTTTCCTTTTGTTTGCTATTGTGATTTTAAATGTTGGTGGATTGTTATCTTTTATATGTGGTTCAATAATAAATTGCAGTTTCTGCAAAATAGGTTGCATTTGTCGGGATAGAGCACAATATCTTTGAACTCATCTTTGTCATTATACAGATTTGCACTACTAATTATATTTGTTTTCCAGTGTATAAGTAATCACAGCTTATGTGCTGGTTACCCAGTGATGGCTGAGATCTATAGAGAGATCCACTAAAAAAATATAATGATTAAACTATATCCTAGGAGCCCTGAAGATCACATGGTCAGGAATACCTCCACACCATACTTATGGGGAGTGCAGTCTATTCACAATAACAACAAAAAAAGACTTGTTGAGTTGTTAGTAGTTATTTGAACCCAGTCTCTCATGTAGTTGCTTCCTGAAAGAGGTCTGGATACCAGCTACTAACAGAAGGCTTGGGTGCTTGTTCCACTGTCCCACAACTTTTACAAAAAAGTGCCTCTTTTTCTCAGATAAAAAGGTACGGTATTTTGTTTACTTATTATCATAATTTGTATTATGTTGATTCTTTAAAGTTCGTTGGCTTTTGTAAAAAAAAAATGCATGTTGCCTTGGATAAAGGCGTCAGCAAGATATGTTGATCTCATTTTCTTAGATCGATAGCTCCTTGCAATGTTCACAACCAGAGCATTTAACTTTATGATACATCATCTTTTCTGAGGCCAGCCATGGGGTAATATTTACTGATGTACAAATACACAAAACATAGGGAAAAAAAACATAAAATGCTAAATAACCAATTATTTAGTAGCCAAAGGGTTTCTTTATGAGAACATTTAATACTAAAGCTTTTTTGATGCCAAAGTAACTATTTTTTTCAAATCTTCAGTCATCTTTTCATGCTGAAGGATATTCATATTATAGCATTTTAGCCTTCAGGCGAAGACGTGCAACAGTATATTCTACTATGAACAAAGGATGGGTTTGCATTGGTTTCACATCTGAAGGCCTATAAAACGAGTGGAAAGGGAACAAATGACAAATCTTTGAAGTTGTGTTCCCCCGACGGATTCCATTAGGAGTTTCAGTTGAAGGCTCCTAATGGACTTTATTGAAGTGTTTTAACTCACCTGGATAAGGTGCTTTACCCCACTTGCAGTTTCAGCTAAGGTAACAAGCTCCTCCTGCATCTTGTCCACCCAAGCTTTGATCCTGTAAATGAAGGAGAGATTGTCCAGTCAGGTGAACAGCGGGGATATCGAAAGATCATAAGCACGAATGAAACGTGACATTTCATCCTTCGTGTTGTCTTGATGCCCATGGATCTTGCTTTGGCTAACAGCCTCCTTCAGATCAAAGTGTTTTCGTGTTAAAAGGTCAGCATTGACATTCATGAGCACTATATTGCCTTTTTTTATTTGTTTATACCCTTTTCTTCTTCTAATGGATGTGCTACATCAAAGAGAGGCAAAACAACATGTTTTTTTTTATTTCTCTCAGAAGTGTTTCTTTGCTTTTTCTTTTGGTGAACATGCAACTGCAAAAAGTTTTAAGGAAAGTGGCAAAAGCGATACTAAGGAGAAAATGAATAGAATTAATTACTGCCACCAAATGTGTCACGGACGTCCAAAGGGACTAACCGTGGGGAGCAGGAGAGCAGAAAAAGACCCATATGCGTAGCGGCGAGACGGGAAAAAGGCCCGGGCTCAAAGTGCAAAGAGTTCAGGAATGCCGTATAGAAACCTATGCCCTCAGGGAGCGGACGTGGGGCGCCCTGGTGCTAGGCGGGTCTCAGGACATCCGAACGTCAATGCTGAGCGAGGACAGAGTGCAAGACCCGGAAATATATAGCCCAAGGGAAAGAGAGGGACAGGAAGGACAGAAGACCGGAAACTAGGGACAGGACAGAGAAGGAGCGCCCTCTGGCTGCAGAGGGCGTGACAGTACCCCCCCCTTCATGGGCGGCTCCCGACGCCCATACAAATAAATAAGCTGCACAGCACTGGGGGGAGGAAAAACCTCATTTAACTGAAAGGAAACCTCCGGGAATCCACGGCTGAGAGCTACCCCTTCCTCCGGGGTATACACCTTTATTGGGTGGAGGAAGGGGGGGTAGAGAAGAGCTCCGGAGACTTAAAACAAAAAAGTACACAAGCACAAACCCAACAGACAAAAACCTGGGAAAGACCAGGGAGACAAACCACACAAGACAGATAGGAACCAAAAACAGGTAGGAACCAAAGTTCCGAGACACAGAGAGCAGGGGGGACCAAAAAGGAGGGGAAACCAGGAAGAAAAAAAATCAAAACAAAAAGGCAAAAAACAAGAAAAAAAAACACAAAAACCCCGGGGAAAAATACCGCAGATTGGGCAAATGGCACGTTCACATTCTAACGCTGATATCGGAGTGGACAACCTGAGGAAAGCCAGACCGAAGCCCGCTCACAGACACAGATGCCCGGAATGATATCCAGCGAAAAGAATGGAGGAACGGCGAATGGGCACGTTCACATACTAACGCTGATATCGGAGTGGACAACCAGAGGAAAGCCAGACCGAAGCCCGCTCACAGACACAGATGCCCGGAGTGATATCCAGCGAAAGGCATGGAGGAACGGCAGAAAGCTTACCATTCTATCACTGATATCGGAGAGAGCCAGACCAGGAAGAGCCAGGCAGGAGAACCCGCTCCAGACACAGAAGCTCGGAGTGATATCCAGTAATAAGAATAGGCAAGCCAGCTCAACATTCAATCACTGATATCGGAGTGATCTACCCGAGGAAAGCCAGGTACAGGACCCGCTCACAGGCACGGAAGATCGGAGTGATATCCAGTGATTAGAATAGAGGAACTGAAAAAAAAAAAACAGCCCAGAGAAAAAAAAAACTGCGGCAAGACAAAAAAAAGCGCCGCTCGCGGGGTCATTAGGTGGCTCAGCATTCTGTCACGGACGTCCAAAGGGACTAACCGTGGGGAGCAGGAGAGCAGAAAAAGACCCATATGCGTAGCGGCGAGACGGGAAAAAGGCCCGGGCTCAAAGTGCAAAGAGTTCAGGAATGCCGTATAGAAACCTATGCCCTCAGGGAGCGGACGTGGGGCGCCCTGGTGCTAGGCGGGTCTCAGGACATCCGAACGTCAATGCTGAGCGAGGACAGAGTGCAAGACCCGGAAATATATAGCCCAAGGGAAAGAGAGGGACAGGAAGGACAGAAGACCGGAAACTAGGGACAGGACAGAGAAGGAGCGCCCTCTGGCTGCAGAGGGCGTGACAAAATGAGCTTTAGGTGGGTTCCAAATGTTTTCTGGCATAATTTAATTGAGAAATTCCATGTTAATTTTAAAAGGACATTTTTTAAAGATTTAAAAGCAATAAGAAACGGCCTTGTCGATACTGTAGTTTTTTTCAAAATTCAAATCCCGTTTGACAAAATCAGAATCACAGGATATGGATGCTTTCACTTACAGACTTTATTTTTTTTAATTCAATTTAACATTGTCCACTTTGGTTTATCATAGGTTGCATACTGCTCAAGTATGTTTATGAAATAATTGTCAATTAATTAATAACTGTGAAATTCGGGAGGGTTAATGCCAAAGAATTAATCACATCCAGCTTTTCTAAATCAAAATCATTATAATCAGACATTCTGACATTTGTTATATACTGATGGAAAAAAAGAAACGCAATTTTTTTCTGAAATGAGAATACTATCATTATAGCTTACGTGCTTTCATAAAAAGTTGTCAATTTGTTTTAAGCCCTCTCACCAGCAACACAACTTCTGCAGCGAGGCATTACAACTTGCCAATCACACGAAAGCTCGATAGGTGCACTTTTACCCAATGAGGTCCAGATGGAACAATGGAACAAGTAATACGTTTATTCCATGCTGAAAAAAAAGAAGAAAGAGAACACAACGTTTCGGCTGTGGAGCCTTCTTCAGGTGGCTGAAGAAGGCTGGTGCCTTCTCACCTGAAGAAGGCTCCACGGCCGAAACGTTGTGTTCTCTTTCTTCTTTTTTTCAGCATGGAATAAACCTATTACTTGTTCCTTTGCAGCCTACGCATGCTGACGCAGCTACCCACCTGAACTACAGATGGAACAATGCCTGATCAGGTCACCTTTAAAAAGGCCTTAATTCAAAGCTTAGGTCACCGCAAGAAAAAGGCCACACTTAGTCAGTTTTCTGTTCATTCCATAATGGCTCAAATGTCACCAGAAGCAAGGGAGGGGGCCATTGGCATGCTGCAGGCAGGCATGTCATGTGCCAGCATTGCCAGACACTATGGAGGAAGCCGCTCCACTGTGTCCCAACTGCAGAGAAGGTTTCAGCAGACCGGCAGGACAGATGGCCATCCAAGATCCGGTCACCCTCAAGTGACCACACCAGAGCAGGACCGACACATCAGACTGGTCCATCTGAGAGATCATTTTTAGATCTGCCACTCGTACTGCTGCCGAAACTGCCGGCAGATACAATGCCCACATCAGTGACAGGACAGTGAGGCTCCATGCTGCTGGCCTTAGAGCAAGGCGGCCTGTCAGAGGCCCTCTGCTCACACCTCCTAGACGTCACACCTGACTGGCTCGGGCCAGACAGAGGCTGCGATGGACTCCTCAGCAGTGGCATCAGGTCCTCTTCACGAATTAGTTACTCTTCAGCCTGTTCCATGCAGATAGGAGGGCCAGAGCGTGGAGAAGGAGGTGTTGCGCCCAGATATCTCCCCTTGGTTAACTCCTCTCTCTGAATGGGGGGGCGAACCTCCTCATCCCATGGCCAGGTGGCTGCCCCCTTATCAAGCAAGTTAACCCAAAACGTATTATACTTACATTACTCAGAGATTTACAAAGCATCTGATTCCTCTATGATGTTTTTCCTCATGCAAAGTTATATACAGTATTTGTGTGAGGTCATTTAATTTAACATAAGACAAGATTATGTATTTGCATGTTTATTATATTTTTCTTGAATTCTATCAGCTCAGTGGAGGCTAGAGAAAAAAAGAAGGATTTAGAACAGGACAGTTTTAGCTCTGTGAAAACGCATGCTTCTAACCCCCTACTGAGACTTACAGTACAGTTTAAGCAGCACAGAGAAATATCTAAGGTTACTGTTCCTAGCATCTGGGTAAGTGGGACTTTCAGTTTATTTTTGGAAGTCATCCCAAAAGGGTTCTATTTATATAACAAACAGTCTGTGACCCTCACCAGGAGTAAGCAAAATTAGAAAATGGGATGAGAAAAAAACAGGTTCCATCTTTCCCGTTTGCACAGCTTATACAACACATCTTCTATGTTTCATTCCTGTGAAACATATTACTGCTTCTCTTCTGCATCCTAAAAATGCTGTTTGCGATCCTCTTTGTCCACACACACACAGCAGAACAATTCAATCATTATAATTTCTAATTAAAATCACTATAATTACTTAACCCTTTACTATCCTGCATACTGTACAGTATATCTCTCTCTGAACACAAATGTTGTCCAGTTACTCAATCTGATGTTGCCAACTCTGTCGCCTCTGGGGCTTGAGGAGCTCAGGTGGAAATAGCAGAATGCGCTAACTTAAAAGAACTGTCACTTAACTCCAGAGATACACAGTTTTAAGTGAAGAAGACACGATTAATTATTAATGTCTACCTCTGTTTATTATTGGGAAAGCTTTTGCTCATGTGCTGGCCCGGAGCGGGATAGCAGCTGGAAAACATGGAAGGAGCAGCCAGCTTCCTCTGGAAGAAGATCTGGGGCTATTTTTCCAGTGCAAATTGTTTAACAGTGAAGCACAAAGCAGAGGAAACAGTAGGCAGTTTCTTTAGGCAAAGGGCTATGTTGAGCATGGAACAGGGTACCCAGCCTGGTGTCACGGATCTCGGAATGGACGAACTGTGGAGAGGTCGGAGAGCGGAAAAAGACCCATACTGTATGCGTAGCGGCGGAACAGGGTATTTGCCCGGGCTCAGCAATTCAGGAGTCATATAGAAACCAATGCCCTCAGGCAGCGGACACGGGGCGGCCTGGATGCTAGGTGGGTCTCAGGACATCCGAACGTCAATGCTGAGTGAAGGTGAATGAGAGACCCGGAAATATATAGCCCCAGAGAGAGAGACACCGGAAGGACAGCAATGCACAGGAAAGTAGGGACAGGACAGATTAGGAGCGCCCTCTGGCTGCAGAGGGTGTGACACCTGGTTGTCAAAGCCCATGCTTCTTTCAAGGACTGGCGGGATGATATTCTCAGATCAATTAACTAATAGTTACAAAATGAGTTAGATTGGCGGAAAGGCTTCCTCCTCTCTTGTAACCTTTCCCCTGTTCTTACGAGGAAATAGTGTAAACTTTGAATAATGTGAGAACAAGGCAGTAACATATACTGGATCTGTTCTTTTGTATCGATGATTACTTATCCATTATATACAGTACTGTAAGTAATGCTTGTAGATGTCAACTGTATCAAATGCCTATCTTCAAATGCAGTTTGTCAAGCAATGGTATATTTCACCTATTGAAATTATTTCAATGTTTTCTGAAATCGACTGTATACCTTTATTTGCATTAAATACTATTCATCCTACTTAACCTACTTTTTTCATGTGTTGCATCTCTGACATAATGACATAATAAGGGGGGAGGATGGAAACAAGCTATTTCGTTTTGATGGTGTAATAACATTTTGGAGAAAATTACCATTGAATATGTTCTTTTGTGTTCCAAAATGATTTCAGCCCATTTGAAGTGAAATAACTGGTGTAAGAAAATGAAAGGCTCAGCTGATTTAAGTGTGCCCCTGAATTAAATCAGCAATATAATATTAATGGACTATTTCCAGAGATGCCGAGCTTCATTACTGAATGCCTGAGGCGTTCAGAGCATGTGAGCCCCCCTCACATCCCACCTCCCCAATTTTCTGGTTTGTTACCTGCTCTGAATGAGTGAATACTAACCAGAAGTGACCGATGCCTTTGCTTTAGAAAGGTAATAGCACTTTTTACTATTCAGAGGCATGCGAGTTTGAAGAATTGCTTTAATGGAGGTCTCTAACTCCTGACCTCCAGAGACAGACTATCTCCTGTGTTTTGTTATACCTGAGCTTTTATTTACCAGATTAAATTATTTGATTAAATATACCAATTTTCCCAGGTCTCACCAATGCGGTGACTTAAAAGAGATAGCAAACAACGATAAATGTATCAATATATCAAAAATATCATTATACAGTACAGTTCTAGAACACAGGGTGTCTGCATCTTTAAAAACACACCATTGCAATGTACAGAATTTCTTATCGCAATAAAGATAATGTTAGAAACAACTTATATTATGGACAATATGGGACCAGTAAGTAAATGTGAATGTATCAGTTCCAACAGGGAAGAGCACATGATAAAGCAACAAGCAGAGACATTGTTGGGCCAAAAGTAAAACACAGAGGTTTTACTTCTGGATTGTTTTTTCTAGGAATTCGGCATAATAGGGAGGCATGTTGGTGCAATGATTAGCATTGCCGCTTCACAGTGCTGGGATTAAATTCCTTGCGTGTTTGTATGTTCTCCTTCATTGCCATGGGTTTCCTCTGGGTGCTCATGATCCTCTGTCCCTCACAATCTAGAAACATATTGGCTGGTTAATTGGCTTCTGGGAAAACTGGCTCTGGTATGAGTGTGTGTGTGTGTGCACCCTCTGATGGACTAGCATCACCCATGACCCTGAATTGGATAAAGCAGTAAGAAAAGGATGGCTCAGCTCAATACTGTTCTACTTTAAGTGTCACACAGTATTCTCTCTTATTATGCAATATTCTCTTCAATTTGATCATTCTCTCATCCTCAGATTTCTTTAACGTAAAAACTGAAATATTTTTAAACAAGTAGACGCAGACTTGAACAGATGGACTAATGTCCTCCATTTCTTGTCAAGCATTGCTGTGTTGCTGGGAGCGGAGAGAGCCCTGGTTGAGAAATCCCACGCTCAGCCAATCATATGTCACCTCTTGGGAATCCAGGTCACAGTCAGCTGGTTACATGATCCTGCCTCGAACCTGCGTTCATAGCACTGTGCCTCTACCAGATGAGACACTGTCACATTCCATTCCATTCATCCAATTTTTTTATATTTTGTCTATTAAATATACATATAGCAAATTCACTGTTTATGAATATAGCAAAGATACAGTAACAGGTGTTTCTACCGCAAAACATAAACAAGATTTACTTTATTTGTTTTGTATCGCCTTTTATAAAATGTTAGATTACAGTGGTTTTAATTTAATTCATGGAACTGCTTAACTGATAGCTTATTATAGCCTATAAACTACTGTAATATTAATTAAGAAACTGCATTAGCTCAAAATCTAAAGGCAGGAAAAAATTCCCAGAAGAACAGGAGGAAAAAAAATTGGAGTCGGATGTACTGTATGGCAGGGCTTCTGGACATATTAGATTCCTTTTCGCAGTGTTTTAAATAAACAGGAAACTAAATCATAATAACATTCCTTGGTGTTGCTGTGAAAAATGTATTTTGAACTCATGAATAATTCAAATATTATCATTTTTACACAACAGGCAGTTGAAAATATAAGTACATTACTTCTGCTAAAGTTTTGAACAATGAAAACTGGTCTGCAGTCAACAGGCCTTTTTCTCTAAAGGATTAATACTCGTGAAGTGTGAGTATGCAGCTACTAGACTTATTCTGCATTTAGAAGTTGCTCTGAAGGGACCAGTATCTGCTGTTAACCTAAAATAGAAGGAGTGGCATGCACTGGATTGTAAGAGTACCTCCTAGGTACTGGGAAAGTGTTCTGAATGCATGCACAGAGTACCAAATATAGCTGACAGAGCCAAGGTGAAGCAAAAAGCATCAATAATTAGCAGCTTGATGTCACCAGCTTGATGCACGGTGTGAAGCCTTCAGATGCTGGGAAATAAAATGGTTAAAGTGGCTAATACGAAACTCAACAAGTATTAAGTGGTGATTTAATCAAGCACCTTTTGTTCCATACAGTACATGCTAGTGACAGATACCTCATCCCCAATGGAACTCTGGAACCATTCAACACTGCAAAACCATCACTTTATTACTTTATGCTCCTCAATAACAACAACAAAGGAAATTTCTAAATTAATCACTTACACAAAAGGACCACACCTGGTCTGAGCCATTTAATTATATACTTGTCCTCATTCCATTTGGCCCCTTAGGTTGTACACAAGTCTCACACATGTCACAGCGCTGCCAGCAGTTCTGGTTATTTCTATTATGACATCATTGTCCCCCTCAGGAACTCTGAGTTCATACATGTTTCACATCCCTAGAGGATTTTGAAGGGCCTTGAGTGAGACAGGTCAGCCCCCAGTAGCACACATTAAGCACTCCCTCAGTTAGCATAAAGACGTAGAGCTACACGTGAGCCAGTTCATTCTGAGCTGCAGTGTAAACAGCACATATAACCCAAATAAACTCAATTCATATCATAACTGCTTTACATACAGTATAACAGTAAACGCAGTGTAAACATATCTATAGAGGAGAAATGTGGAGTAGAGTTTAAAGCTCTGGACTTATTACTGGATGGTTATGGGTTTAAACCATCACAGGGTGAGTACTGGGTATAAAAGGTATAACTACAGTGATTTCTACCAGGAAAGTTTCTAACCTTTTCTACGCTGCAGTAATATTACATGAAGCTCTCGTTACGTTTCATATTGTAATTCAAGAATATTATTTTTCCATCAACAAATGTCTGTTTTGCTATTTAGTGTTGTGCACAGAACAAAAACTTCACAAGCTTCTAGTAAAATGAAAAATATTCTTCAAAAAAGCATTGCTGAAGAAACCACTCCATTTCTGCTAGCTAGCTAGTAAATATATTCATGTGAAAGATTAAGCAGCATTATCAGTGAATGCTCTTTATTTTAAAGCTTCTACCTTAAAAAGTCTGGTATGTATTCTGGTAGGTTGTATTTTTAACTTCAGTATAAATCTTGTTTTGACACTAGCTAAGACTAAGTGGAAATTCTCTCTATGGGCACCAAGCAGTGAACAAAATGTCTGAATATAAGGCTAGGATATGATTGTACTGCAAAATCTGTCTTAACAGGAACTAAAGTTTATCCCATGAGAAAGTGTGAAACTGAATTTCAGAATTAAATGATATAAAAATTCTGACATACTTTTAAGTTGAAATGCTTCCCAAGAGTCTACTTGTCCTAAGAATACACTTGCCCTGTATTTTTTAGGTAGAATGTTGTATGTAAGATATCCATACTATATCACCCTTTAAAATGATCATCATTAAGAAAATTACTAGAAATATTTGAAATTCAAAATTAAAATTCTTATTATTTAATATTTAAGTGTTTGTACTGTATAATAAAACACATCCTACCAGTTTTGTGCCACTGTTCAGCAGTGCAGTACCAATAGAGTAACCACCAGTAGTTTGGTGCTTAGTTTTAAGGCTAACAGAATTATTTTCAGCAGGCTGCATTGACAAATATTTACAAGGGATGTTGCAAATTCTTAGCATCCTGAAAATCTTCAAAAAGCTTTCTCTTACTTTTCAACAACTAATACAAAATCATTAAGACATGTTTTTGGAGATCCATGACTGTATTTTTCTTGGTATATTAACAAAAAGATCAGTAAGTATTTCACACCCCTTTCAACTGTGTTTTGCATAAGTCATGCAATGTGGTCCCCTGAAAGTAGTTAAATGAATATTACATGAAGTGAGACCTGAAATTCTTTGTGAAGCATATGCTCATTCATTGCCATGCAATTCAGACCTACTGATGTGCCTCCCCAAATGCCAACAGAATGAAAACTTATGAGCTTCTGCTAAAAGGCAGGTTTATTATTATGTGTTACACCTTATATTCTGAAATTCTGCAAACCCTGCATGAACCTTTCATAATATCAGCTGCTATTCCATGGTTATATAATCAAATTATGTAGGGTAGCTTTGAAATTTTCATCAAGACAATTAAACAATACGCACAACAGCAAAATACAGAAACTATCATTTACTGTAATTCAAATTGAAAAGGCATGCTTTGGACATTTTCTGAAATGTTATTTTTTTCTTAAATAATTCATCTAGATTTATGTGCCATTTGAGAGAAAGTTGCAATAGTATTGACACAATACTTAATTAATATATGCGGTTGACTTATTGTAATAATTTGATCTAGAATGTATTTTTCTTAAACAGGGTTAAAAAACTGGACAGCACTTATATATGTGACAGTATTATTCTTTTCTATCACATATACAGTATGATCAGGTGCAATACAAAGGTAAAATATTTAAATGTATTTAAATGTACTTTATGTGAACAGAATCCCTGTTCAGCCATGTACAGTACAACACATATACAGTGCCTTGCGAAAGTATTCGGCCCCCTTGAACTTTTCAACCTTTTGCCACATTTCAGGCTTCAAACATAAAGATATAAATTTTTTATTTTATATGAAGAATCACCAACAAGTGGGACACAATTGTGAAGTGGAACGAAATCTATTGGATTTTTGAAACTTTTTTAACTAATAAAAAAATGAAAAGTGGGGCGTGCAAAATTATTCGGCCCCCTTGCGTTAATACTTTGTAGAGCCACCTTTTGCTGCGATTACAGCTGCAAGTCGCTTGGGGTATGTCTCTATCAGTTTTGCACATCGAGAGACTGAAATTCTTGCCCATTCTTCCTTGCAAAACAGCTCGAGCTCAGTGAGGTTGGATGGAGAGCGTTTGTGAACAGCAGTTTTCAGCTCTTTCCACAGATTCTCGATTGGATTCAGGTCTGGACTTTGACTTGGCCATTCAAACACCTGGATACGTTTATTTGTGAACCATTCCTTTGTAGATTTTGCTGTATGTTTGGGATCATTGTCTTGTTGGAAGATAAATCTCCGTCCCAGTTTCAGGTCTTTTGCAGACTCCAACAGGTTTTCATCCAGAATGGTCCTGTATTTGGCTGCATCCATCTTCCCCTCAATTTTAACCATCTTCCCTGTCCCTGCTGAAGAAAAGCAGGCCCAAACCATGATGCTGCCACCACCATGTTTGACAGTGGGGATGGTGTGTTGAGGGTGATGAGCTGTGTTGCTTTTACGCCAAACATATCGTTTTGCATTGTGGCCAAAAAGTTCGATTTTGGTTTCATCTGACCAGAGCACCTTCTTCCACATGTTTGGGGTGTCACCCAGGTGGCTTGTGGCAAACTTTAGACGAGACTTTTTATGGATATCTTTGAGAAATGGCTTTCTTCTTGCCACTCTTCCATAAAGGCCAGATTTGTGCAGTGTAAGACTGATTGTTGTCCTATGGACAGACTCTCCCACCTCAGCTGTAGTTCTCTGCAGTTCATCCAGAGTGATCATGGGCCTCTTGGCTGCATCTCTGATCAGTCTTCTCCTTGTCTGAGCTGAAAGTTTAGAGGGACGGCCAGGTCTTGGTAGATTTGCAGTGGTCTGATACTCCTTCCATTTCAAGATGATCGCTTGCACAGTGCTCCTTGGGATGTTTGAAGCTTGGGAAATCTTTTTGTATCCAAATCCGGCTTTAAACTTCTCCACAACAGTATTACGGACCTGCCTGGTGTGTTCCTTGGTCTTCATGATGCTCTCTGCGCTTTCAACAGAACCTTGAGACTATCACAGAGCAGGTGCATTTATACAGAGACTTGATTACACACAGGTGGATTCTATTTATCACCATCAGTCATTTAGGACAACATTGGATCATTCAGAGATCCTCGCTGAACTTCTGGAGTGAGTTTGCTGCACTGAAAGTAAAGGGGCCGAATAATTTTGCACGCCCCACTTTTCATTTTTTTATTAGTTAAAAAAGTTTCAAAAATCCAATAGATTTCGTTCCACTTCACAATTGTGTCCCACTTGTTGGTGATTCTTCACATAAAATAAAAAATTTATATCTTTATGTTTGAAGCCTGAAATGTGGCAAAAGGTTGAAAAGTTCAAGGGGGCCGAATACTTTCGCAAGGCACTGTATACTGTAGTTTATGTTGACTTACCCTTGGTTTATCTAAAGAGAAAACAGACAAGTACCTTTCAACATGTACTGTAATTAACTGGCAATCTAATACAAAATAACCACACATTTTGCTCAACAGTGGTGGTAAAATCCAAGCCTCACTATTTTCATAATTATATTTTAAGAAACAGTTGTCACAGTTAATAAATGCAGCAGTTATTTTAAAAAAGCTGTCAACTTTTATGGCAGCCCCATTTCACAAAAAAATCAAATTTCATGTCTTTATTAAAGTCTGATCTTAGGTCTAAATTAAACAACCTGCAACCAGACTTTGGAAAAAGAATATGGCTTCTGAGACAGTGGGAGATCTGGAATCTAATTAACCCATGGAAGTGAAAAGACAGAAGAAATGGAGACAACGTGATGTGTAAAATACATTTTCTTCAGATTATGCAGTGCCTGTTGATTTTACAAACAAGCTTATCCTACCACAAAGCAGCAATTTGGCTTGTGGGGAATGAAGCTTTTCCATATAATCTGACCCATAACCATAACATGATTCTTCTATATACAGTATATACTGTAGGTCTACTTAATTAGGCACCCAGTGACTGTAGCATCGTACACAGACATAAATTGACAATTGTTGAAATTCTAACAGAAATCAAATACTTTTTTAAAAAAGTAAATGTTTTTAAAATGGACTATTACCTATTTTTCTTTCACGTTTTACACTTCTACAGTATATCTGGTGGTTTTGCTTTCTTGCAAAACATAGAACTGGCAGAACTGACTTACAAACTGGTTGGTGCCACAAAATATCAACTTTGTCCAAAGCTTCTAAAGTTAAAAAATTTTAGACATTTTGAGGCCAGAATGAAGTCACGTGCTAAATAAAACGTTTCCATGCACAATGACAGTGCATTTCAAACTGACTGGAATGGTGTACTCAGAACACTGAAAAGGCAGTCCTTATTCCTAAACTACAGCTTATCTACCATACAATAGAGTAAAAGTAACTCTCAATCTTGATAAGGCTGAAGAACCAAGATAAAGCTCTGATACCAACATCCTTCTCTCCAGATAGCCTAGCAAATATTCCTCTAGTAGCAGTCTGTGATGTAGGAATTGATATTGGCAAAACAAAATCCAGCGCAATCCATATAATGTATCTGAAATCTCCTGGAATTTTAACATATCAGATGGGGCCCTTGCAAATCTGTTTCCAATGTTGTCACATTCCGTTGAGTTAAAAAGAAGGTATATAGTGTGCAATAGGTTTTCAACAAAGATGATTGAATACTTTTGCAAGGATCTGTATCTGAGACTGCAAATAAAACAAAATTTCGTGCAATCGCAAAATCTGTATTTTTACCTTGTAGAAAAATGGAATGGAACAAAAATGCATAAACCATTTAAAGCCTTAAAAAGACATTAATCCAATAGTGGTACACAGTTCTGGCATACATAGCTGCGGTTTAGAGGCACTTGCCAGAAGTGGAGCTTCTTTGCCTTTAAATTAGATATATTTGGAAGAGCAGGACAGTCATTGATTACCATCAAACCTTCTCTTCTTTTTGAAGTCAAAAGACTTTGGCCACTTTAAAAAACGTTCCACGTTCCTCCATGCTCTTCAATGGGATTTTTAAATGTCCCAAAGACCAGTTCAGTAGTTCTGTTAGATCCTGATAAATGCAAGAGAGGCAAGATATGCAGAGCTTGCCTAGCTGAAGGAATAGCAGCCTAGCCAGAAGGCTGATCTCATTCAAAATAGATTTTGAGCTATAAATTCATACTGTATGGGCTACATGGGCCGAATAAGAAATCCTCTGACTTCTATACATCCTCAGTTGTAGATTCCTCATCAACAGTGATATTGTTTCACACAAACTTATGAGAAGAAATGACACTTTACAAATTTATCAAGCTATTCCTCCAACCTACTGTACTTTTTCCATATTTTAGCTATATCTATTTTATATACAGTAGGTTCATTTCAAACATCAGATAAGGAACAAGTAATAGGTTTATTCCATGCTGAAAAGAGAAGAAAGAAAACACAACGTTTCAGCCGTGGAGCCTTCTTCACCTGAACTATAACATCAGATATATGCCCATTACAAGAGTATCACACGATTAAATTAATCCCTTTCAGTTTCTCGACTTGGTAATTAATTTTGTTAATTGCAACATAAATAGAGCTTTGATGACCATGGGGCATACGCTTGAGGTAACCTTAATTTGGAAGTAAGCAAAATACATTTATATATGTATCAATATATTTCATATAAGGCATTTTTTTCCCTTTGGTGAAGACCAAGATATACATTTGAGTTATTAAGAATTTTGAGATCAATGAGTTTGAGTTCTCAATTTGAGTTTGAGTGTAAATCTCACTAATGGTAATTATACTAGTAAATTTACGTGGCGAATCATTTTACAAGAAGAGTGTTATATTTTAATTTTGATAATGAAGGTTTTCAAAAGCAGCTCAATATCTGTATTATTGGTAGTAAGCAGGAAAACATATTCAAATAAAGTTCTTACAGCATTTTGCAAAATGACATAATCTAATCCAGCTATCAGATTTGTTTTGCAGATGAAGGCTACAGTTTACTTAAGTCTTCATATTCTACTGTGTCCTTAAAATGTGAAAAGCCAAATTCCTAATACAAGAAATTGTATTAGGATCTATTATTAGTATAAGTGATCTACTTTAACTTAATCAAATCTTGTATGAAGTTAGATAGTGAACAAATCACTGAACGGAGAGACAATTAGGCCTGAAGTATGACAAGAAGTCAGTAATATGAATCTAGTTCACTTCAGATCATGACCTTGAGTTCAACCAGGTCAATACAGCAGCCAAAAATTAGGTCAGGAATTATGGTGAGTTTTTCAAGTTACTGTATATAAGAAACGTTACATCCTAACCTACATCCTTCCCATTCCACCAGCAAAATAAACAAAGGCAAACAAATAAACACCAAACTTGGCCTATAAACTATAGTTTATTTTGGCAGTGAGGTGAAATCGTATCTTAACTTCATTAGAGATTAATTGAACAATGTCTGACAAACAATTAGTATTAAAATATATATCCGATAAGACACAGTGTTAGGTGTTATTTAAAAGCCTACAAATGTTTATTCACACATACCTTACACTTTTCAAACTTTCTTTAAATTCTTTACACAATATATTTGAAATTGCTATAACATATTTCAGAGAACGCTGTCATACTATAATACAGTATGTGCTGTATTAAATGGTACTACTTGTGTACTGTATGTGTATTCACATGGAGAATACAACATATTTCTCAGTATAAACACTATTGCATCTTTGTGAAATATCTACAAAAAAAGCTGTGTAATTATTTCCAGCAGCAGTGAATATAAGAAAGGGTGTAAAGAAGAAGAGGCTGGTTATCCAGCTTGTTCGGTTGCTGTTAGTTAAACGATGCAAGAATTTCCAGTACTGTTCCTGACTCACAAACCCATTGTGCAAACAAGTACCTCCTGCTCTCAGTTTTAAGAGCACTTCCCCACAGTTTTCACTTATGTCCTCTGATGAAGCACTTTGAATATTTTTTTATTGTTTACTATTCTGAAAATGTTGAACCCTCAGCTAAAGTCCTGTTGTAATCTCGCTGTTCAAAAACATTTAGTTTTAGGCCATAGGGGAAAACAGCGGCACTGTGGCTAAGGATCTGTGCCTGTGGCTGGAAAGTTGCCGGTTCAAATCCTGTGGCCAGCAGAAGAATCCTACCCCGTTGGACCGCTAAACAAGGCCCTTATTCCCAGCTGCTCTAAGGGTGCCGTATAAATGGCTTACCCTGTGCTCTGACCCCAGGCTTCTCTCTCCTTGTGTGTCTCATGGAGAGCAAGCTGGGGTATGCGAAAAGATGAATTCCTAATACAGGAAATTATATATGGCCAGCTACCACCCTGTAAAGGGGTAGTATACATAATACCTTTTGCATTAAACCACCTCATTAATACCCCCCCTCATTTACAAGGAATTAATTAGAGAAGCTCTTGCAAAAGTGGGGTTTGGTAGGGGTGCTAGGAACAGTTTGGATAAAGTTGTGGGCAGCAATTCTTTTTCTAAAGATGAATTAGAATATGACCTCCTCCCAGATGTCTGTTATTTAAAACATGTTTAACACTGTTAATATTAATATTAAAAGTTAATATTTAACACTGGGGGGAAAAAAACACCACTTCAGTAGTTCACAATGCTAACTACCCCAAAATGACTTCACAAATATAAAAATATTTCATTATAAAAAACGTAAAATCAAACAATCATGATTCCTTGTTGACAAGGATGGAGTAAATGTCATATACATTTGGGAAAAACTGTGGTTTTAATTCCATAGCTGTTATTTCATAAACTGAGAGCAAACTCTTTCACAGAGCCTGCCATAATAAATTCATCATAAGGTTATAAACTGCAATATTCTCTCATACTGTTTTAAACTCCAGTGTCTCTTACAACTAATGTTTTATAAAATGTCAATTAACATTCCAAGTTACAGAAGAGATAACATCCATTTTGAGTGATTTAACGTAAGAGACATTTAGATCCTACGGGGACTACGATATCTTAGCACTTTTATATTTTTGGGGTATGATAGCATTTTCCCATTTGTACTTCAGAAAATTGTGGATCTTATTCACAGACTCCCTAACATAAGTATTTTAACTCTCACATAGGATGGGAGGTGTAGCCACAGATTAAGAACTGAGAACACAACACCAATTCATAAAAAGGGAACCAACTGAGACAGGAAAATACAGACTTTGCAGGAGAGACATCCCACTGATAAAGAACTAGTAGCTTGTAAAAAGGTACTGGCAGTCAACAGAAATACCCGGAGGCTCTAAAGATTTGAATCTGACAGCCTCCATTTGGAGGTTAAACCCCCAAAAAGTAAGGGGTGGTGGAATATGTAAACCAGAAAGACTGCCTGGTATCTGATTCTCACCCTTGCAGTGCCAGTGACATAAGCCTTTTCTGAGCTGAGACCTAACAAGACCAGTAAGGGTGATCCTACTCCTTTACTTACAGCGTGAAAGCAGATTTAAAAGACAGCTAATTTGGAAGTTAAAAAAAGAAGGCGTTTTTTAATAACTTACTGGAATTCTTTGAACAAGGAAAAAGGACAGTTGATACCTTTAAAGAACAATAATACAGAATGCAACTTCCACAAAATGTTTCACAATATAAACTCATAAAGTGTTAATTTTCCGATTACATTGGAAAGCCATAGGAATGCCAAAACAATGTGTGCACACGGTTTAAAAATGGGTTACCAAAAAAGAAACAGGAAGTTATTTCAAGGAGAATAATGTCCAAAATGATCTATATCAACAATTCAGGTTATAGTTAGCAAACTACTAAGATTTTCACACGATACAAAATCACAGAGTAAGTACAGTCTGTGATTCTCTAACCAGTGAAATTTAATGTTGTCAAATGTAAAGTGATCAGGACAGGAATTAGCGACATGCTATATACTGTATATACAGTACTTTCTTCGACATACAGTTTACCTTTCAGTCCTGTAGGTTCCCAACTGATATACAGTACATGTATGATGTTGCACTATTTCACCAGATAATGATTGAGACATCCTGGTTATGTTCTTCTCAAAAGAAAGAGACCACCTGCCAACCAGAGGTTTGGCACCAACTGGAGAAGAGATGCATCGCCCTTCCAACAAATCCTTCCCTAATTATGATGTGAAATTATGTGTAATTCATATATAGTAACAGCAGTATTAGTATCCTTCCAAAAGGATGCATTGTCTATTAAGTGGCTTAATTGTCTATTAAGTCACTTCCATTAATGGTGTTTAGCTAAACAGAAGTTTGGGAAGAGGTCAAATTCTAATCTTGCTCTTCAGCTTCCCTACATATAAAAGCTCCCTGGCTACGTTCATCTTTTCTAGCACCCCTCCCTCTACCCCAACTTCATAACTTCATCTTTGCAGTTTTTTTTTCTCCCTGACTCATTGTGACAGAGTGCTTGTTATTTTTTCTTTCTGAATGTGAAATACTCCAATACTTCCCTCTACCCTTATGGTATGTTTGAGAGAGTGTATGTACTGTAATACAAATGAAGTGTGAATGATACTTATCCTTTTCTTGTTTCCCTAAAACCACTGCAGTGTTTTTCCTTGTTGGAGTATTGTGTTGTGTTGGACAACATGGCCACCAGTCACCTTTCTGTTTGTAGTTCCCCACACTGCCACATCAGCAGTACTAGCAGTGCTGATCTTAAAGGGGAAGGTTACTAGTAGGCCATCTATAAATAACTAATGTACTGTATGATTATTTGTTTGGTTTAAAGGTATCAAAGCTGTTGCATGACTTTGTTAAACTTTACAGGTTACTCTGGATTTGTATTAAGTACTTTGTTTAAAAATTATCCACAAGATATGAGCAAGTCCCTTTAAGACAGAAGGGCCCTGGGATAGGAGGGGCTATAAAAGGGACTGGGAGAGCTCAGTATGGAGGAGGGTGCCTTGGAGGAAAGGTGCAGAGAGTACTCCTGTGAGGGTTTTTTTTGTTATCTCTATTTGTTTTGGGCAAAAACTCCAGTTTTGTTTGCATTTGAAGACTGCTTGTAGGAGTTTCTTTTCTTTTGAGCTAAGCCTGGTCACTTGGCCGGTGACACTCATCCTTTGTAAGTGGGGGTGGATGTGACACCACTGTCATTCCCTCAGCCAGGCGCGTTAAAGCTGAAGTTTTTAAGACACTATCTCTTCATATTGGTCAGCTCTTCATCATTACTGAACTACTGAAAAATAATTCCAGTATCATCAAGACAATTGACTTGCTGAGCATGTCCAACCCATTCCAGCTTGGTGTCAAGATCTATGCAGGTGGAAATCAATGCATTAGAACTTTAAAAATGCCTACAGTATGCCATATCTACTGTACATCTCATAGAACTCAGAAAAACAACCATAGTGAACTGAACATCCGATACAGTCAAGAATCTCTTCCAGTTGGCATCTCAATTTGTAATAGCATTGTATTTAAATACCATTAGAGGGCATGTGACAGTTTATCAATATGTGTAGATGTGCAGACATTATGATGGTGCCAACAAGTAATACTGTACATAGCGAATAACTGATACAAGAAGTAAAACTGTTCTTAGAAAATTGCAACCATCCTTTAAAATGAGACTCAAGTATCACAGCAACATCTGCTTTTTTTTCCTTCATAACAAAACTAAACTAGCATGTTTTATACTGCATGTATTCCTAGCAAGTCTGATAGGAGAACATAGTCTTCATACATTCCAGAATCAAACAGAAACAAGTGTTGGCTATCAAAAACCAAAAGCAGTGTTAAAGAGCTAACTTAATGAATAACGCGTGTGCAGAAGCAGCTAAGTGACAAAGGAAAGACAAATTAACAGTGATAGAAATGATAACCTCAGTCCTGTGCAGTGGACCACAACAAAAACAACAAAGGCTCCTATACCACCATGACAAAAAAGTCAAAAGCACTGATACTCTTTCAATAGCCAAAAATATGTCTGCAAAAAAGCACAGAACAACGTAAGGAACATGCAACACATCACTTTCATTAAACTTATCCAATCCAGGGTTACTGTGACCCAGAGCCTATCCCGGGAAGCAATAGGAGCAATAATAATTAATAATTGCTTACACTTAAATACTGTAGCACTTTTCTGGACACCCCATTCAAAGTGCTTTACATTTAATGGGGAGTCCCTTCCACCCCCAGTGTGCAGCCCCACCTGCATGATGTCGCCAGCCAGATTGCACCAGTACACTCCTCACACACCAGCTCTCAGTGGGGAGGAGAACAGAGTGATGAAGCCAGTTCACAGCTGGGGATTATTAGGAGGCCATGATTGGTAAAGGCCAGGGGGAAATTTGGCCAGGATGCCAGGACAACACCCCTACTCTTTTGGAGAATAGTCCTGGGGTTTTTAATGACCACAGAGAGTTAGGACCTTGGTTTTACATCTCATCCAAAGGATGGCACCTATTTTACAGTACAGTGTCCCCATCACTATACTGGGGCATTAGGAGCTGCACAGACCGCAAGGTGAGCGCCCCCTACAGGCACCACTAACACCACTTCCAGCAGCAACCTTAGTTTTTCCCAGGAGTCTCCCATCCAGGTACTGAACAGGCTCACACCTGCTGAGCTTCAGTGGGCTGCCAGTTGTAAGCTGCAGGGTGATATGGCTGCTGCAAGGCAGGATACGCCCTGGACAGGATGCCAGTCCATCACAGGGCACAGACAGACACAAACACACAAACTCACACCAGGGTCAATTTTCCTAGAAGTCAATTAACCTGCCAACATGTCATTGTACTGTGTGACCGGAGCACCCAGATGGTACAGAGAAACATGGAAACTCCTTATAGAAACTGAACCCAGGCACCCAGCGCTGTGAAGCAGCAATGGTAACCAAAGTGCCACCATGTCACCCCTGAATTTAGGAACATGCTTAAAAAAGGACATAGTTAAATAGTATCTACTGTACGCAACTGCAGGGGGACCAGGTGTCACTATTGATCAAAAATAAACATGGAAAGAATATCAAAGTTGCTGAGATCTCAGTTCCCAATAAGAACCACTGCAACCATACAAACTGTATTGAAAATACGCTATGCAAATAAAAGTCTTCATCAATCACTTTGGCAAACAAAAAAAAAGGAAACACACCGAGATATGATCCTACCTACTACACCTGCAGAGCTATAGTGAAGCAATGTCAGAAAGAATATTAATAATAATTTCTTGAAATTACATAGTGCTTCTGGTTCAGGGGGCAGAGTGTCACCTGCAGCAGCCACAAAAGGTTTTCCATCCTCTCCCATTACTGACAAGGCCCAATCACCCTTAGCTTAGCTAAGATCTGACAAGATCAGAATAAAAGGTAATAGAATTGCTGTTGCCATAATAATTTCAAGTCATTGCATCAGCCATGATGATGCAAGCATTTTGGATCTCATTAATCTGTTTCCTCTATAATGGTAAACAGATGCACCTGCATAGAGGACTATGACCTACTGTATCTAGTGTACAACTGGAAAGACCAGATACCCATGTCTCTTACTGATTTCCTTACTCTTGCAAAAGTCCATCCCTGCATCTCGGCAACCTTACGTTCTAGATTCTCCAGCTTTGCAACATGAGTGTTTATCACCTTTTCCATTCACTTTTATTACTCAAGCGCAGGACCACTTTTAAGAACATTTGTTGAGTACTTGCCATCTGAATGTTTAATTTCATGCTTATCGTAAGGATCTGTAAACTACAGCTGCCATCTCAGTTTTTAACAAGCACTGCTTAACACGTTCTGGGGAAAACCACTCCATTTATTATGTGCTGCTAGTCTTCTGTACACAGGATGGAAGGTCTGAGCTCAAAGAATAATAATAAATGATATACAGTATAGGAAGAGACTCACTAAAGTGCAGCTGGGTAATGCGTGGCAGCCATTTTGCTTGCTTCGACAGTTCCATTACAAATTAAAACAGTGACCATTTTTTTTCCAGCCGTTTAACAGGAAACCTTATTCAGGGGAGACTGAGCAATCCCAGAGTGGAAGTTAGTCAGGTACCAGGATTATACCCCATACTCTTACACGTGTGGGATCTTTATTATCTAGATACTCAAAACCTTGGTTTAATGTCTCATTAAAAGGACAACACCTCCTATAGTGCAGGAGTGCCACCTACTCTTCCACCAACACTGCTTACAGCATTGACCAGGTTTTCTGTGGAGGTCTCTTATGCCATTACTAACCTGGCCCTGCCTTACTTAGTTTCTGAAATGTGAGTACAGTAGATTGGAATAGCTAGAAGTTGGTAACACTTATCAGATAGCATCTGTAGAAAAATAATTAACTCTATAAAAGCAAAGCTTAGATTTTGTTCTTGTAACGAACAGTTCTTTCCGGACCCTATGCGGACGACACAGTCCGACGGAGTGGGGAAACATTGGGGAAATGTCATGCAGGAAAACGGGGCAGAAGACAGGGGGCGTGTCCAAGGTGCGCTGGTGCACGGGGGAGGTGTGGCCGAGGCGAACGATCCAAGAGTAATCCATAGAGTATCCAAAACGCAAGGGTAAATCCAAAACCAGGAGATCCATCCGACGAAGGAATTAAAAACCACGAAGGCCGGGTCGGAACCGGCAGACAGGGACAAGGAACAGGAACAGGGGGGTTAAAACCTTAACGGGACCAGGCGCTTCCTGGTCCCGGACTCGCACGATATGGAAATCAGATGCAGAGCCCGGAAGAGCGTCAGCGCCTGGCTTATAAGGTGGGCAGGGAATAGGGCGCAGGTGCATGGAATGAAGTCTTTAGTGAAAGGGCTGGAGCACCCTTAAGGAGGGGGGACTATAGTCGTGACAGTTCTCCATGTTGGCACCAACCCCCTCACTATCTTTGCTCATGTTACTGTTAAAGCAGAGGCCTGAATGTGTCTGGGAGTTAACCAGGCAGTTCCACATGCAGTGTTAAAAAAAGCATTGCTCCGTTTTTTGTCATTTAATGACCTGTCATAATGATATCCTAATCATGTCACAGACAGTTGGAACTGAAAAAGTGTGAGCCACAGCCAATGAGCAAATTTAAGGAGATAAAACCGAGAAATTTGTCATTTAGAAAACCATCCCTACGAACAAAATCCACATACCCCAATATCTGCAATTAGTTTGACTTCAGACGGGACATCAACATTCGGGTAGCTCATGTTTTATGAGAAGATTTTTGCAAAAATTAAGATTCAAAAGGTAGGAGCTTAATGAAGTTTTCTACAAAGGCAGAATCTGCATTTATCAATTATGGATTTGACAGATGGCACCATGTGATAGAAAGGTTCCAAAAGCAGGAACAAACTGCTTGTCACTGCAAAACTTCTAGCAAAATAATGAACATGCAAAATGTGTGTGTAATGATACGTTCTGCCAAGAAAAATGAAATGGTGCACCATATGCCCAGAGATTGTTTCACTGGATCTTGAAGATGCCATAAATAACTTAATTAGCAGCAGTGCAGCAAAGGAACACATTCTCCTTTCACAACAACAGTATGAAGTCTGTTACCATTTCTTACAATTAATGAAGTAATGGGGAGACAGAATCTTATTAATGGTGTTAACACATTTTAAGACAACCCCCCATCCAATTTCCCTACGGGATTAATAAAGTATTATCTATCTATCCCAAATATTTTAAAAAGTCGATGCTTGTGGTTCTTTTAAACTAATTTCATCGGCCTTCGAAAAGAGACGTGCATAATCATGCTACAATTTAACTCAGGGTGACATAGAAATCTGCACTGTCACTTATCTTTAAAAAAACAGGGTACACAAGGTGAAACTTAATGAACACACCCTCCATAAACAGAGCATAAAATATGTTAGGACACAAAGCTAAATCAAAGCTACCTATATAAGAACATAAGAAAGATTACAAAGGAACTGTTTGACTATAATTTTTTCCTTCCTAAATTTGACAACTAATAATAGAGTGGCAAGCTTGAGGTTTATTTCCCTTAAGGAGTCATGATGGATCACTGTACCTAGGGGTGAAATGAAAGTAAGCATTCAATCTATTGCCCTCTGGTCATACTAATTCCCAGCCACTGCAGTATAACCACGGCTCTATTCTTTCCCTGCTAAGTGAGATCTGTGCTCTCAGCAGAGGTTACAGCGTAATCACTTGAAAGGTGGTATTTATGTATGCTGACAAACTTAAGATCTCCCAGACTATCATTCCATCACGGTATCACATCCAATTAACCCACAAAAGTCATCAATGTCATTGATTCTAAATTTACTGCCATGTCTTATTAATCACACAGTATAGATTGCTGGTACAGTAGCCCAGTAATTCCTCTTTCTCAAAAAAATCAATCCGTGAGAGCATAACTGTGGCCTGTATTTTCTTTAAATGTGGAGGGTACCACATTTCTTCAGAGGAAACGTAGTGATTAATAAACTGTGGTATGTGGTATAATGTTCTGTTCAGTTTCTTTGTCATGTGCACAAGTGCAATGAAATGCTTATTTGCATGTATGCTCTGATACAAAGACATTAATTATAACTTTAAAAAGACACTGTATTATAACTGTTGGTTCTACTGTTATCGGCTCCTCCTCAACCCTTGCAAAGTGGTTTTCAATGGCCAAGAAAGAGAAAAATAAATAAAAAATAAAGGTGAAACAAGGAGGAAAATAGAACAAATTGGATGTTCCACACTTTTCAACTACACTATAGTTGGAAAGGAAAGACTGAGCTTTTAACCCCTGTTTAAAACCAATTTAATTTGCACATTTTTTTATTTCATTTCTGTTTAAACTAGGACTGAAACAAATAAAAGTAGTTACAGTATATGTCATTCTTTAGTTTTTTTTAACATTGCCTGTTTTTCTTGAACATTCACCTTACTTTATTAGATTCCAGGAATGCATGTTTTAAAAAAACGTATACAGTATGTCTAGCAATTATTAGAATGTTATGATTCTGAGTCTCTGAGAGGCTTCTATACAGCACTGATCTGCTGGATGGCACTGCAAACTAAAACAATTTCAAGTCTGTTTAGAATTTACCAATTTCCACAGAGCCTGTAGGAGATGTCGACCTTTAGGAATAAAATGGAAAAAAAACAAAACACAAAACAACTAATGCCTTACAGTAGCTTGTAGCTGTGCTGTCAGGCAACTTGGTCTGAGTTATGTCAGCAAATGAACGAACAGTGAAGCACGAAGCAGAGCAGACAAGTGGAAACTATGTGGAAAGGCATTTAAAACCCATAACAGGGGACATTTCTTTGTGCAAAGGTTTGCGGGAGCATGGAACAAGCACCCCAGGTAAGTTGTTCAAGCAGCTTGGCATCTCTCAAGAAAGAGCTGGATGAGGTAATTTGCTCAATTACCTACTGTATTAACTAGTCAAAGGCCTAGATGGGTTAAATACTGTAGCCTCCTCTAGTCTGCAACTTTTCTAATGTATTTATATTCTTTTTTTTAAATAAACCATGATCACCAAGTTAACAAATTGGACGCTTATCACATGGCCTTTTGTTGACCTGGTAATGAGCTGGACTACAGAGCCGCAGAGTCTGACTGCCCAGCATGGACTACAGTATCTACCCCTCCAATTTTACAGATTGATGAAAAGCATGTCACACAGTGATGGATCACTAGATTGTCCTACAGGTTTTTTTTTAAATTAACCTTTACTCAGTTTGTCAATATTACAGGGGTTCTCTTCATGCAAACTATGACACGTAAAGCCGTGATCCACGTAAAGGGGATTTTTAAAAGCATCCTCCTGCAACAAAGACTTCAGTGTTCCATTGTCTAACTTTATTCTTTGTTTTCCAGAAATATCTATTCCTGGATGTTCTGATCACAGATAATGCAGATAAAAATTAAGGTCTCTTAATACAAGCAGAGATGTCCCCATAATGCCATAACTTATTCTAAAGGTAAGATCAATAAACACAAGTTGGAAGCCCTTTTAAAGTAGCTAGAACAGCAACTTCTCAACACTTTGTTAAATTATTATTATTTGTTTGTTTAGCAGACGACCTAAATTAGAGCCCACAATAAATACATTACATGAAATCCCTGTGTCCTTGCACAATATCACACAATTTCATATATCTAACTATAACTTCTGTAAAATACACTAGCGCAGAATTCAAATTAAAGCTGACAAAAGCTGGAAGAGCAACGTAGCTCTGGACAGAAAATGTAATACGGTAAGATCCAAAACAGTATACAGACAGTGTGAGCACCAACCAGCATTGAAGGCAGCCTGAAGGCATGCACTGCCTTCCCTACAATGAACAGGAGCAACAAGCAAGTCACACTGCCAGCCTGAGAGTCAAGGGCACACCGAAGACTGCGACTGAGCCAAGAGACCACAGGTGTGTAAACTGATGAGTCTTGACTGGGCTCTGAAAGATGGTCAGTGATTGAGCAGCTCCGACTATCATAGGTACAGTAGATCATTCCACAGCTGAAGAGAAAGGATGAAGAATGATTGGTGGCTGGACGATCTTAACTGATGTTAATTAATTAATCGAGATTTTAAATTATGTTATCTCTTTGATAGATCTACTGTATCTAAAATCTCTAAAGAATAACATACCTGAAGTAAGAGAAACCCTGATGCTTTAAATCATTAGTATTATGATTTTAAAAAGTGTGTTGGGTTACATCCATTTCTACTCAAAGTGTCTTATAATGTGATACTCCTGCACTACAATTCTATTTATGTCTCATTGAATATTCTCGGATATTTACTGTATGCCACCTGGCTAACATGCAAACACAGAGGTTTATGAATAGATCATGGCACAAATCAAACAAAACACTTCACAGAAAAATGAAGCTCTGTTTACTTGTAGCTCTAACACATCTGTGACCTGCCTAGAAATCAGGACAGCTACTCGGCTTTCCCACAAAAAAACACACACATACAAGAAAAAGCTTGCAAAGTCGTCCAGTCCAACCAACAATGACTACCAACAAGAGGCCACTTACCACAGTCCAGGACCCCCTAGTGAGACATAATCTTTTCTTTTTTACATGGGTCCAATACTTTAACCCAACTGACTGCTCTTCAAGGTCAGTTAACACTCATGTACAAATTCCATTCCAAGGACATTCCCTACAACCAACACTTAATAATCATTCAATTTACAAGTTCCTCACAATATAATATTCTCCTGGAAGAATCTTTGATGGCCCTTTGCACTGGAACCCGTGATCAGGGTAGGCAATAATCCGAGAATTTATTGAGAAAAAAGTAACAGAAACATGTTGTGTGCAGTTGAAATGAAAGTTTATAAACTGTATGGAACCCTTAACATCCTACTTAAGACAATGCACATATTACATACAGTACTTTCTCAAACAATTGCAATATGTGGATTTGTTTAATTGGTCAAAGCCCACTGAAGTGCTACAACATTGCATGATTAATTCTATCCCACAATTACGCTAACGATTACATTTATTAATAAATGACCCCCACGTAACAGAATGCACACATGGATTTATGCAAGGATTAAGGACAAGATTAAGGGAGCAGTTTAAACCCGTGAGCAAACTGCTCTCTGTCTCCCTGGAATGGGCAGTTTGCCACTGTGGAAAACATGGGTCTGCAGTACATCATTGACTTAAAGTCCTGCCTTCATGTGATTCTCAAGGACATTAGGTGTCACTTTGACTATCTTATGAGACTTATCTTATGAGAAAAATCATCAGTTTGAATGAAGTTCTATTCATCAATATGTTCTGATACACTTACAAACATGTATAACCCTAAAATTAGTTTTAGGAGCATAATGATATCAGACATCAACACTGGTACAGTATATCTGACAACTTTCTGTACCATTAAATGAGCTCCATGATTGCTGTTTCGAAGTACATTGTGCTTGTTAAATGGCATAAGACCTCTTCTTGCCACTGTTTAACTCAAGACTCCAGAAACACAAGTGTAAAACATTTACCAAATGTAAAACATTTAATTTGAATGTATTGTGTATATATATACACTGTAAGTGGGGATGCTTTTATTTAAAATGCCTGGAAAAGACACGATACATTTTGTTTGCACTGTTTGTGAAAGTATGTCTCAGAATCCTCTTCACATTTAGTTAGGAGGCTTTAGTCCCGATATTTCCTGCTGTAGCAAGCACATCCCTGCTATATTTAGCTCCTTCCTCACACCTGTCATGGGAGGATGCACGACCGAAAATCACCACATGTCCTAATATACAGCTCGGAACACTTGTGCCAGAGATATAAAAATAAACCTGAGCCACTAAAGTAGGCAAATGAGACCATATTTCCAGTATTTTTAGAAGTATTCCTCTAAGGCTCTCAACCAAACACAGCAGCCAATGGAAATGCCCAATATCGAAATGTTTTATCTCCCTGTTGTCCACATTCAACTTGAATACGTGCCACTCTAATATCGAAAACATTACTGCCAGATTTATTTCAAAAGCTTTACAAATTGTAATTTTCAACATTGCATTTAGGTACAGTATAATAACCTTAATAAGTTTCGAAATTCATTACAAGAATTTTTTGAGGGGAACATTCTTCTTCTCTATGAATAACATACAGATTCACAAGTAAACAAATGCTGCATACAAAGGTGCAAAGAAGAATTAGGTGCCTGTAGATGCAGTACAATAAAAAAATGTTTACTAGTTACTTTGATTAAAAACAGATCATGATGATGATGATGAGGAGGAGGAGGAGGATTATTATTGCTGTTGTTGCTGCTGCTGGTGGTGTAAAAAACTGCTGTTTATATTTGTATATGAATAAGAGGTTATAAATAATTTGACACTGTATGATTGTTACGTGAATGCATACAGTGTAACACAGTGGAACAATGAAATGTAAAAAAGGGCTTCAGGAAAATGTTTCTGACATTTCACAGCTAAAGTAGTTAGCTAATTTCCTATTTAAGATGACCTGACAAGGATTTGCTTCAGATTAAACACAAGTGAGATCCACTGTGGCCGTGTGTACACAAGATAGAAGGTTTGGCTAGAAATTAACTGCAACCCCTGCCCACAGCAGGGAGTTCCTGTCTGAGGGCGAGCTTTTCCTTTAGTTCAAATGTCTTCTCCAAAATCCTTGTTCTGCTTTTTCAGTTTTGCCAACACTTATAACCGTGTAGCAGGGCATGACTAACTGGATCAGTCTTAGTGAATGGGAAAGGCTCCTGACTCTTTGCTTATGCTGTTGGTAGCACAGACAAGCTGGGGGCATGTTTACAGGGTTTCTTTGGCATAGAATCTTTTTGGTCACAAACATTTTTTTTTATCTCTGGAAAATCTCATCTTCTCCTCAGGGTGACTGACAGAGCTACATTTGCCTTTAAAACACCCATTTTGTTGTATAGTTTTTAAGGAAATGGGCTGTAGTTTTAAGGGTAATGTGATATGCTTCACAGTGCGCTGCCTGAATTCACTTAATATCTAGTTGTGAAACTGCACTGAATAAAGACATGACATACATATATTAAGTGTACTGTATATACTGTATAGAAGCATTATATATGCACATATATAGACTGCATATATATAGTGCATAAACACTATATGCACTATATATACAGATTACTGTGTATATGTATATACAGTAATCTGGTAGATTAAAATGAGCAATTGAGTCATACAAATATATGTCATTTAACATACTGTAGGTCTACTGGTGCAAGTACAGTGAAACAGTTTGCTCATACTGTTTCCAAGATACTATTGGATGTGGAAGAAAAAAAAACATGCTCTGAAGAGAGCAGATAATAATGACCATGAAAACCTCCTCTGGTCAGTGTAAGCTAAATAAGCAGCTATATTTAACATCATAGGTGACTGGTATCCCTGGAAACATTGTAATTATTTGACAGGTTAACATTGATGTGTACACTTTCATGTATTGTACAGTGGTTAGAACATCTTGCAATCATTTGAGGTGTTAGGTGCGATGTTTTACAACTAGTGTTCATTTTTGCTTTCATGCATTTAGAATTGTATACAATACAATACAAGCTTTTGAGCAGCAGAGTTATGCATTATGCTGAACCCAGTTTAGGTCCAAATAAACTCATAAACTCAGCCACCAGGTGCATGTTATAAGTTCTTTGCTTAATAGCAGATTTCCCTTGGGTCCTTATGATAATTAATTGCATTTATATATGTCTTTTTATAAAGCACTTCACATACAAGAGGAGGCCCACAATGTCCCACCACTGAAGTGCAGCTCCCACCTGGGCACATGGCAGACATTATGTGCCAGGAGCTCCACTCTAGTCACTTGCAAAGTGGAATATAGCCAGAAGGCTGGGATAACATCTTACTCTTCAAACAGAAGGCGGAAGTAAGAAGCTTCACGAAAAAAAGACACCAAAGGAGGTTGATCAAAGTTTTGACTTGGCTCGGGCCTTATATGAAAGTCAAGAGGCTCTCTATATATACAGATGCAAAATATTTTTGGTAGATAAAAATATTACCATAATTTAAACAAGCCCTCTATCAGTCTTTTTTAGAATTCTTATTTTTGTAACTTCCCTAAGGTGGGTAAATTAGGTTTGTAGAGTTTGCAAAGTTTTCACACTTTTATAAGCAATCAAAAGGTTATCAGCAAAGAGATCTCCATGCATTGAACTAAACTGTGCCCAGAGCAGTTTTTCTCCATATGCAAGCTTACAGAATTGTTTCTGTAGATCCACGGGAGCAGTTGAACTCTGCCTTGGATTTAATTGCATGTGTTCAAGTGGATGACAGTGTTGTGGATTGATGAAGCTGACTTCCATCTCCCCTGCTCATTGAACACCAGCAATTGCATTATCTAGAGTGAGACTAATCAATGTGCATTTATTGAATAGACCCTTCAACATCTAATAGTGAATGTGTGGGCAGGGTTTAGCAGAAGTGTCGCCATCAGACACATTTTCACTTAGAGCCCACAGTCATAGTTTGCAAAAGGTATGAGCACAGATGCACAGGTAAGCCAACACTGTGTTATCTGCACTGCGCAATATCAACATCTTACAAGTTATTGCCCATGCACAATGGAGCCATGAAGAACAAGCTACATGATTCTGTCTGTGAAGAGAATTTCATTGTCATGATCATCTGCAGATTCTTGGTAATTGGTCTAAGAAACTTAGTCCACTATGACAGCATATACAATAGTTGACTATTGATCAGTATTTTGTATTCACCACCAGATTTGGCCATCTACTGAAATGGTTTTGCACAGCTGTTTACCACATGTTACCACATCTGGAACCTCTTAGTGAAAATGCTGGCTAACACTTACTGTAAGAAAGGTGATAAAAATGTTCAGCAAAATATCCAAGTTTTGTTACTATTAAATCAGTGCTTGTAATATCATTTGTTTCACTATTTTCTATTACAATACCTTAAAGTAGTATTTTTCCCCCAAAAGCCACGAGTGTCACCATGAGAAGCAGCACAGGCTGGTATCAAAATGTAAACATTGCAGGAAGACATTTGTTTATGTTGCCATTTATGGTGGCAACCATTTTAAATTCTGCTGACAGTTGTGTTATAGGTTCCTGTAACACAACATGTGCTGTAACGCAGCTTGTTTCCTTAAATTGTTCGTGTGGATGAGATGAGTTTAAGCCGTAAAAATAAAGTGCTACATAAAAAAAAAATGTTTTTTTCCGTGTCAGGTTATTTATTCACAGTTACTAAAAGACCAATTTAATTTTCATCTAATTTTGTTATTTCAAGTACTTCAATGTACAGTACATTTATTTCACTACTGCAAAGGTCTATGTTTTAGCATTACAGAAGTAGAATAATAACAAAATAATAATGACAACCCAAAAAAACTACCTGAATGTTTTTTTAAATGTGTCCAGAGAATGTATTTGCCATCTTAGAAATTCTGAAACTTTACACACCTAAAAATGTCAATTAAAATTTTTTTGTTTTTGTTTCCATGTTTTCATGTGATTTGCTTTCTCTTTGTTCCTTAACCCCTGTATATTTGCATAGCTACTGTGTTTGTTTTCTTTTTGTGTCTCCTCATTGAGGTTTGTACAGTAAAATAGAAACCACAGCTTCTTGAAATTATCCTGACCAAAGAAGCAAATGCCCTTTTTGTGATCGATTACTACATTACATTTGCTTCATCAGAGGTATGGTCTGTATTACATACCCCACTTCTATCTTTGTTTTGATTCTCCATTTAAATATCCAGTGCATGAGTGCCTGTCCTATCGGTGGGATTTTCCCAGACTTTGACATGGTGAAAAATACTTATTACTCTGGAATTATTAATACTATAACAAATAATGCATATATGGCAATTTACAGTGGATAGAAATTCATCCATCTGACTTGCAATTGTATCTAAATTTTGCATGTGTGCTTGTGTGAGTGTTTGTCTTGTGATGGACTGACATCCTGTCCAGGGCGCAACCTTCACCCAGAATAAGCAACTTTATGAAAAGGGATGGCCGGATAAATAGCAATCAACAATACAATTATATTATGATTTACATTGTATATATTAGGTTATGTGAATAACAATTTTAACAATGCAGATATCATATCAGAACCCCCTACTGTATGTGCTCTGCATATCTGTCTGGTGTTTTACAACACATTTGTAGCTTTACACGCAAATTAAAACAAAAATTAAGGTTTTAAAGAGAGGTAGCAGCAATTCACCCAACCATGGTTATTTACTGTGCATGCTGCATGGTACCATATTTGCACCATGAGAGAAAAACAGAAGTCATCACAAGCCTCCCTGGGGAAATGTATGAAATAACTGTGAGCAGCTGTAATATCTAGGAAACATCTTTCATAATTCTGTACTACTTACAAATAAACTTTATCTTTTACTGATATTAACATAAGGCTGTTGAATTTTGCAGCATTCTTTTCTGTTTTTTAATTATAAATGGGTGATTCTGGGATGCATAATCATTGTGCCAGTGCCAACAGCATGATCGTGCCAAATGTAAACCAAATGATATAATGGCAAAAATATTTTTTATCCTGACCTTTTTGCCACTGACTTGCAGCTCAATATTGGTGCACACACCACCTTTGCGAAGAAGCCCTCTGCACAGTCATAATCCCTCAAGCAAACAGACGTACTCCGGATCAAAATATCTATGGTACACTGTTCTCTGTTTCACATTGTATATAAAATCGAGACTGTAAAACTGTTCAGATTAACCTATGATGTCGATGATGTCTCAGAATGCCGGTCACACTTAAGAACAACCGCTGAAGAATTAAATGATCTATTTCATTGTCTTGCCACCTCCTGCCATAAAAATACAGAATGATTATAAAAAAACATATTAAAATTACTTTAAATAATAAAAATTGATAAATTGAGATGAGGAGACATACAGTACAGTAGCACAAGATTTGCTTGTTAACCTTTTTGTTTATCTTGCTATTGAGGGAGATTTAGAAAAAATATTAACCAATGTTGTTTTTTACTTGCTGAGCATTTGTTAACACCTTACCACAATATTGTCTCTAAATGTTTTTTAATTATTTATTATAATTATTTGTAACTTGCAAGCCTTATAATTAAAAGTGCATGTCATCAAAGGCTCACCAAAAAAATTAGATGCAGCGAGCTTCTGAATTAACCATCGTCATAAGCCCTGCAATGTAGCACTTTATACACCATTTTGTGCAACATATTCTGTGCCAAGTTGTCAGGGTGGTGGTTCTGTCTGCATTGTTAGTGCAGCACAGCTGTGCAATCAATAATATTGATGCACTCCATAACAAATGCATTATTTTAAATGCTTAATGTCCACAATGTTTAATGGATTATTTGTTTACAGTATGCAATATGCTACATACTGTACCTATGGATAGATAGATTCAAATTTAATAATAATAATTCCTTGCACTTAATTGGGTTTTCAGTTCAAAATGTTTTGCATAAGACATGCAGCCCCACCTGAGTGATACACAGCAGTCATTCTGCACCAGCTGCCCCACCTGGGCGACACATAGCGGTCATTCTGCACCAGCAGCCCCATCTGTGTGCCACACAGCGGTCTTTCTGCTCCAGCTGCCCCATCTGTGTGCCATACAGCGGCCATTCAGCACCAGCAGCCCCATCTGTGTGCCACACAGCGGTCATTCAGCACCAGCAGCCCCATCTGTGTGCCACACAGCGGCCATTCAGCACCAGCAGCCCCATCTGTGTGCCACACAGCGCTCATTCTGCACCAGCTGCCCCACCTGGGCAACACACAGCGGTTGTTCTGCACAGTAGAAGAGGTGGAAAAGCTCAAAAGTGCATCAACAAATGCATTTAGCCGAACCTTAGGAAGGCCATATCATACAAGCCTAGAGTGGAATTTTTACCCCATCACCGCAGTTTAAAATTTACTTTCATCCAACAGATTTATATTTCCTCTGATTGTTACTTGTTCAACAAATAAAGGGTAATAACACTCAGAGTAAGTTTTATATGTGTAATAGTAGTAGTAGTAATAATATTAAGAACAGGCATGCTTTTTTACCATTTTAGCAACTTAGATAAACGTTTGGAAATCTGCCCTTGTTAAAATCAGTAGTGTTCAATAGCCTACTGGCAGAAAAATATATGAGCTTTGCGATGATAGAGAACAGCCCGTGTGCCTTTGTATTTCATCCAGTACAGAAACCACTTCTTGAAAACATGGACCACTTCTGTTTTTGAGATGGTCACACATGTGGCCTCCAATTTTGTAGAAGGATAAAGAAAAAACAGCAAATTGAAAGAGATGAGGACTTTAAAACAGTACAAAAATAAAGCTTAACCACGAATACTGTATTCAAACATATTTTTCTCTTGCGGGTACATGCACACTTGTATTATGTATTATTTGTACTGATCATTCAGTTTTTATGTTAATTCATCTTAGACTGTATTGTCAAATTAATTGAAATATATCATTTTAGGAGCCCCGTGGAGTTTATGGAGTATAACTATGAGTATAAACTGTTTAGGCTAAATATTTACATACAGCATATCGTAATCTACTTTCTCAATTTCCATTTATTTTCATCTTTTTTGTGATTCAAGCGCCCTCTAAGACTCTTTCATATCGGGCTCCTTGACTGGTTCCATATGTTCTGATTTCAGACTTAATAAGAAATGTAGTGGTTTCAGCTGGAATCAGACAAAAAGCTGAAGGTCTCTTGCCAGCTCTCAGATGAAATTAAGACTTTGAGGATGACAAAGCTGTCTGAGTTCCCTAGATGCAGACACATCTCACAGTACACTGTACATATTTCTCCAAATTAGGATATAAAAATTGCTTTCTTGTTTACTGTAATGTTTGCACTTTGATTCAGCAGCAGCTTTCCAATTTTAAGTGAAAATGTATCATGTTTTAAAGAAATCAATTGAACAACAAAAAAGATACAGTACCCTGATGTAGGGTGTAGCCCTGTGGTGAAAAAAAATCCTTCACTTACACTATCACTGGCACAGCATAACTCACACTTTATTAACAATAAGATCCACACCTTCAACAGCTTAAAATATGACAACTAAAGTGCAAAGAACAAAAGACATTTAACTGTCCGGCAATGCATACGTTAATTTCTTTTTATCTTTAAAATCTTTAAGGGCACTTCTGGCTGCAAGCACATCAGCTTTGTTTAAAATGATGTTATTCCTAAGCCCCCCAAAACTATATAAATGCAAGATGTATATATTTTTTATACTGTAATCAGGGCAGTTCCCATTACAGTGTGTGAAATGAGAGGTTGATCACACAGCAAATTACAGTAAGAAAGTGCAGTTGAACAAGCAACAAGCCAGAAAGCAACTTGCATATGTACCGTATAAAGCATGCCGCAAATATAATAAGGAAAAGCATTTTAATGCTCCTGTTTGTAGAGAAAAGAGCTTGTGTTGCTTTTGTACAATTTAAATGAGCCCTAACACATACTGTATAAAGGAACCCTGTCATCTTTTATATCATCCGCTATCCATACTTGCCCCAGGGTCTTTTTATCTTGTCTCCAAAAGAACTTTTGTTCACATTTTCTGACACTTTCATGGTTGTGGTGCAGTCAAAAACAGTTCAACAAAGGTACCCAGAATACAGATAACAAAAGTGATACCCACTCCTTCCTCTGCTGACGAGAAACTAAAAATGCATCTGCACCACTGGCAAAAACAAGAGTCATAAGGATTAGCACTGCCTTCTAATTCGGACTTCCATATACAGCATGTCAGATTCATGCATTTGTTATAAATGTAGACCGTATTAATGGCAAAGGCTAGGTGGCACAAGGTGATGAATCACTGTCTGCTCCTCTATTTCTGCCAGTCACAATGCCCTGCCCAACAACAACAAAAAAACACTAACAAGTATATAAATATCTTTGAGACTTTCTCCATATAAGGTTTCGTTGTTTTCATGCGCGTTGTGCAAACAATTTAAGAAAATAAAATACAGTGTATATATATATAAAATACACAGCAACATGGCAACCTGATATTCAGTTTTCAGTTCATTATCGAACTAACCACTATAAGTACGGGCACAATGTTTAATTATGAAACATTCTGTCTACAACATATTCCCTTTCTGAGTATGAATATGAAGCACTCAGTTTAAGTTAGGAAATCTCTCTACGGTTTATTTTAAGAAAAGGGTTCTACAGTATTACCACGTGCAATTTGTATTCTGGGAAAACAGTAACCACCTCGCACTTTGCTGGTTTATTTTCCTAAGCTCTCCAATCAAAATATTCTAAACACGATTGAGTGTTGATACACATAATTGCAGTTCATTTTCAAACTGAAGCTATAAAAGAGCGTGCAAAAAAATTAAAAATCAATGCCATCACCGAAACACTAGTTCAAACAACTGTAATTCTACGAATGCTCGTAACGTGTTGAATAAAAACTGGAGTTTAAAATAAATCATTCAGTAGTCTATGTGGAATAAACATACATGTAAACAAATCATTTGATTTATTTTATTAATAAAAAAGGAAAATATGTTTAACTTTAAATGTTAAAATATTTTTTATAGAATGTTATTTTGTTGATCCCCAAGGAACCTCCCTTACCGCCATATAAAACAAGTGTGTAATATTTAAAAAACTAATATATATTAAAAATATCAAACAGAAAATAGTTTTGTAGAGTTCTTCGAATTTGCAGACCATTAATTTAGAACTGCCGATTTTCAACAAGTTCTAAAAAACTATGTCTCATAGGGTGGTTTTTACAAAGATCAGACGCTGTCATTTCGGCTTTTTCATACATGTACATATACTTTCCAAATATCCCAAATAATACTTTTATAAAACATTCATTTCAATAGGAATTTTGTAACTGCAATAGTTGATTGCAGTTCAAATATCTTGCTCATCACAGTAACAATGCAAGCTGTGCAAGATAATGTGTACGATTTGGTACCTACATTGAATGAACTGAAAAATGTAATTCTGTATATTTCTACAGAGCTGCATACAAACTATTCACGTCCATCGCTGTGAATTGCACTTTTATAAGCAGATACAGTACCTTTCGGCTCGCAACAAGTTGACATGAAAAAAGCTTTATCAAGCGACACGGCCACTAGCTTTCAACACTGATAATTAGTTGCCATGTGGTTTTATGAAATGCAGTATACAGTAAATTGATAATAACGTAAGAGCATGACCCGAATTGAGGGAAATGTACTTAAATGTACTTATATACAACAGACATCGCCGTAATCTAAAAAGGGTCACCTTCGCTGCTAGTACAGTAACAACTGAGCTGAGCAACAGTTTTAAATCTTTTTTTTTTTTAAAGAAAGCTATATTTGAATATACGTAATGAACCGGTACAGCGGATAAAGTCTTAAGAGTATCTATGATGAACAAAGCATATCATAGTGAAAGTTGCCACCCCCTGCCCTGCACAGATGAAGCTCTCACCGTTCTGTATTTCGTCAACGCAAATAATGTTCAGTAACTGTCGCCTACCCATTGTCTGGCAAATTAAATCCCAAACCCAGTTTCAAATAGGATATGTCTGACTGCTAATTTAACGGCATACCTTGAGCAAAGAAAACTACAATTAAAGAGTAATGCATAATCGCTGTTTACAGATTAGACCGCTACATGTTTCCTAGTACTGTATTAACACTAAAGACAAGTCAAATCACTGTTGAACAAAACAGATGGGAGGATGTCAATTTGCCACAAATTTGTTTTTATTTTAAAAACGGCAGCTGTTCTTAAAAACGGCAGCTTCAGCGCACGGGACTGTCAAGCGTTTGGCAACAGCTGAAAACCTCATGTAGCCTAGCTAGAAATGACCCCAACTCCTGTTACTTACAATATCTGAGAAGGAAACGGCTCCGTTGAAGAAAGATTGTTTAACAGGGAGAAGAGTACCAAAAAAAGGACGGATATCCTGTAAGAATCCATCGTTTAAACGCAATTTCCAGCACGCGAGGGGGGAAAAAAAGCACCGATCCAGAATGTGATTAATGAAAGAAACGCACTGTAAGTCCACAGCAGCTTGTAGTGACACTTAGCCAGATAACAGTCTGTTACTCCACTAGCTAATCTGATCAGCCGCCATCAGGGCTACTTTCTAACAGATCGCGGCTGTTTTCTCTCTCTCTCTCTCGTTTCAGTTTCAGCTGTGTTAGTTTGTTTTCCTTAAATAGATGCAGTGAAATTGTATTTTGCAAGTGGGGTAGAACGGTCTTTATCTCCTCCTCTGCAATGAGAGACCAGTGTCAGACCCCACTAGATCACTTGCACACAGTAAACCCCTCCGCCCCCCCCACTCTCCGCAACCCCCCTCCTCTGTTGATGATGATCATGTACTGCCTTCCATACAAGGAAGAGAGGAACTCACCAACTCAGCAGCTGATCTCCTTTACCACCGCCTTTGATCAGATACACAACCAAGCCTCCTAATATAAACCTATTGGCAAACTTAAAGGAGCAAGACATTACATATCTGCAGTATAAGACAAGGAAGACAACAGGTTAGGGTGAGAAAGGAAGCTGATTCTGTATTTGTTTCTTAAAACTGATCTTCTGAATGACTCTTAAAAAACCTGTTCTGTTTTCAGTTTTTATTCTTTGAAGAGTTGCCATTTAAACAATTACTGTAGCTCATATACATTTATGCCTGTTATGTGTCTCTTATATACTGATAACCAATGAAAATGTAACTGATGACTTTTACATCAGTAATTTACTGGGCACATATTGTAAATTGGGCTTTTCATCTTAAATTGTGAGCAATGTGTTTCTTGATAGTTTGGTTAGTATTGTAATGTACCACCTCTGTAATTTTTTTTTTTAATAACAACATTACTTTATTAACCCTTTACAATTTCTTGCATTAGGAATTATCTTTTCGCTTACCCCAGCTTACTCTCCATGAGACACACAGACAGGGAGAGAGCCTGAGGTCAGAGCGCAGGGTCTGCCATTGTACAGCGTCCCTGGAGCAGTTGGGGTTAAGAGCCTCGCTCAGGAGCCCAACAGAGTAGGATTCCTCTGCCGGCTGCGGGATCCTCTGAACTCTGACCACTTTCTGACTCCCCATCACCCCCACCAGCTAGTGAAGGTGGGGGTCCAGACTAATAGAGGTCAGGTACGTCAGGATGGGAACCTGAAACCACATACACAGGTGGGGAAACATGGGACAGCCACACACTTACACTCACATAAAATGCACACAAACCTCTGTACTCCTCTGTGAGTCTGAGGAGTTAACACTGTCCTTGATAGTTCCAAACTATCCCAAACAACTTCCTGTCTGTCCCAGCATGCTCTCCTGGGGCTGACATCACCAGCACCACTGCTTATCTGCTCAGCGCGCCATCGCTGCCTGATGAGGATGCTACACTCCTCTGGGTGACTAGCACACAGTGCACCTACAAAAGGGTAATAAAGTCAGTGAGCTGCAGTTACCATATCCTGCCTCTCTTCATACAGGACCCACTCTGTATGGGAACACTAGGGGGGAATTGCTGCACTATTTTACCTTGGGATGACAAAACATAGAGTGCAAGCCGTGGGATTGCATAAAAACACCATGTCTGCCAATTAAGTCAAATTGTAGTGGCCATGATGAGTTTTTGAAAGAGTCTGTCTAGCCATTCATAAAGACATGATTTAAATTGATGCAGGCAGCACTATCGCCTTGTATTCTAATCTTTTCAGATCTAAGAAGCTCATCGGGGTTGGGCCTGGTGAGTACTGGGAAGGGGAAACCTCTCAGGGAAACTAGGCTGCTGCAGTAGTGTTTGTGGACCAGTAGGTCAGAAGACTTCTAGTCCAATTCCCCATTGTAGTGGCCAGGGACACTGTGTTTAATCTGCTCATCTGATGATAAACCAATAAATGTTCCAGGTTTTTCCACGGCACATTATATGACAATGTAGCCTTTAGATAATTAAGAATTAAGTTATGTCTGGCATGATTAAAGACAGCCTGTCAGTAGGAGATGTCCAGAGAATGAGATGTGTTACTTCAGCAACCTGCTGTCTAGTTCTAAGAAATCAGGAAATCCATGAGGAGCCCATGTCCTGAAGGGCTGAGGGCTACAGTTCCATGTCAACTCTTAACCCAGAACCAGAACCATCTGTCAGGTCCCAATAAATAATTGTTTTCAAATCGCCATTTCTATAACACAATAAATTGCAGGACGAAATAACCTGTGCACCAGCAGAATTACTGTAGCTTGCTGTCTGCAGAAAAATAAATCTTCTACATGCAGGCTTTTAAAGAATAACATGTCGACAGATGAGAGGTGTGAGTGCTGTCTTCTGTTGGCCAGAGAACATCTGAGCTGGCAGCAGAGAGAGTGGTGAAGTGTTCTATCCATTGATGAATGCTGTTTCGCCTTTGGCAGACCTGATGGAAGACAAAGTGTTTTGAGATACCATAGAGAGCATTATGGCAAGTATTGTGCCAGTGTCAAATGGTGACATGGTTTGAACTCTGTTGATGGGTGAGGAATCTGCTTTTGGTGCAGATTGAGGGCACCAAATCTGATAACCTTATTGCTCGGCGATACATTGACAAAGTCTCTTAGGCCGTGCTTTTCCTGTTCCTTCAGACCCATCTGAAAGTGTCAGTTTTCCATCAAAGCAATGATACAGCTTCAAGAAAACAGTGCTGAGGCCCTGTTATAGTCAGCACTTTCTCCTGACCTTAGTCCAATAGGGCATCAGTGAGACCAACTCATTAATGCCAGGAACAGGTGACAAATGCTTGTAGCTCTTCAGGTTGTAGTTGCACAAGAGGAGTGGCAGAGCATGACAGAAGAGACTGACCAAGACTGTGCTCCGGCACCAGCAGGATAGTATGTACTCTTGAGGAGACCAGAACTTTTTTTAAATGTTGACAGTAAGCCATGTTTCATTAACTCTTTGATCTGTATTTTTATATATTATTTTCTGTGATTTAATTTCCACAATATGTATAAAAATTGCTGAACTCCATTAGATCTAAGCATTGCATTTCTTATGAGAAACAATATAGAGTTAGATACAGTACCCCTAACCTAATTAATGAAAACCTTGAATTAAAGTTTCATAAAAAATAATAGTTTAATAGCATGTATTTCACTCTAGAAAAATAAATCACTGCTGCTTCAGTATTATCATAGTTATTTGTGTGTTTTTTCCTTCAAGGTGACAGGTATTAAAGCTTTCATGTGTACATGGGATAGGGTTCATGTCTAATTTGTGTTGCTCTTGTGGCAAATTTGAAAACAAATACCACCTTCTCACTTAAGATGCAAACACTATTTTGGAGGCATTGCACATTCTTCTTGCAGTGCTCCAAGCTGAATTATATCACAGTTAATCAATGGCAGGAGTTTGTTCACTAAAATAGAAGAGGACCCATAGTGAATGTCCTAACCACAGATTATATTTTATCCTATGGAACCCATTGGCTGTAAGTAAATAAACTAAGCATGACCCTCTTTAGAGCATAAATAGTATAACATCACACGCCTGAAAAGGGTGTTGGATGTTTCATCTGAAAAAGCAAAATAATTGTGCTTTCGAACTCTTACAACACAATTATAATATGCACACGTTTTAACAAAGAAAAAACAAAATCGGAGTATTGCTCTTCATTTAGGCTTAGGTTGAAAATGAAAAATCATACAGGGCCACAGAGGCATAGTTACTGAATTCAAATCAAAGCAGAAATCCAGAATCTTACAGTATGAAGTATAAAAATCAAGATACAGAAATTGTTTCATATATCTACAAAAGATCTTCACCAGAACCATTGGGTGCAATTCAATCACCTTAATATTGGTCAAATTCATTCCTTTTTAATTCATGGTTTGGAAATTAATTATATCTGAAGGGAATTAGTCAATGAATTGCAAAATAATTTTTACAATCAGGGGAATTGTAAATCATCTCTCATTTGAGATGATTATATACAGTGGAATGGTCCCTAATACACAATGAATAGACAAATACTCAATTGTTAATAAGATGATACAGTATATGCACACTTACCAGAAAAATCCCATTCTACATATACCATGGAGATGTTTAAAAGCCTTTTTGGTTTGTTTTTCATGTGCTTTGTGCTGTCCAAATATGACATTTTATTTTCAAGACTAGCACTGTAGGAGAACTCTCAGTCTTGAGATCGGGGTGTGGATTTAATATCTGTAGAGACTCATTCTGATCCTGTGGAAATACAGACATAACACGTGGCTTTTACTAATGTCAGTCACTAATCTGTGAACAAAAAGCCAAACAACAAACTAGAATTAACAGGATTAAGCATCATTACATGGGGTTTCTTAGGAATTACAAAATCCTGGCTTAAAAAAGCTTTAAAGCAAATTAATGAAATGTAACTATATGCTTACTTTAATTTTGTGGTTTCCAATAGTACTCCATCTTATTATTACTATTATAACTTCATATGCTGTGGTTGTGAATATTCTTTCTATTTTTTTATTTTGCTTGTTCTGACATGTTTTTAGGGGATTGCAAAAAGCGTTACTTCAAAGATTCTTCTCCCAACAAGAGAACCATTTCTAATTATTTCACTTTGGCTTCTAATTGCTGCGTATCAGATATCTCTAGTATTTCAAAAAATGAATTAATTCATCTTTTGTGTAAATATGTGTTCCCATATTTTTGATTGACAGAAAATCATTGTGGTATTTTCAATAGGAGTGTCAGCAACCTATGTAATTCATTTAATTAGCTTCAAACGCATGTTCACATTTATTAATTGTAAAACCCATCAAAATCATCGTTCTATATACAAATATTTTATTATATACAGTATAAACGATATTTTTTCCTTGGTGGTTTCAATAATAGAGGACTCAAATATTTTAAGGTGCATTATCTGAATGTGACTTTAAACATCTTCCCATTTTTTATTGTTTTAATACATCTTCATTCCTAAGGATCCTATAACGCATTATGTATAGTAGGGGACCCTCTTCATCCACCAGAGGTTTACTATCCCAGTACTGGCCAAACTCAATCTTGCGCAGTTTCTGAGAGCTATGTAATGATGATAAGGGTACACACGCAAGGTAGCATTTGTGAACAACTGCAGTTTAAAAACAAATGTTTAATGCAATATTTAGCTCACTGTCTGAAATTTCTAAATGTATCCATAATTGTCACGTTTCTCTCCAGTAATGAGATGACAAAAAATATTTTCTTATAGAGATTTTTAAGTGCTGTCTATAAAAATTTCATGTTCTAAAAGACTGTTCAGAATCCCATCAGATTGATAAAATTATACATTTTCGGGAATACAGAAGAAAACAGGTGCAGTGAAGGCAGCAAGCTGAATTGTTTAAGCAGGGAGATGTGTCAGCAAGTATAAGCTGCAAAGGAACAGGTAAAGGTTTATTCCATCCTGAAAAGAAGAGAGACACAAGGTTTTGGCTTCGGGTGTGTTGAATTTTTTGGAATGAATGGTTTGCAGTATTTCTTAAAACTAAGCCCACTTTTCTGTAATGTTATTTCTCATTAGAACATTTTAAAATACATTTAAATACAGTAAACGCATGCTTTCAAATAAAAAAAATATTTTTGGAAAACTAAAATCATTATACTGTACATACAGTGACTCATTTTATTTACCTAATTCTGTCATCTCACAACATGATTGTTGTATAGTACTGTCTATATTTATTAACTTTTTCCTCTTTCATTGTCACACAAAGTGACTGTAATAGCTGAATAACTAAAGAGTAAACATTATTAAAATTGTAGTAAAATTCTACAAATGAATCCTGTTTGCAGATTATAGTCAGGTATCAATATATATCCAGTATATTGATTCCACAGAGAGAAGTAGCTTTTAAATATGCACTGAAATGTCAGTGAAAAGTAATTAAGTTTCACCATGCATGCGTCTTATAATTATAGAAAATGGAAACAATGTAATGAAACAACATACTCTGCATTTATTGCCTTCATTAGCACAGCTTGTATTCCTTTTGGGGAAAATTGTTTGGAGTCCATTTTGCATATAAACGCTCTTTACAAAACTACAAGTTTTCAGCTGAGCAAGTCAGCCTTATATTAAACTATTTTAGTGTTCTATATTTTCAGTATAGACAAACCGTCTAGATGACCGTCAGGCAGAGACATCAACAAGATATGGTGAGCAGAGTCCTGGACTCCAGACAAAGGGCCGTGGACTCCAGTCACATGTTCTTGGACTCTTGAGAAAAGTACTCCACTCAGAACGGTACAGTAAATGCCCTGCTGCGCAAGTTTAAGGTTGTCTCCAAGTTGTCATTGTAAATAAGAATTTGTTCTCTAGTGGTTAAATAAAGGGTGGCACAGAGGTTAGCATTTCTGCCTCGCAGTTCTGGAAACCTGGGTTAAATTACTTTTGTGCTATCTGTGTAGAGTTTGTACCGTATATTCTCCCTGTCTTCATTTTGGTTATCAACTCAATGGTACTGTACAGTACTTTTCACTTTGGGCCTATCAACTCACTTGGGAGGGGTGGGTATGGTAAAAAAGAATAATAATGCACTGAAATGTGAAAATCTATGAAGCCTTTCTTGCCCTGTCATTTTGAGATGCCATTGTTCCTCTTTGGCTTTAGGGTAATGGGTCTTAAACATCGCTTTTGTGATTCAGTGAAGTGGGGATTTCAGATACTGAGATGTACACACAGAAGAAAATGGAAGAAAGCAAACAAATGTGATCTAACAACGTGGAACCCGACCTTCCTGTTGTCTTCCTGAATGCGGGTTCATTAGCATCTGAATGGCTCTTTTTCTAGTGAGCCTTTCCAATTCTGTGGCAAGTTGATGTCAGACAGCCCTTAATTGTAAGGCAGAAAACAGAAACAGATGTTAAATTTGAGCACTACAGATGTACCAGACATAACACGAGGGAAAGAGAATAAGTTTAATTATTTAATAAAGTAAATATAATTAGCCAGAAGGAGGAGCAGACATTCATCCATATCATGCACTAATGTCATTATTTGTGTGATATACTGTAGGTCACTTTGATATCCCAACATCAATCTGAAATAAAATGTATTTGCATAATTTTAATCTGCAACGTGTTTCATGGATTGATTACAATATTTTAATGGGGTTGTTTGAGGGGAGCTGTGTGTGTACGGGGGGGGGGGGTTACTTCATTTTGTTGGAAAGCACAATAAAATAAGATGTATTATTTTTTCAGTTTTAGTTGGAGAGTTAGCTCATGCAGAACACTGCCCTGTAACAATTCAGAATTGACATAGACTAGAATAGAACAGAAAAGACAATGGAACTAATTAGTACTTTCAAGAGAATTTATTTTTTTTTCTTCACAGAACACATTTGGTAAAGGCGTATTAAATCCTGAAATAATAGGACAGTTATTTAAAAGCCTGTTCTGAGAAAACAGTAGGGAGATAATAAATTAAAGGGTACAAATAATGTAATGCATGTTAGAAATACTGTTACAAAAAAAAAACAAGGCCTCAATATTCTGTTCCATATTTTTGATTATTTTCAGTGAACATGAATACATGAATATATATACTTTTACACGTGCAAAGAACCTTGACTTCAAGTTCAAGTTCAAGTTTATTGCCATTATACTCATGTACAGGCATATGGTATAACAAAATGCTATTTAGCTAGCTCTCAGACGGTAAGAAGTACAAAAACACAACAAGAAAAGAAAGACAGAGACAACAGGGAATGTGCAAAACAACAACAGGTAACAGGTAATGTGCAAAACAACATCAGATGTGCAAAATCTTACATCAACAGAATGAAATAAAGGATGGAAAATTATGTGGAGTGAGCTTTTTGACATGTCAGGTAGAGGTAGATTTCAATGTGTGTTTGAGTTTTGGTAAGAGAGAAGGCACTGTGAGGTTCAGATCGTAGGTGAGAGAGGCTGGGAGTTTAATAGTTTGATAGTGCAGGGGTAAGAACTGTCTTTGAGTCTGGTAGTCTGGGCCCGAATGCTCCGGTACTGTTTTCCAGATGGTAGAGGGTCAAACAGTCTGTAGCTGGGGTGTGTGGGGTCTTTGATGATGCTTCCTCAAGCACCGTCTGTCATAAATGCCCTGGATGGATGGGAGAGCAACCATGGTGATGGACTGGGCAGTTTTCACCACCCACTGTAGGGCTTTGCGGTCAGCAGTACTGCAGTTGCCATACCACACTGGGATGCAACCTGTCAGTGTGCTTTCTGTAGTGCATCTGTAAAAGCTAGTGAGGATCTGGGGACATATCTTAGCCTTCTTCAACTGTCTTAGGAAGTACAGACTTCTATTCACACTGAAAATTGTCATTCAATAAACTTGTAAATGGTGTAATTGAAAGAGAATTTAATAAATACAATTTTTCGACCAAACAGATACTGTAAGTGGATAACATTGAATGCACTGATGCGTTTGCCCGTGTTTACACAAATCGGTCTGTAAGGCACCTACAGGTTTGTGTGAAACTGAGTTTCAGCAGGTTGCCACAGGAGCAAGGTGACTAATGCTGCTGTCTCACAGTTGTAAAATCCTGGATTTGATTTCAGCCTTAGGAGCCTGTGAGGAATCTGTGTGGGCTCTCCATGCTCACGAGGGTGCTCCATTTTCCTTCCACTTTGGAAAGACACTCGATTGAAACAGGGCTCATGCGCTGAGCCAGTGACAGAGGTGACGCCCCCCCTCTGCAGTCCAGACAGTGCGGCGCTCTGCTGTGACAGAGGAGCTGCTCTTGTCTCGCAGTGGAATTCTCCCCTGGCTACTGGTCTTGTATGGAGTTCTCCCATGGCGGAGTCATCTACTGTCTAGGGAGTGGAGCTGTGTGGCTCTGGACCTGCGAGTGACTGGGATTGAACCCTGGCAGACCAGAGCCTTACTACAGGTCACTGGTGTTGTGTAAAATTCTCCCATGGCTGAGTTACCTGCTTGCTGTGAAGTGGTGCTGCACTTGCTTGGTTACCAGCGAGCGAGCGGGATCGAGTCCTGGCAGGGGCAGGGCACTTTTCAACAGCTATGGGTCACTGGTGTCATGTGGAATTCACATGATTCAGGATTCAGGATTAGCGCTACGTCATGAACAAACCGGTCTGTTCATGTGTCACAATCTCTGTTAGTTAAACTAGGACTAGATACAGTAGCTGGTCTTCAGAGATTAACTGCCAGTGCGACGCAGCAGGAATCTCTCCCTCCTTCTCCCCCACCTCACACCGAACCAGGACGGCCTGGCACCGGGCCAGAGGACGCCGATTGGACGCATCAACAGCCTGCCGCTGTTCCTTTGTGTCAGTGGGAGATTCACACAGATTGGATGAGTATTCAACATTCTGCATTACAGCTCGAGAATTCAACTGTTACCTGAACCCCATCTGATTTCAATTTAATTCCTATGAGTGACATACTTCCTTTTGAGTATCTAGTGTAGAAGTTGTAATCAAAGCTCATTAACGAAACGGTATAAATGAATGGTATACTGAATGTACTGTATGTCTCTCTTGGTTTGTAACTCCATTATTGAATATACAGTATACCTTTTGTATTCTGCTAACCTTCACTATAAGATATGTTATGTTTATATGCACATTTTATATACTAATATATGTATTCTCATGTATTAGTATCCATGTGTGTGCGTTGCTGAGTTATCCAGCAAGGTTGGTTTTCTAGTAGCCATCAAAGAATCATTTTGTGACTTACTGCAACAATTAATTGTCCCAGTAAATGCACAAAACCCCTACAATACCAACCAAAATATATTTAAAATTTGCTGCAATAGAAGTAAAAGAATTGTCAGACTTCCTACACATTATTATGTGAAGAAATAAGGTATTAGAGCACAGAGATGAACAGACTATATCGTGAAGGTTAATAAAAATCTAGGAGCCATATTAAATATTTTTTTAATTATAGCTGCAAGTGACTTTGTGACATTTGATGCATAATCAGAATTAAACATTGTTCCTACTGATTACTACTGACTTGGATACTCGAAAAAGTGTCTGAAAAAGTAATTTTAATTCCATGGACTTACCGCATATGACACACAGTGGTAAAAAATACAGCTTACTGTATATTGTAGATTATTTAGACTGATGCAAGTCCCACTGATCAGTTTAGATCTTGCAGCAGTTCAGGATGTTTCAGGAATTTCACAAAAAATCCAAAGATTATGCCAAATCAGGTTTATCAATGTAAAATAAAGTTCCAGCTCATGTTAGTTTAATCTGGGGTCTGTAATTGTGCTTATAAGGGTTTTAGAAAATACCTAGGGTATTGGCCTGTTTTATAAATACTAATGGAAATTTGAGAAGCATTAAGTACTCATAATAAGTAAACAGAGCAAAAGAAATCCATTATCTCTGTTTGGGTTCCTTTCAATGTACAGTATATCATGTTTTTCCATAAACAAAATTTGTTATCAACAATATAGAGCTTAATAAGGTGCAAGAAAACATTAAAGAATAATTTATTTCATGTGTTCAGTGTATTCTTACACCCAAGTCACAGTATTGTCAGTTCCTTTCTGAACCATACAGTGTTTTATTATTTCAAGCTAAACGATTTCAGATGCTTAAAATTAAAAACCAAAGCATTTTTCTATCCTACAATATTTGACTCTAGCAAAAACAAACAGGCTTTTGAATTTTTTGTTTGTTTGTTATATCCAAATCATGACGAGAGCACAATATGCAATGAACTATTTTTATTTTTATGAATTAATAAAAATAAAAGGGAATTTGGACTCTATTTTGAACTAGCAGAATTTTCCGCTAAGGAGAGAGACATTTTATTTTCATAAAAAAAATAGAAAAAATGTTGTGTGGTTCTTAATAATCCTAAAAAAAAAGAATGAGACTGGCCTTTGTGCTAAAGCAAACAGCATTTAAAAATATCTAGCTTAATTTCTATCTACAGTAATATTTCAGATTTAAAGCACAACTTTATGCATCCATTAACAAGCTGTTGCATTTACTGTATGTGGGTGGTGTCATTTTTCAGGATCACCAGTGAAAGCCTCTGTCAAGCTGTGCTTTTAGTTACAACCATGTATGTAATTCTATTTTCTGTTGAGCTTGTGGATCTTGAAAACTGTAAATGTGCCCACTCCCATTGATATTTAAACAATACTGCTTGATGAGGAAGTATTGATAAAGGTGAAAGTTTGCAACCTTGTGTTTCATTCTTTAAATTGCATTTTCAATTACTGCCCATGCCAGAGGATCACAACAGTTTCCGTTTCCTTGAATGCGTGATTTATTAGAACGTAGCAGGTTTCCGTAGAACATGATATTCTGAATGTGTTTTCAATAAAACGTACCATTTTTAACAGTTAAATCACATCCAATGTTACAGTGCCATTTGACTTTCTCCAATTGGCTTAGACTGAGTGCAAGTACACTTTAACCTTCATCATCGTCATCGCATTCTACACTGTGTCCTTTATAGGAAGAAAAGTCAATTAAACTAAGTGGTACACATTGCCTTTTCAAATAACTTCATTTATTAAATAAAATCAAGTCAAAAGCAATTCAGATCAATACCTTCATCTGCCTTTTTGTGTAATCATCCCTGTATGCTTGCAGAGACAGAGTTTTTAATTAAATAAATAGCTAGTGTGGAGGCAGGTGGGTCTGAACAGGCAAGCTGCTGGGGGATTTGGTTTTCAGCTGTTGCTTAGCAACGCCAACACCGTCTCCACACAACAGCACGGCTGAGGATTCAGCAAGCAGATGTACCTTGGAGACTCAGAGGAGCACCGCAGTTGGAATGAGAAATGAAATGTAGAGAGAAAGAAAGGCCTTGGAAGAAACAATATCAGAAATACAAGGCCATCTTTTCCTATTTTAAAGAAAAGTGGGGAGCGGCCATTCACTGAAAAGCCTGCCAATTCACTTATCTGTTTTCCAGCCTAGTCTGTTTGTGTTACCTGTACACCATTAACAGTATTCTAAAGATGCAGTGCCTTCCTTTTTACAAAGGAAACAATGAGAGGTTGGACAAGGGATGGTATAAACACAAAAATGAGCTTGAAAAACAAACCTTAGTAAAAATACGCACTGCAAGAGACTTTTAAAAAGGTATATGCACAGGCAACAATATTTTTAAATGGTGTTATATTTCTAGTTTAATTGAGATAAAAAAGGAATGAAGGGCCATTAATATTACTGACTTGGAATATAGAATGGAATATAAAGTGCAAAAAAAAAATGAAAGAGCCTAGAAATCTAGAAAGAGCCTAAAGACTTTTTCTGTCACACTAGGGTAGTGCTACTATACTGAAAAAAAAATTACACAAGCTAAAAATCAATTATTCAAATGTTCTTGTGAGATAAAAAAAACAAGTTAAGAAAAGTGGACACATTTTATTAAGATTACTTACTTTAGGAGCAAGTGCATGGTAAAACAAAAGATTCTGAATAACGTATAAAGTACATGCACAGATATAACAGATAAAGTATACAGTAGGTACAATTATTTTTATATTTGAAAAGATGTTTCTTTATTTTGCCTTAATTTCCCGTTATATTCACAGCCTGGAAGTAACACTTGTCCATGGCAAGTATAATGTTTTGTCCAAATCAATGTCTGGAATGATTTCAAAGACAATGAGAATAGTTAGTTTCGTCACTATGTGCGCATCTTGCGGATCCATTTTTCATATGATGTGGTCTGTGGCATGCCTTGAAGGCATGTTCAAAGTACTAAACACAAAGCCCATTAAAAAGGGAATCTACAGTACCTATACGAAATGTTTAATCATGCTATGCACTGTATTGTTTTTCAGTTTTCGTCTAGCTTGCTAGGCTGTCTCCTGCCCAAGTTGCTAAGCCCTTTTTTTCTGTTTTTTTGCCTCTATTTGCACCAATTGGTTTTAAAACACAATGGAGCCCTGCCCCAGAGGTCCTGCTGTCGGATATCAAGGCTGCGATCCGTTGCCACATACAGTAAAAGCAAATTTCTCATAATCAAAATAAATTCTCATTTCTTGGTGTTGTTTAAAAGGTAGTCATATTAATGACATTCACTTTAATTTACAATGGCAAAGAAATATGTCTGTATCATTTTGTAGCCATATTGAATTTGATCCCCAAATTAAGGATCATTTAGAGGCAAAGGCATGTTATGTTTTTAATTCTGGATATTAATGTTAAATAGAATAATATAGTTGTCATTAGTAAATAAGCAGAAAACCACATCCTCACAAGTGGCTGAACCAGCGAAAGACCTTGTGTCAACCACACATTCAGCTCTACTGCCGTGTGTCTTCAGCCAGCTGCGTCTAGGATTCCTCGAAATTAGCAGAAGAGCTGTCAGGAAGGCTTGCATTGGAGCAGATATCATCCACTTGTGACACAGCAGCATTCAGTGTGACACAGGCACACAACTGAATTGTTCTATTTATTGAATGTTAGGGCTTCCAATTTTGTTTACCATAGTTGAAAAAAAAACTTTAACAATATGTTCCAGTGCTTTTCATTGAAGTCTATTTACTACTGTAGAGACTAAGACAACAAAGACGTTCTATATATTTATTTAGAAGGTTTAATCTCTGGGAGGTGAAGGGTGGCAGTGATGTGTCTACGAGTCTGTTGCTATATACGAAGCTGGTTGATTGGGCTGAAAATTGTCAGAGAAAAGGCAAAGCTCTTTTCCGGGGTCTAAACTGTAAATAATCATTCTCTATTCCAGTTTCAGGAGCTGCTACCGGATGCAAGATACAGTAACTGTTTCTGAGGTCATGGTTTTCATGCAGAACATTTCATGGTTTTCATCTTGATGCTGTTACTGTATTACACATCTTAATATCATGTTTAAAAAATTTAGCAGTTGTGCTGATACTCATAGAATTACGTTTTGGGATAATGGCCGACCCTTTACACCAAATCTTTAGCCCTGAAGACATGTTCTTCGTAGCTTTAGAATGCACCTGCTCAAGTCATTTCAATGTTTTAATACTGTACATGAATACTTCAGACGAACAGTCTGAGGATGCAATTTAAAAAACACAATGTAAAAAAACAAGCCTGCATTGTATAGCTGTAACATAAGCTACTGTAAATACACTTATTTACATAAGTGTTAATAGGCTTGTGTTGTAATTACGTGTGCAAGAGTTCAGTGCAAGTGTTTCAGTGTTGTTAACACTGTTGTAACGGTTTCCACGTTATTAGAAAAATCTAAAGAACTTAAACAGACCCTATGCGGCACAACGGAAAGCGTTAAAGGGCTTGAACCAAAACTAGAGTCTGAACATACGTTTAAATACAAAGTTTTAATAACAAACCCATGTGAAATAACACTATAATATTGTCTATAACACAGTCTAAGGTCAAGGATATCTGGCAAACAGGATATCAGGATTTACAAGTCCAAATACAGGCATAAGACAAAACAATGAGTCCCTCCAAAACCAGACTTCAGCGATCATGATGTAACCCAAATATAGAGGCCCAAATCCCAAGACCAGCACTGCTCCATACGAAGGCATCTGTCACCATGAATTTGATACGAGGCCATTTCCACGGGGTAAACCAGGACCCGGAAAACCAGGAACTTCGCAACCCAGGAACACGGAGAAGGATTCACGAAGAAGTCCGGAACCAGGAATAAGCGGGAGTCTATGCTGAAGATCTACAACCAGGAAACCGAAAGCTTAAGTACTGGAGCAAGTCTGACTGTACCAGCTGACACCAGAGATGTTACAAATCTGACAATGCTGAGCACCGAATACAGGGTTTATCAACCTTATATACAAGGAAGCGACCAGTAAACCAATTCTGATTGGCCACCACATAATCAGCAACACAGTGTTCTGACAATTAGCGCTTCCCAACAACTGTAAAGTGTTTATGATACTACTTGCAGTACACATACTGCAGCTTGGGAGTGGGGAGCTCAAAGGGAAAGTAGCTGCCATAGTTCAGAGTAATTTGCCAAGGCCACATCCATCAATACTACACCAGGTGTATGGAGACAGGTGAGTAATGGACGTCAAAGCCCAGCACGAGCCCCTCTGTAATCTCTTGCCCAGTCTTTGATGCTCAAAAAGTATGCACATGAAGGAGAAACATCGCTGGAAATATCCATGGGGGTAATGTGGAAGACAGAATGGTCTTTCCATCAAGGTGATCTGTTATACCTAGTTTGGAATATTCTATGATCTGGTATAAGTTATGATCTGCTACCATCTGGAAAACGGTACCGGAGCATTTGGGCCCAGACTACCAGACTCAGAGACAGTTTTTACCCCCACACTATCAAACTGTTAAATTCCCAGCCTCTCTCACTCTCACTCTCACCTCACCTCTCACCTATGATCTGAATCTCACAGTGCCTTATTCCTTTCTTTCTACAAACACACATTGAAAATCTACCTCTACCATACATGTCAAAAGCTCACTCCCCATAATTTCTATCCCTTTATTTTATTCTGTTGATGCATATTTTTGCACATAACCTGTTACCTTTTTGTTGTTTTGCACATTGCCTGTTGTTGTTTTTTTGCACATTGCCTGTTGTTGTTTTTTTTGCACATTGCCTGTTGTTGTTTTTTTGCACAACGTCTGTTGTCTCTGTCTTTCTTTTGCTACACAATTGTATTGTTGTTGTTGTTGTTGTTGTTGTTGTTGTTGTTGTTTTTTTCTCTTTGTACTACTTATGTCCGAGAGCTAGCTAAATAGCATTTCGTTATACCATATACCATGTATATGAGTGTAATGACAAGAAACTTGAAACTTGAAACTTGAAACTTGAAACTTTGGACAATTGTAGACCACTAGTTATTTTTTAAATAAAATGATATGGAAAAAGAAACAGTTGAGATCTGACTCACAAATGACTAATGAAAGGATGCCATAATGATGACAATTGTAAAAGAATTTTGCTGGGGAACAGCAACACAAATTCAACAGCCAGGCACAATATATTTATAAATGATGGCTTTTATTGCAATTCATTGGGCTTTACTCAAACTAAGACAACATGTGCATTCCCGCACGCGAGTCCTTCACCCTCCAAGCATGGAAGCCACATCTTGTTGCCAACTTGTTCTTCCAGCTCCGGGTTGCTGGAGAGACAGGAGCAAGACTGGACAAGACACCAGTCCAGCCCGGGGCAGACACATAGACACGCACACACTCACACCTGAGGTTGATATTGGGCAGTGTGGTGTCACAGTGATTAGAATTGATGGAACCCTGGGTTCAATTCCAGACCTGGGGGGCCACACCTGCGGCCATGTTCATATGTTCTCCCCCATGTTTAGAGAGGATTTCCTCAGGCTTTTCTCCCACAGTCCAGTGACGTGCTGGTAGGATAATTGGCTTCTAAGAAAACTGGCCCTGGCGTGAGTGTGTGTGTGTGTCTGTGCCTCTGTGTGCCCTGTGATGGACTGGCATCCAGGGTGTATCCCGGCTTGTGCCCCTTGCCTGCTGGGATAGCCTCCGGCTCCCCCCGCAACCTTGAATTAAACAGCAGTTAGAAAATGGATGGATGAAAATATAACATTCAGCATTTCTTATCATTTTTAATCTGTCAGAGGATATCACAGATTTCAAGTGAGTAAATCAAAGCTGAAACATGACTGTGTAATATGGCTGCCACTTTCATATAGACTAGACATAAAGTAGGATATCATACAGTACCTTTCTTATTGGTATGTTTTTTTGCTTATGTTTATATAAGAACTGTGCATTTAATGGATATTTACCTAGGTTTAAATCCACAGAACATAACGATTGTGTATTTTTTCACAAACAATACAAAAAATGTATAACAGAACGTCAGAGATTATGATGCTGTACTGCAACAGTGCTTCTATATAGTTGTATCTATGAACATTTAAGGAACTAAGAAAAAGATAAACTCTCCAACAACTACCACAATGTATTAAAGCATTTTCTGTTTCCAGCTACACAGAAATTTGAGTTCACTTGTGGTGATCTCTATCACATAGCACATTGTGTTAAATAATTTACAATGCATAGACTCTCTTGACCTCCAGAATAGCAATCTTTCAAATATTAATTTATAGTCAGGAAGACTGACATTTCTTAGCTTAATTAGTTTTTAAGGCCAATGTGCCAGTGTAGCAGAAGTTTAGTTAAAATTTTGATGAATGGACTTATGAAAAATAAAGTTGAATGTAAAAATAAATATGAATGTTTGTATTAATACAGACACATCATTATTTTAAGGCTTGCTTGCTTCAGTGACCAAAATGTATAGCAAAAATAGTGAAAAAAATAAATCTGAATTGTTCTGAAGCACAAACACAGTGTACAGCACTGCCTGTGTACAGTAGGTCTATCATTTCCAGCTTTTCGCCTAAAGAAGTATACTGCTTCTGCAAATGAAGCTATTTGAAGCTTTTTTTCAGAAAGAAGACCTTTCCATCTCTAATGTATGCTCATGGTGAGCAATTTCAAAAACAGTAATTTGAATCCAATTTAGAGATCCATTCATCTGTCAATGATTAGTCTTACCAGCTGTCACCTCTTACACAAAACAAATAGAGACGTTCATACCTTGTACAGGCATACAATTCAGGTGGTTGTTTCCTTGGTAGAAAAGACTAATTAAAACCTTTACTGCCTGAAATTCACTTTTTCAATAAGTTATGCTGACAGCGTTTGTTATTTGAAAGTGTTTGTATCAATAGAAATTAAAATGAAAATGTCTGCGTGGGTTTTCTCTGTGTGATTCAGGCTCACTTCCCACACTTCAGAGACGATGTTGTCCAGGTTAATTGGAGTCGTATATGTGTGAGCAAGTGACGGGGCGTGTGTGCCCTGCATCTGGTCCAAGATGTAGCCCCGCACTGCTCAGGTCATCCAGATTTGCTGGACTATGACTGGCAAACTCACTTGCACTTTGCATTATTAATAATAATAATAATTCCTTACATTTATATATCACTTTTATGAACACTCCACTCAAAGCATTTTACAGGTAACGTGGACTCTCCTCCATCACCACCAATGTGTTGCCCCCACCTGCATGATACAACAGCAGCCATAGTACACCAGTAACACTCCCCACACACCAGCTCTCAGTGGGGAGGAGAACAGAGTAATGAAGCCAGTTCAGAGATGGGGATTATTAGCAGGTAAATGCCAAAGGGAAATTTGGCATGGATACCAGGGTAACACCCCTACTCTTTTTGAGAAACACCCTGGGATTTTTCAATGACCACAGAGAATCATGACCTCAGTTTTACATCTCATTTGGAGGATGGTGCCTTTGTTGGGGTGAGCATCCCCTACTGGCCCCACTTACACCTCTTCCAGCTGCAACCTTAGCTTTCCCAGGAGGTCTCCCATCCAGGTCCTGGCCAGGCTCACACCTGCTGAGCTTCAGTGGGCTGCCAGCTGTGAGTTGCTGGCATTAGCCTTTCCTGCACATTCCAAACCCAAGCCTTATTTATTGCATTATCTCAGACAGGAAACTTGCTTTGCAGGCAGGTAAAAAAAGACGTAGTGCAACACATAATACATGTAATTCAACAAGTCAGAAGATTTAAATAATCCCCACAGTCTAAAATAGGTAAATAAAGAAGCTGGGTCATTGTGAGTGAAACAAATGCCTAAGATACTGTACATACATATTAAAATAAAATATAGATGAACAGTTACCTGATTAAGGTGAGTAGGTGAACAGCTGTGGGGATGAAAGATAACTTAGTTCTATTGCATTTTTATCTCGGAAGTCTAATTCTCTGCCCTGACGGAAGGAGTTCAAATTTACAGTGCAAGGGGTGGTCATGACAGTCAATGATTATATCGGCCTTCTGCACTACTTGTTTACTATAGAAGTTTGCTGACTGTAGCTATGGTGTGCCAATAACCTTGCTGGCTACCTTCACTATCCTTTATTGTACAGTATATATTCATCTTTGATTTCCTGGAGAGAGCCAATGCATGTTTAACCCTCCACGTGATCTTAGACATACAAGATTATCACCTCTAAGACAAGGTGCACCCCTGTGAGCCTCACTCTTGGTCAGTGCATGCAGCTGTGAAAAACATGGTCTGCTTGCTTTGTATTGTTAGAGAACAAGAGCCCTGCAGGTGAGCAAGGCTTCAGGTCATAGAGCATGTTGCTTTCATGGCTCCAATGCAGAGCTCTTCTTACAGTTCTTGGCATTGTGAAGTAACCACATCAATTCAGTTAATCATTGGATTCTTCCCCTCGTGTTACAGAACATTCAAATCTCTATCAAACTCCAAGGCATGTACCTTATTTTCAATCAAAGTTTAAAATCTTTTTTAAAGTGCTGAATCATTTCACCTTAGTTATCTTTTGAGTAGTTACCTATTCAAAGCTGAGGGCAGTGCTTTGTGGAATGGTCCGGTGAAAAGTCTTACACTCAGTACGCAATGGGTATTACTTTTGCAATAAGAAACAGTTTTTTCACTTGGATTTATGAATTAACGTGTACAAGTATTTATGCCGAACACATGCTGAGCAGCTGATACTAAGAGAAAATGCTATAGTATATCTATGCAGTTCAACACTTTGCAGTGCTTTGATCAACCGGTAAAATGGAAAAGTAGGATGTACTGTATAAAAACATCTCCCCACCTCAGTTGTGTACTGAGAATAGATTCTTAGACTAAGCTGTGAAATATTTTAAGCATTTAACTCTGTAACATCTAGCATCCATACGCCCCTTTGTGGAATATTTAATTATTGCAATTCAAAAATATTTTACTTAAAGGTTTGTGTAAAGTGCTGTACTGTAAATGCATTTTGAAGAATGAAATTGGCCACAGAAAAAACAGTCACATAATGATTTTCTTGGGGTGCAGAGTCAAAAATTATTTTCACAGAAGACTACACACAGTAGATATACAGTATTAAATATTATTGTGTATCCAATGGTTGGTACATGCAAATATTTGATTTAGCAAGGTTCTCAAACTCTTACAAATTTGTATTTGCATTATATATTATATATAAGTTGTATTACTGTATAGCAGAAGGAAATTAACATTATGATTTTGTTCTTTATGATTGAAAATAAATTTTTGATCACTGGGAAGATGGAAAATGTACACATTTAAAGTTATTCACAAGGGAAAATTAACACATCATAAAACGGTAGCCCAGAAAATGCTATCGTATGAAATTAAGCTTAATGATTTTGAAAGAAAAAATAGTCCTCATATAGACAAAAGACATGCAGTAATTCTGTTCACACCGTTTTTACTTGTTGCCCCTCCGCTGTGTTGGCTAAATGTAATGAAACATATCAAAAATGTTGAGATAGGCACTGCATGATATTAATACATATTAAACAATTTACAGAGACATTCTCAAGGGATTTGGGTGGGTCCATAGCACACCTTTCTCCTTGTTTTCCAAAAGAAAGAGCTATAATTTAAAGATGCAAAACACCTTAGAGTATATACTGTCCCTAAAGAGACATTGTTCATGACAAATATGACAAAATTCTAAAAACATCATCCAGATTATTTCTGTGATTCATGCATTTTATGTATTGCAACCAAACACAAGATGTCAATCATGTATTCTTTGAATTGCATGTGCAATGTGTAGACAGACTCCATTTACTAAGTGGCTATATAGTATTTAAGAAGATACACTGAGCAACTATAACTTAACAACAACAAGAGCCCTGTCCCTTACACAGAACTTCCATGATTATCCAGTGATGTACATTAAGTACATAAAACGGGTGATGGGTGTAGTTCACACTGGAAAGTCCAAACCAGTTGTTGCAGACTTCTGAGACACTGCCATGTTAGGTCACAATCATACTGTCTATGACAGGACATGTTCAGGACATACACATGTACTGTAACAGCACTGGTCCATGACCAATGGAGGGTCACCTCTGGAATCACCTTTAAACAGCAGTTGCAACACCCAAAACCCTGCCTAGGTACCAAAGAATCTCTCCACAACAATCAGTTGTTTCCATGGAAATGATGACTTGCATTTGTGATGTTGTGAGGATGCTGTTTTAAGAATGTTTCATCCACTGCAGATTAAGTTATTTTGTTGTACATCTTTATACTTCAACAACCCAGCACTTTGTCATTCACTACCAAATTTATTTTTGGGGTATGTTGGGGTGCCATCCCACAACCTACAGTGTTTGTTGCTTGACTATACAAATAAAAAAAAAACTGTGTACTTATCCTCTTATTCTGGACTAAGCTGTTAACAGATTTGTGTTGTCCGTAGCAATGTCAGGTTGGGAAAGGAAAGTAAAGAAAAGGAACTTGTAAATATGGTTCATTGTGTATTTTAGATGGATCTTGTCTCACTCACCTGGTTTCAGATTCAGAGCCCAAGACAGGAAATTGTCACCAGCCACAGCGTCATCTTGTGATCTGGAGGGAATCTTGTCTCCCTGTCCATTAAAAAATGATGTTTAATATTATTATTAATAATAATAAATCCTTACACTTATATAGTGCTCTTCTGGACACTCCACTCAAAGTGCTTTACAGGTAATGGGGACTCCCCTCCACCACCAGCAGTGTGCAGCTCCACCTGGATGATGCGACAGCAGCCATAGTGCACCAGTACTCTCCCCACACACCAGCTCTCAGTGGGGAGGAGAGTAGAATGAAGAAGCCAGTTCATGGATGGGGATAACTAGGAGGCCATGATTAATAAAGGCCAATGGGAAACTTGGCCAGGATGCCGGGGTGACACCCCTACTCTTTTCGAGAAACACTCTGGGATTTTTAATGACCACAGAGAGTCAGGACTTCGGTTTAACATCTCATCTGAAGGATAGCGTCTTTTTTACAGTATAGTGTCCCCATCACTATACTGGGCATAAGGACCCACACAGATCGCAGGGTGAGCGCTCCCTACTGGCCCTTTGGCTCTTATGGCTTTGATGTATGCATGCAAAGGTGGAGCAACCCTTTAAGGGGCTTATGGGAAATAACAAGAGTCGGAGCTTCCAAAATAAAAAGCAGACACAGCTCTGCTCGGGAGCTCCCTGTCAGGTCTTGGAAGGTGAAGGTGCTCTGGCTCCTGAGCTCATTTTTTTGGGCTGTTAATTGTTCATATTGTTTTCCTGCTGGTTGTGTTGTAAAAACATGTTGTGGATTGGCTGAGCCTGCCTTCTGCTATGTACTGGGCCCCAGATTACTATTTGGACTAGTGTGGCCCTGTGACAGGGTGATTAGAATGAACCAAGGAGTAAATCATTTTTGTTACTCCTGGCTTTCCCTTAACTTTGAATTTGGGAAAAATAGAGATTTTTTGTTCAAGCAGAGCAGACCTCACAGTAGAGCAAAGGTTTTTGAAAGCAGTCCTTTTTTCATTAATATCTCACACAATTCTTGCAGGGCCATAAAAAGAACATTAGACAGTATACACACAATTTTTTTTATGTGCAAAATATAGAATGAGTATTTTGTGGTTAGGATTTAGATCACGTTGAATTAGTGAAGGTTTAACAAGCTTTCCATTCATCCTTGTTTACTATCAAATGCAGTCTATATCATTTGTTCATATGTTCATATGTTCATATCTCACCCATTGAAATTTAGTAGTGATGATGATAGATTAAGGCACACGTCCCAAGTCCAGTCCTTCAGGGCCAGAATGCAGCAGGTTTTCATGGTTTATTAAAATCATCAAAAGCTGAAGACTTTTGAAGTTGTGCATCATTAGGTTAAGATGAGGTTAGGGTTAATAGGAACACAACTGTGCATATATACAGTTGATGCTTTATAAATTGTATAGTACAATTTATACACAATTATTAATACAATATCTACTGTCAAAATATAACTTAATATAAAGCCTTTAATTTATTTATTCTCTGATTTCAATTGCCAGTTCATAAACAATTCACTACAACAGCCGTCATACTTGCACTGGAGGGATCAAGACTGTGAACAGTATAGGTACAGTACACACATCAGGTCACATGCCTCCTTATTCAGTATGAGACCTTGCAGAGCCAACAAGTGAACTGGAGCAACAGACAGGATAGATGCAGGTCTCATCCACAACAAGGCATCCCCAAAGGCTCCTGGCAAGGCTGTAGGGTTGTAAGTTGTATGAAACGCCAAGTATACTCTGGCCAACTCGATCCCAGCTAAGCCTGGCAGTGCTCAAAGAATTGTGTGCCACTGCTTGGGGAGTCCTAATTACAGTAAGCTAATGAATTAACCCAGATTCAAAATAGCGGAATATGAGCTTTATGACTCAAGATCTTCTCTTCATGTTCTTTTTTTATAGATTGATCTACTCAGGAGCCCAGAGGACAGACAGTAGCTTGAAATCAGGGTACATACGACCTCTTACTGTACAGTATGTGACATAGGATGCATGTTGAATAATGCAGAGGCATTCAGCAGATTGTAAGGTTGTAACAATTCTATTAATGGACTAAAGCTTCACAATGTGAATAATTAAAATGTAAGAGTTGTTAATTATTAAAAGTACTGTATGTACTGCATTTAGTCATGGGAAAAATTGAAAGGCCCTTTATCCTATCTTTATACAAAAATATATGGCAGGGACTAAGTCTTATCTGATTCATATATGATATATGTTTTCGTTTACAAACATTTAGCAAAATCCGTACTTTGCATTGGTTGCAAAGGATGCACAAAATGTTGTCCTATTCATGATAGGCAGTGTAGAGAATTCCTTTGATAAAGAACACTGTCAATTCAGAAAGAGACATGCTTAAGACACTTGAGCATGTAAAACAATAGATCACTTTTTTTGTTTTTTGGGGTTGCCTGGTAGTAAAGCCATATTTCTAAGTTCTTAATGCTACAAAGAATGTGCAGGAAGCGTGAATCTAATGAGAGCAGCACACAGCGCGGTGTCTGACCAGGAGCAAGGTATGCGTTCTCTGGAACTGATTCTGTATGGGCAGAGGTTTCCATGACATGACAGCCTGACGTGAACAATACATCAACAGCTCTCCAGAAATAGAGTGTTCTCAGATTTCTTAGCATGCAGGAGCTACTGCAACAATTTACTCCATCATTTCTGCTTTCACATGAAGCCCCCTTTCCTGGACTCCGACATGCAAAATCAGTTTTCTCTTAATGAATATACTGGCTTGTGTGTACATCATGGTACATTAAATGTATCTCACTCAGCAGGATAGGCAATTTATGGTTAGATATCAGATGCCAACAGTTCCTGTGGCAATATCAAAGCATCAGGAATGTTGCTTCCGCTGTGTGAAATTGTATTTTGTACACATCTCAAGAAAATGAAGATGAAATCTTTGTCTTCTGGGAATCCAAAGGACAAGCGTGGGTGCACACTTTTCTCTGAGAGTTATGCAATCTGACAACGATTTTTAAAAAATATATATACTTCTAAGTAGAGGTTAGAGTGAGGAGCTGCATCTGTGCGTGACCTGCAAAAAAAAAAAAAAAGGGTGACACTGAAAAATATAAAGAAAGGTACAAAATGTTACACTACTTTGTATTTTCCTACAACAGTGGTGTTCATCATGCCAGCAGCTGTATCACCTTACAATTCACAACTGGCAGCCCACTGAAGCTCAGCAGGTGTGAGCCTGGTCGGTACAGTACCTGGATGGGAGACCTCTTGGGAAAGCTAAGATTGCTGCTGGAAGTGGTGTTAGTGGGGTCAGTATGAGGCGCTCACCCTGCAGTCAGAGTGGGTCCTTATGCCCCAGTATAGTGACGGGGACACTATACTGTAAAAAGGTACCATCCTTCAGATGAAACGTAAAACAAAGATTCTGACTCTCTGTGGTCATTAAAAATCCCTGGGAGTTGCTTGAAATTGTAGTACCCCTAATTACCCCCAAATTTCCCATTGGCCGTGTTGGCGTTTTTTTCACCCAGGTGAGTTGATACCTAAGTATTAGGTTTGCCATCCCTTTAAAGCTGTGTTAAAGCTCTTTTCGTCATTATTAGACTTAATAGTATTGATTTAACAGACGTTTTGGAGGAGGTCAAATTTTAATGTTGTGCTTCTCTATATATAAATCCACCCTGGCTGCTCACGGAGGTGTGCTTATCTTTTCTAGTTCCCCACCCGACACCTCAGCTTCACCTTCACAGCATTTTCAAACCTGCCTCAATCCTTGTAAATGGGAGGAGGAGGTGTGGGGTGTGTCCACCTAGATGCGTCCTAGGTTTGACCAGTGGCCCATGCAGTCCCAGAAAGAGGGATCCTATCTACTTCTTTCCTGCTTCTTTTCTGCTGTTCGTAATATTCACTTTAAACAACATGATTAATTTGGTAGCAGAATCTATCTTCCATAGAAATTGGTTTCTACATTGGTTTAACATTTGCAAATTCACTTATTCACAATTTGGTCTGGCCAGTGAGGTCTTATGTGGAAGAAGAGCAGAGTGGGATGAAACTTAGCTGACGTTTGTTAAATTCACCTTGCAACAAACTAGGACTATGAGATGAATGTCAATGTGGTTTTGTTTTTGTATTGTAACAAATAGTCCTAGGTGTGTTAACAGCGTGGGGAATGACAGGCAAAAGACAATTTTACATGCTCTTTGACAGTTTTATTGTCCTTTTCTTTACAGTGAGGTGTGCTAAATCATGGAAGCACTGAGTAACTGTGTAGTTTGTGATTACTGTTGTTTCTTTAAGTTAATCTATGTTATTTTAGTTAAAGCCAATGTATTAGTATTTTAATTATAATATAATGTATGGTTACTTATGTTATTTAACCATACATACTGCACCCAGGACAGCAGTACATTGTGCAGCAGTATAGGGGTGGACTTGCTCATATGTAAATTTGATTATTCGCAATGGGTCTCTACACTGCACCCTCACAAATGTTGAGACCCTACTGTATTTAATTTGATTGCAATATTAGTGTATTTATATCATACATTATTAAAACAAAAAGTTCCTTTTATGTGTATATAATGTTATTCTGAAAACAATTCTTGGGTGCTGCAGGGTAAAAAGTTACAATAAGTTTTCCAAAGAAATAGAGCATTGGTCATTAAATATCAAAAGAAATTTTCTATGAAAGCTAATTCAAGATGCACTAACACTGCTGGCTGAGTTTAGCTAGCTGGAGGGAAAAAATTGCTAAGATGTGCTGTCACATTTTGTTATTCATGGTTCTTTAGTCTTTCATCTCCCTAAAGTCTCTCTTGGTTCTTAACAAAACACTAGGAGGCTTGTGGTGCTCCTACAAGGTAGTAAACTTTAATGAGTTTTTCTTTTTGGTAAATGTGTCTCAGCAATAGTATATTGTGGTATATTTCTCCATAGATAAAGGGTGAAACAACTACTGAAAGTCAAATGGGCTTCCCATTTGTGTTTGCAATTTCTGTTCCAAAAACAAGTAACAGGGCAAAAATCCCTAACATTCTATAGAGGGTGATACCTCAGGGCATCTGACAGGGAGTAAGATCCTTTCTTTTAGCTCACTGTTTTGCAGTTATTATTTTATTTTTCTCCTCAAACAAATGAGCAACTCAGAAAAATATGAATCAATTTCAAAAGGTTATTAGTGGCACTGATTTAAAAGATAAAATACCAGGAGTGTTCTCAAGGAGATAAAAATACATAAACAGGAAAGTGGCAGAAACATATTTGCTAAAGGCCAGCAAAACTGTGCTAGATTTTCCATGGATTTTTTTTCGTTAGGTTGGATAAAGTTCACAAGTGCTTGCTGTCATTTAAGGTTAACCTGCCTAGCTCTCATCTCCCTGCCTAGCACAAAAAATGTATTGTCGAATCATCTTAAGGCGTCTTTAAATCTGGGTGAGTGAAGGCCCTGGAGAATTGAATCTCTCTGTTGTGTTGTGTATTAATACTACAGGAACAATAGCATTGATAGTAGTAGAGGAAGAAATAGGGGGTAATTTCTTTAAGTCAGGATAGCCATGTCTTGCCGATGCTGGATGGACTCACTGTGGGAGGTAGCTGCATGACCAGTAGTTCAGGATATGGTGGGGTACAGAGCAATAAAAGCTGGGGACATTTTATTCTGTCAGTTTCAGAACTGGATGTATGATCTCAAAAGGCACATGTGGGTCGTGGCCACTGCATAAATGACAAAGAAAACTCTGAAATGGCTCTCATAAAACATACAAAGAACAGGAATATACTGTAGAACTCAGTTTCCAATAAATGTACAGTATTCAACTTTGACAAATCTAGGTGCTTGCTGGTCTAACAGTGCTGTGTATAAGGCAAAGCCTGTGATTCTCACCAGCGATCAAATTGGGGTTTCAGTGAATAGGCTCGTCTGTAGCCTGTGTGAGTAGTGCAGTGTAGGCACTGGGAGGCACTGTTCATGAGAGCTCACATAAGCTACAGTGGCTTTGTGACTCGAATTACATGAAACCAATCAATATCTGTCAGTGAGGTTATTGTATATCTTTGAAGGGCTGCTTCAAGGGAGACAAAGTGGAACAGGTCTCACTCTATAATTTGAGACAGCAACGGTAAAGTCACCCCCAGTGCTTTTGGCATAGCAGGCTTGAGTGGGCTGTACAGTCTAGTTCTAGTAATAAGGCTGTGAGATGCCTGAGGTGCGGTGGATCAGATCCTGAGTTTCTTTGTGCTGCAGGATAAGGGTGTGTGGTTTTTCTCCCTCAGATACAGTATACCCAGAGTAGAGCACTGGGATTAGTGCATGGCAAAGAGACACAGACATATGGCTTTTGGTTAGGGTGTCCATAATTTTCTGTGCTGAACGGAAGAAACCTGTGGTTTGTTACTTTCTGGGGGAAACAGACCTTGCAGGTGTGGGGTGTGAGGAGGTGTGGGGGAATTTTCATCCTCATGGCTTTCTGACTGGGGTTTCAAACAGGACGAATGGTCATCCTATTCTGGGGCAATGCTCTATTTAATCCTGTATACATCCTGTATAAGACAAGCCATACAGTACATGAAGTTCACCCCATAGTCACTGCATGCATATACAGTAAATAAGTAGGTTTTAACATACAATCAATTAATTCCAAAGGCAAATTTGGTACAGTATAGGGCTGCTTCAAGGGAGACAAAGTGGAACAGGTCTCACTCTATAATTTGAGACAGCAACGGTAAAGTCACCCCCAGTGCTTTTGGCATAGCAGGCTTGAGTGGGCTGTACAGTCTAGTTCTAGTAATAAGGCTGTGAGATGCCTGAGGTGCGGTGGATCAGATCCTGAGTTTCTTTGTGCTGCAGGATAAGGGTGTGTGGTTTTTCTCCCTCAGATACAGTATACCCAGAGTAGAGCACTGGGATTAGTGCATGGCAAAGAGACACAGACATATGGCTTTTGGTTAGGGTGTCCATAATTTTCTGTGCTGAACGGAAGAAACCTGTGGTTTGTTACTTTCTGGGGGAAACAGACCTTGCAGGTGTGGGGTGTGAGGAGGTGTGGGGGAATTTTCATCCTCATGGCTTTCTGACTGGGGTTTCAAACAGGACGAATGGTCATCCTATTCTGGGGCAATGCTCTATTTAATCCTGTATACATCCTGTATAAGACAAGCCATACAGTACATGAAGTTCACCCCATAGTCACTGCATGCATATACAGTAAATAAGTAGGTTTTAACATACAATCAATTAATTCCAAAGGCAAATTTGGTACAGTATAGGGCCTACGGCCATACAGCCTACACCTTGAAGCGCTGCCCATCAGTGAGTACAGATGTACTGAAAGTACTGATAACCAATTGAATCGTACTAAGTAAGGGTGAATCCATTTCTTTTAATAAATAATCTAATTAGTGCTGTTGATAAATGCAAAATTACTTTATAAGAACACATTTAAAATAACATATTTTTTATGTGGACAAAGAAAATGTCTCACAGCACCCTTGACAACATTAAGAGTTCCAAATTTCTGTATCAACATAATTGAAAGTGTAGGATAAAATACATATATCTGAAATTATTTGAAATATCATGCATTTTTTTTTCTTACAGTATATCCTGATACTCAAGTGGTTTTCTCAGACTTATAAAATAATTTTACTCATATATTAATTTAATTTAGGAAATTTAGGAAATTAATTTAGAAAGAAGAATGCTGATAATTGATAACCTGGTAAGCTGATAATAAGAAAAGAACTGGTAACTCTCAAAATATTCTTCATATGTAAAAAGAACAGAAGTAAAAGTTACACTATTAATGAAGCTTTACTACCATCTTGTGGCAAAACAGAACTGTGCAGGCTTAATGAATGTTGTTTAAAACGAAATACTGTAGGTGGTGTCATTGTAAACCTGAATATCCTCAGAAATATTAGTAGCAACAGTATAACATAAATTAAGCACAAACATCATATTGTAGTCACCATTTAATTTGGTGTCAAAATACACATAGTTTCAGAGGGAGATACTGTAAACAGTGATTACTTTAGTTATTTGAATATCAATTCAAACTAGCCAAGCAAAAACAATGTAAATAAATACTGACATAATTACTGTCTACATACTCCAATTATGATGGTGTGCATTGAATTGAATTGAACCCCTCCACAGTATATATAGAAAAATCATTGAGGAGATTTCAACTTACTGTATACAAATTTGTAACAATAGAGTAAGAAGATATGTTGAAATCCCAGGGATAAAAAGATATTTAATAAAGCATCTTTTTATCTTCTGTTGTGCACATTTGATTTCAGCATCAATGTAATTGGCCAGATCAGTCATCTAATGATACATTCACTGATATCCACTTGTAGGCTACCATCTTTCCATCAGCTGAATTTCACAGCAGAACCTACAACACAGCCTTAGTGTCACGATTATAGTCCCCCCTCCTTAAGGGTGCTCCAGCCCTTTCACTTTAGACTTAAGTCTGTGCACCTGACCCCTTTTCCCAGCCCACCTTAAACGCCAGGCGCTGACGCTCATCCTGGCTCTGCATATGGTTTCCGCACCGTGCGAGTCCGGGACCTGGAAGCGCCTGGTCCCGTTAAGGTTTTAACCTCTGTTCCTGTTCCTGTTCCTGTTCCTGTTCCTGTTCCTAGTCCGCCGGTTCTGACCCGGTTCGTGTTTTAATTTCCTTGTTTGGATGGATCTCCTGGCTATGGACTTACTCTTGTGTTTTTGGATTCCCTCTATGGATTACTCTTTTGGATTGTTTGCCTCTGCCACACCTCCTCCGTGCACCAGCGCACTTTGGACACGCCTCCCCTGTTTTCAGCCCCGTATTCCTGCATGACCTTTTCCTAGTGTTTCCCCACTTCTTCGGATTGTGTCGTCTGCATAGGGTCCGGAAAGAACTGTTTGTTACACTTGGCGTCTGAACATTTTGCTCCTTGGAAAATGTTCCCATTATGCATTAAAAGTAAGAGTTTTCACATGCCATGATGCCAATAATGAATTCTGCAGTCCTACAAATGTGATGATCAGGATAGAAGCATACGGATGGAAGGATCATGTGAATTGTTAGCATAATCATTCATTATCTTGTACAATGGATTTAATAGTACTTAATGGTACCCAAAAGAGATAAGAGATGTACAGCAAGGTAAATCCACAGAAATATTTGATCATAGCTGCATTTTACTGATCGGGCTGTGCGAACACTGTAGCAAAGCAGCAACGGACCCCTTCCTGATGAGGCCAGTGTGGAGGATTAATTGCTTCTTGGCAGGGGCAGCAGTGTTTAAGGTTCTGGGTTCATATCTGGAAAAGGGTGTCCTCCACTGCCAGACTGAAGGAAGTGAGCATCCCAGAACAGGGGAGGTTGCGAGGGGACTAGTGGAAGGGTGATTTTCTCTGTCTGCTTCAGTTACAGGGCCACATGCAATTGAGCAAAGCGACCTCTAGCGCTGGCTCTTCAGTCCTGCCATTCAGAGGCCTCATGGGTTGAATTGAACAGGGTTGGGTTTGTCATTTCTTTACTCTTTTCCCAATCCCCAAGAGCACCCATTTCTTTAAGTTCTATAAGGCACAGGGACACTCAGGGCTCAGCCTGTCCTCTCTGGGGTCCACACTCTGCGCTATAAGAAGAAGATATGATGAAAACCAGATGAATCCATCATTAGTAAGACCTCTTCTCTGGAGCTCTGTCTCACGGTCCTTCCAGGCTGGAGCTCAGACACAGACATGAAACCCTCTCTTCCTAATTGGTAAAACAAGCCCCTTCATTGGGCTAGAGTAGTGGCTAACTCTAGTCAGAGCCTATCCTGACTGCTCCTTTCCCTCACGTGAAATCTCGTTCCATTAGCTGCAGCTTATCCCACTTAACAGGAGGCCATCTTGTGGATTTCTCACAAAGCCATCTCACTAACTCACAGCTGCCAAAATACTGAACCGTGGTACTTTTTTCTGTATTTTCAGTCCAGAGAGTACACCTTTCCATCTTGTCTTCCTTGAGACTTCTTTCTGATGTTTGTGGTCTAAGAGCAAGACTTCTCTAGTATAATAATACATAATTATCTAATAACAGTGTGCATTGGTGGAATTTTGGTTTATTATCACTAATTATTTTGTGTACAGAAAACATTATTTTTATGTTATTGGTAAGTAATACCAGTGTAGCAATAGTGCATAAATGTTGTATGTTTAAAGAACATAAATCTCTCAGACAAAGAAATAGAAGTTCAAGTCACATGACTGTAGATGTGATTTTGTTTTCAATATTTATTATTTAGACTCAGGGAAACAGCCTTTTGTACAGCACAATTTGCATAATATCTCGATACATCCTGTGTACAACCACAAAACCATGACATTATTTTTTTTTATTTTTACATAGAGTGAAAACCCAGACAGATTTTACAAGCATATCTTTGTACAATCAGCATACTGCTTTAAATAAATTTATACAATTTTCTCTTTTAATAGAATCTGGAAGCAAAAATCATATTAACAAACCACCAACTAAACATGCAACATCCAATGTGAAAACATTTAAATTCTCCTGGATCTACTCAAGTTGATTTTTTGATTTTGTGAATTTTCAAGAAGTCAAACTTTAGGTCGGCTGTATAGATTCTGATGGGTTGATAGCACACACTCTATTGAGCCATTTACTGTATATGATCACCTGAGCACGCCACTGGACATTTATACAGATACAGTCAAAGAGAATTTTTTTTTTCCACATTCACATGCTCAATGCCAGACCAAATAAATAATTATTTAAATCTCTTCTTGTAGAAAAAAATGCTATATATTTACAAGGTTACAAATAAAGAAACCACATTCTCACAATTCACTTCAAGATAATTGTAAGACTTCTTGGTTTCCAGATCACCAGCAAACAAGAGATCAGTAATGGAAACAGAAAATGGAGCAATAGGAAAATTTAGGAGACAGCATCCAAACACTCTGAAGTTCAGATTAAAAAAATGAATAGTAAACCTTGATTCTATGTACTGTATGTGCATGTTAAACATTAGTTGTTTGTTGTTAGTGTTTTACATAATGAAAAATATATGATTGAACAATTTGGAATGTTAAGAACACAATACTGAAGAAAGGAGCATCTTAAGAACTGATTCAAAGATTTTGTGAAAAGGGATTCTGTCTCCATAAATTTATGTTCTATACAGCATTAAGCCACTTACTATGGGAAATGTAAATCCACTTTATCACAGAAAAAAATGCAGCAATTTTGTATGCATATTTTGTTAAAACTTTTTGTAAACAAAAATGTTGATTTGTGCTGCTGACCAAAATGCCCCTTTAGTGAATATTTCTTTTGCCTTCATTCAATAAAAACAGAACGCAAAAAAAATGTTTTTACAAACATTGCATACAGCAATCAGGAAAAAAGGATTTAAACATAAAGTGCACAAACTCAATTTGTACCATTTAAGACCCAAAACAGGTAGAAGATAAGAAATAAAGATACAGAATAATATACAAACAGAAAGCAAATATTCTCTTTATAAGATTCATTTTTTAGACAAAACATTTCTTTATATCTCCATACATTAAGAAAATGCATTCAAAGCACAAAGTCTATGTTGCATAGAATTACTTCAACAGAATCTATGGATTTGGTTATAAAAATTAGGTTGGCACGTGTTATAAGCACATTTGACTCTTTAACCAACCCTGTAGCTTTTAACACTGCAAGAGCATAACTGACATCTGTATTGTATGTGTATTCAACAGTTTATTCACTCATACCTCATAGTACTCAGTACCACATGGAAAGTCCGGAGACTATTTGGTCTGCTTTTCTCACTTTCCTTTTGTACAATTATACATGATCACAATCATCCAATCTAGTGTAAAAGAAAGGAAGATGGGGATATTCGAGCACTGTATAAATCTAACACCAAATAGTGTTGGTCAGTTTTTAATGAGCTGAAAGCATACTATTAAAAAAAATTAGGCACTCATTTAAAAAAAAATGAGGAAAAAAACAACTGCATTAGGAGCGCTGGTGTGAATAATGACGGTGAATGACACGAAACCTAGCTGCTCCAAGAAAAGGTAATTGATTGGAAAACACAGGAGCTAATGAGACCAGTGGAAAGGAACAGGATGCAAATACATAATAACCAGCTGTAGAGAAATAACATCTAGTACTGTGAAGGACGACTGGCACCATAATGTAACACAGTTGGACCCAGGACTTCAGAACTCTAACATTGTAAACTTCCGCATTTTAGAAAAAAAAAATAAAGACACCAGAAGTACCTGTGACAACATTTTACAACAGTTATCTGGAATGTTATTTTACACAAAGAAAGGCCGGGCAACAACCACAAATTATGGTACTTTGACACAAAATGAATCATTTCCAGTTTATCTACAGAATAATAGTGTCAGGACACTGAAATTTTAGTCCAAGGATTCAAAATACTGACAGGCAAGATTCCTGGTTTCTTTGGAGTGAAGAGCCTGCCTGAAGTTACAGTACCATTAACTGGAGGCAAGTTTTGCTTACTGGAGCCCAAGTGATTCTTGTACCTCTAAGCAAATGTGAGAAAAAAAAACTGCATGCGTAAGACTGAAGCATGTGTAAGACTGAACAAAATTAAATATATACATGCTATTCTGTTTATTTTTATACTTAAGGGAAAGATCATAGCATTTTTATTTTCAGTGGAGCTTCTATGGATTCTGTTTGGACATGACAAAGTGACTATAACAAGCAGTTCACTGTAGCGCCACATAAAGAAATCAAACAAAAATAAATAAAGCAATGAACTAAAAGCAAATGTATGTTTTTTTATTTTAAAAGTCTGAAGGTATGGCCATTACCAATGAGTCAGTCAGGAATGTCAGCACAATATATCTTAAGAATCCTGATTCATACATAATATTGTATTTCACTTCTCCGTGTTTAATCCTCCATGGAAATACCAGTGTCACCTATCATGAATGCTCACTGTCATAAAGAGCAATCATTACAAATCCGTAAGCAACAGAGATCTGTGCTCTGTTCAGACAAAAAGCCTTAACAGCCAAACCTTTGCAGATCTACTGTATCTGTAACAATGGTGGTCACTGTTGAATACAACTTTCAGTTCCATAACAAATGATTTCATGATTCAAAAGACAATATTTTAATTAAATGCATGTCCAGAACAACATTTTTCAAAAGCAACAAAGAAATAAATGGTGAACAGTGTAAAGCATATTCATATCATTTATAGTTAAATTTATGATTATTTGTGCATATACAGAAGTAGTGCTGTCCAATATCTTTCCAATTTCTGGCCACTTATTACTACCTTTATTATTAGAATTTCTATATACATTATTATACTGACTAATTACATATTTAGTATGTTTTGTAACTGATATGAAAACAGGATTTTGGAAATATACAGTATATTGGAGACAACAAGGCTCCAGGGAAAAAGTGTTTAGTTCTTCAATTTAATACATGCATTTTGTACTATTTCCTTATTCAAGACAAAGGGCTTGAATAATGATGGCTGCATTTCCATGTTTTGCTGGCAACCCATAATGGAGTTTTAAGTGTTCAGAAGGAGGTCAAACCCCAATCTCACCCTCTTCTGCCAGCCTATGTATAAATATCATGCCTCTTGCTTACTCACTGGTCCTCTCTCCTTCTCATCTTCACCTTCCATTCTTAAGGACGGGTTTTCATTGTCCTCAGGCAGGTTAGTTACCCAGGTGAAATTCACGACTCTCATTACTAACGTAGGGCTTGACCAAACTACTGCAATAAGAAATTTTTTGGGCTTTGTATTTTTATGACATACTGTAGTTTCAAAAGTATTAGAGGCAACCATTTTCACTTGTTCTAGAACTGTTCTTTCAAACGAATAAAAACAAAAAACATTGCAAGCACTGCAATGGTACCGTAATGGGTGAATGATGAGAGTGGAGGAGAAAAAAACTGTTCCCTTCATATACCTTTGTGGCAATGTGCTGTTGACACCTCTTGGGTCCAGGGGATATTCTAACACTCCTGATAAGCACAAGATGCAAAAGCTGACGCCTTGGTGCTTGCCCAGGTCTGTACTGCATATTTAACTCACTGTTGTGTGACACTGAAAGCCAATTTGCTTCGTCTTTCACTCCACTGGATTTACACCTTCCTGTAAGTGCTCATAGGTTTCTTTCCCATTTCTTTTTTTTTTTTGCATGTTGCTTGGCTCCATCTTCTATTCCTTATCCAATAATCTCCGCAAACCTTAAATCGCAATAGCAGCCATATTCTAAAAAAATCATCCCTGAATTAGTTCCAGTCCCCCATGGGAAACTAGGATCTGTTCATCTTATGTACGATACCAGTAATCTCACGAAACCCCAAACCCTTGACATCCTCTCACAAACCTGAAACAAAGAGCTGTTTTATTTATGAATGGCTCTGAGTGGAGCTGACTAGTAGTTTGTGCCAGTTTACAGATCGTTTTCTCAGGTCCACCTTGTCAAGCCAGACGTAGGCCTCTCCAATTAATGTCTTCTTCATAAACTTCCCTCCATTTGACACCAAAAAGAGCTGCATAAGGAAAGAAGGTAAAATGAAAAAAGTGCTGTAAATCATGCATGATATTATGTAAATCTCTTATTCATTTTTTTCCACTCTTTGTGAGGGAGCTGGAGCCTACTCACACCTACTGTAGGACCAATTTTACCAGAAGCCAATTAACCTACCAGTACATTTTTCAACCGTGGGCGGAAACTGGAGCACCCAGAAAAAACCCATGCGAGCACAGGGAGAACATACAAACCCCAAGCAGATATCACCCCAAGTCTGGAATTGAACCCAGGGCCCCAGCACTGCGAGGCAGCAATGCTATCAAGCTCGACAGCCGTGCCACTCAATATATATGTAATTTTACAGTGTTTCCTAAATAAAGAGGACACACTGCTGTGTACAGCTGTGTGTAACTGTTTATTCTGGGCAGGCTATTGCTGTGCCTGCTATGGAAACACTGTTCTTTTGCCCTCGGTTGTACCTGTAGAGAATGGCCCGCTGGATTCATGTTGAACCGGAATGTCTCATTGAAAGATGGCTCGCGATCATGCCTGCACACCCTTGTCTTTTTCTTAATCACCCTCTTCTGCGTCGCCACATTAATGACATACAACTTCACGTACAAATCTGCAACGAAATCAACAAAAACAACTCTTTGTAGTTGAATGAGAAATACCATTCATGGTCAAAATATAGAGGTCTTCATCTTCAAGACCCAAAGCCACACCCTTACAGTGAATGTCAAATCCACTGAGCAAAAGGACCGGTCAAGGGTTTGAAACATCTTTAACGTTCCAGAGGGTTACAACACTGTCACAGTGTTGTACCTATATTAAATAATGTCTTCTGTAGCTACAGGGATACAAACTACAAGGCAATTCATTTAAAACCAAGAATAGGAGATACAGTATGTTTTTCACAAAGGGTTGTGTCAGTCACCCAGCCATGTTTATGAAGCTGAAATAGGAGCACAAGAAAGTTCAGCGGCCCTTCTAGCTTCTTTGGATGCAAGTACTTAATTGATCTGAGGGTATCATCCAGCCATTTCTTGACAGAAGGCACATGGCTGACCAGTGTGGTTCACACTCCCACAATTCCTTGTGTCTCCTGTTCTCATTTTTAAAAGTGCATTTTAAAGTCTTCTGTGTTCAAAACTGAAAAAGATTAATTTCCTTCAGCCTATAGGATATTACTTTAAACCCAGAAATGGATCTGGTTGCTCTGCTTTGGAATGATGCCAGAGCAGCAATCTGTTATCCATCAAGCTAACCAAAATTGCACACCTTGTAATTCAATTTCAGACAAGGTCTTACTAGGGCACTGTGCAATTTTAACATAATATCCCTTTTTTAATTCTCCATTTTTGACTCATATCCTAACATTCTCTTTGCCTTTTAAAGTATTTTTCCATAAGTCACTTCAAGCCCCGTATTTTCCTTTTTATACTGTATTTATTCATTTATAAAATTGCAAATTAATATTTAAACATACGTCTGCATTAGAAGACTTTTAATTTCAGGTTTCTACACACTACTGAAGATTGTTTTTATTGTTTGGAATTTTCATTACATTATCTACACTTTTCTAAATCCTCCCATTATAATGAATATATTTTATTAAACAAATATTGTAGTATTCTATTATAAATGTTCTTTTTTTGGGGAGGGTTAGGATTTAGACACATTCAGTTATAATCCCAAAGATGGTATTTTAATGTATATTCCAAATATTTATTAAATACCAAATATAAAATACATATAAATGACAAAGTCTACTAATTGTGAATAGTCTTATTGCAGACTCTTGTTGTTCATCACTAATTACATCACCCCAGAATAGATTATCTGTACTCTATACCAATTCAAAACTTTTATGCTTACTGTAAAATGTGACCAGATCTTTTACAGAAACTTTATCAAAGCCATCTATAAATCTAAATGCTATTTTGCATATTTTCTGCATGTCCTCTACTGTTGTTCTTTGATACATTTACTTTTTTCAAGAAATAATTATCAGCAAAATTAGAATATCTTAGTACTCAGAATTATTTGTGCCTTTCTGCAGAAGGAAAGAATTACCTGTGTGAACTTAGTCCATTGACAGGCTCTCCACATCTCCAAGAATAGCCAGGTCTTCAGGGTTTCCCTTCATCCTACTGTAGCTCGTTAATAATTAATCCAACCAATAAACTGAGGAAATTAACTAAGCCTTTTCAACCAGTGGTGTTAGACAAAACTGGCAAGACACTTCCACTCAGGGACCAGAGCTACCAGAATCTGTTTTTTATTACACCGGACTGAATAAATTATCATATTAAAAGCTACACTCTCATCTCTTACCTGGAAGGTGATCGGGAGATTTGAATTTATAGGTTATATTTCTACACTGAAGAATTTCCACTATCAACTGTTCTCCTTCTGTCTTCATTTCTTTCTTCAAAGCAATTTTAATCTCCCCCATGACTTGTGTTTTACCTGTATGGAAAAAAAAAGATTGACAAAAATAACCTAAACACACATTTTCCAGACAAGTATTGTAATATTTGGAAATACATAGAAATGTAAATGCAGAAATTTAAAATAAAGCCTAACAGTTTAATCTACACCTATCCGAGTTTCCGATAAATTATATACTGTATGGCTTCAGTTTGCCCACAATTACAGGAAGTGTAATAATGCAAATTTCTCATGTATACATTTTGTTTATTTGATTGTAAAATTATCATGAGATGTTTGCTGTCTGAGCAATAATACTGGCAAATGTGCATCACTCTGTCACAGATGGAAAAAATACAAAATACAAAGTTTGTCATCTCATCTTACAGTATATTTTTGCAAAAACAGAAAGGGCTTACTTTTCATTCCCTTAAGTTCACTTAAAGGCCACCAACAACTGTCACAGAGCACATCTTCAAGAGTTAATTAAGTTCAATCGTGCAAATATACTGCATCATAAATAGTAATTAAGTTTTGACTGAAATGCCCTTATCAAATGGATCAGACACCAAAGCTTTTCAAGCAAGCCAATTCATGATATTTTTAATTTTATTCAAGATTTCTGTTTACGCAGAAGGACAGTATTTGCTCACCAACTGGCATTTCTGTTTTTTCCCTTTTTTGTTTTCGGCAAATAGCCCTTTCTGAATGTGCTCACGATTTAACTTTTAAATCCCAAAACAGCCTTTCCTTTTATTCAGAGCAACACAAAACATTTATGAGTTGGAATATTGGCTCACTAATCCTGTACAATGCAAGGAGGGTTTAGGCTGAGGAACTTCAAGGTTGAACCAGTCTGTAATTCAGAACAAATAGCAAGGAATTTAAATACCTGTTTCCAGTTAATTAAATTAAGAAATTTATTAAATTCTTGAAATTTAGTGCTAATAAATATTTCCTATAAAATAAATATTTATTTCTTGAAATGAACTGAAAAGAACTAGTTGTATGGTACCATAATCTGAATGTACTGTAAAGTTAAAAATTATTTTTTACTATAGTGGATGCTGTCACCTTTCTAAATCTTGTGTGATAAAGGCATGACCTTTCACACAGTCTGTCCATTCTCTCTAACATTCACAGTGGATAATAAGTGTCATTATTGTCCACTTTACTCTCTTGGTACACTTTGCTTGCTAAGTATCTGGGTATACTGTACTGTATATTGAAACAACAGTTCTTCCTCTGTCAGGTACAGCACATGGGAAATACTTAATGAGAAAATTATAACACACTTGCACCAACAAGGGATAACAAGGGATAATGTAAGTGTCCCTTGCTATGCGCAGTACATTACATAGACACTCATTTTTATATATTAGGGTACAGTAACTCTAAAAGAAGTAAGCTAAATTAAAATAATACTGCTATTTACAAGTTTAGTTTTTATGACATATTTTTAAATAAATACTCTGAAAAGATTATTTCCAGAAAGAAAATCGCATAGGACAGGATATGTAAGACACAATTTTTAATTCCTTATATAACCATTTTTGAAACACTTTACAGAAAAAAGTCATAATTCTTCACACTAATCATGACTACAAACGTTTGAGTATAAAAAAGAGTCATTAACAAAAAAAGTAAGAAAATGCTACAATAAGCAAATCTCTTCAACGGCTTTACTCATGCATTCCCAGAAGATCAACCACATCTTCTACAAAATGAAAAATACTTTCAAGTAATTAAGTCTTCACCCAGCTCAAAACACATAAACAGAATGCTCTACGCTACATTATCATGTACATTGTAGAAAGGCTTCAAATAAAAGGAGGCCATTCGGCCTTTCCAGCCCATTAGTTAGTAAGTAGCTAATTGTTCCAAGAATCTCATATAGTCATTTCTTCAAAGAAGCTTGGGTATCAGCTTCAAAAACATGCCTGGGCAGCTTGTCCCACATTCCCCCAGCCCTTTCAATAAAGAAGTGCCTCCTGTTCTCGGTTTTTAAATGCACTTCCACGTACAAGTCAGGTGAGAGGGATTATTTCCTGTGACGCATCCAGTAGTATCTTCATGATGCTGCTGCCCAGTATTCAAGGATGGAGGTGTACTGTGTGTCTAACTTAATGCATGAAAGCTCATCACCCCATTCAAGACTTAAAGGTCCAGTCTTCCACACACAGTAAGACTGCCAACCACTCAGGTGCAAAGGAACTCCAACAGAAACAGCAAACTTCGTTAAGTTCGTTAATATCTTGCTAATGAGGTCTCTTATGCAATTTGTACTGCTAATCACACACAGTCTTCCCCTCAGGAGCTCAATCCATGCTCTACGATTAAGTCTCTTAATCAGTTCCAGGGAGTATGCCCATGGATTGAACTGCCTCTATCCTACAGGGAGCCATCTGCACATGTTGATATCCACTATTTATAGACCTGATCAGGGTTTTTTTTTCCCCTGAGAGGTAATGTCTTAACCTGCTGCTATTCAGAACAAGCTAGCCTAGGAGTTGCCATGTGTGTGAGCTGAGAACTTCGAAATACAGTTTGAAACCAGCTTTTTGCATGGCTGCAATATACTGATGTGCCGAATAACCCATTTTAAAGCATTTAAGAGAATTTCATGGGAGTGTGTCAAGTGACCATGGAACAAAATATAAAGATGATAAATATCATGTTTGTTAAAAAAATCTCTTCCTTTCCATGCCTGTCACGACTAGCACAGTATCACTAGTTTGTTATGTTTTTGAAATGGCAACATCATCATCATCCTTTGTTATGGATAATCCCAAAAGGAATTGATTCAATACCTGGAAATGAAGATATTTCACTTTTTTTTTTCCAAAGCAATTTTCTTAGCAAACTTAAATTAAAAAAGAAACAAAAAAGTACAGTATAAGAAATACAATATGCACACAATGCAAAATTGTTACTTTGTGTCATGTTTTAAGTATTACATAATCTGTCCACAAGGGGGAGAAATTAAACAACTGTACATGATTTATGTTGAACAATCTTACCCATGGACTGTACTATGGGTTGTATAATGATTTATCCTGTGATGAATCAATCTTCACGGAGTATCTGAAAGTCATTTAATATTTTGTATAATATACAAAAAATTGTATATATTTTGTAGTATTTTAGACTGGAAAAAAGTCTAAAATAATACACATATGGGTTTTAAAAACATAAAATACTCATTAATAGTATGAATAGTAAAGGTAATTCTTTATATAATGATCATAGTGACATTATTAAAAACACAGATCTGGCCTTTCAATAGTTCCTTAATGGTGTTCTAAGGGCCACAGCTCTTTGGAAAATGTGTTAAGGATACTTGGTCTAGAGTCCTGGCTGGTTTAATGATCTTGCTACAGTATAGCTTGAAGTCCTATATTCCACCAAAACCTAATCAGTCCTTGTCTATATTTATATAAAGTAAATCACAGATTAATCTCACTCAAACTGAGCCTGAAAGGCACAAACATTAGAATGTAAGAAAACTTAGACACATGAGATGGTCGTTTAGTCCATTCTGCCCATTCTGTAGTGAATTGATCCAAGGGTCTCATCTAGCCATTTCTTGAAAACTGCAAGGGGTATCTTCTTGAAAAACATAGCTGGGTAAACTCATACCTCCTTCCTGGTTTCCACATATTTGACCAGATTAAAAATGTCTCATATTATTTCCACTTTCCGCTGTGAAAAAAAACTGTTTGGTTTCCATTCATTATTTTTAATAGAATAAGAAGAACTAAAATTTCATTCCAACAATACCTTCCAAAAGGTGCCCAATGGCACTTTTGCAAGGAACCACTGACCTCTATAGATGTGCAATTAATTTCACTCCAACGCTGTGAGCTAATTAACCATTTCACCTCTCTTTTTAGCACAACTAAAACAAAATTACCCTTAATACCAAAATGAGTTGTATTTGACTGAATCAACAAACAAATGTTCTGTATGTCCATCTGACTTTTTGTACTCCAGAAAAGACGGACTGTGGGAAGTTTTAAAAAAAAAAGAACACTGAAGTCACAGTGTGTGTACAGTGTGTGGAAAAAAAGAAAAGTCAGCTGTGTTTGCACTCGCCTCCGCTTCATGCTCAGTTATTGGAATAGAACAAATACGTTTCCCTCAAGGCAACATGACAACAAAGGCATCCAAGAGGTAATTAAAAAACACAGCAGAGGACAGAGAGTAAAGAAAATCTGAATAACAATTTGTTTAACATAGTTTAGTGGTAGTTATATTGGCATTTCCATTATGTTAGCCACTGCTATAAAAAGAATCCACTACGAGATGCTACTGTAATATGTTCTTGTGAGCCAAACTGTAATGAATTCAGAACGGATGTTTACCCCAAGTACTAACATCCAAAATATACACCTCATTCTTTTTTTTTAAAATGAAGTTCTTTTGTGTGGCAAAACTAATCTATTTTGTCCACCAGAATGTTGTTATTGATGTACTGCAGCTATCGCTGATAAGAATGAATGTGCCTGGCCAGACGAAGGGCCATAACAACCATAACAACCAGAGGAAGCCTTCGCCAATTTCAAATCTCTCCGTAGTGCTGGCAGTTATAAGCAAACCACACCCCTTCTGGCAGGAGCTGGTCACTGCAGGCTTAAGACAGCCCAGATCTCTTGACTTATAATAATTGCTTACACTTATATAGCGCTTTTCTGGACACTCCGCTTTACAGGTAATGGGGACTCCCCTCCACCACCATCAATGTGCAGTGACGGCAGCCATAGTGCACCAGAACGCTCACTATACATCAGCTATCAGTGGGGAGGAGAGCAGAGTAATGAAGCCAATTCATAGATGGGGATTATTAGGATTATTGGTAAGGGCTGATGGGAAATTTGGCCAGGATGCCGGGGTGACACCCCTACTCTTTTCGAGAGACGCCCTGGGATTTTTAATGACCACAGAGAGTCAGGACCTCAGGACCTCGGTGTTACGACAGCTCCTGTTTATAGTTTAGTGTCCCCATCACTATACCGGGGCATTAGGATCCACACGGACTGCAGGGTGAGCGCCCCAGCAGCAACCTTAGTTTTTCCCAGGAGGTCTCCCATCCAGGTACTGACCAGACTCACACCTGCTTAGCTTCAGTGGGCTGCCAGTTGTGAGTTGCAGAGTGATATGGCTGCTGGCTAATAGGCCCAATCTAATCTGTAGAGCAGCAGTTCTGAATTCCTGGTCCTGGAGACCCACACACCTGTTGGTTTTTGTTAAAGCCAAGCCCTATGTGACACAATCAAACCCTTCATTGACTTTGCATGCTCTTAAGCATGCTGGAGTTTTAACTGCTGTATTTTGTAAGTGAAATAATTTCCCAAATTTGAGACTAGAAACAAAATGCAAATATTGCAATGAAGCAGCTTCTTAGATGGAGTAAGGCTTCAATTTCTTAATGAAGGTGGAGTAGAGTGAAAACTAGCAGGTGTGTGAGTCAGCACGACCAGGCCTGGGAACCAGTGCTCTAGAAGGAAGAATTTTCCAATAGAGCCATTTTGTTCAGCAGATAAGCACTGTCTCCATACAATGGTCTATATTCTTTATTCTGCTATAAAAATGAAAAGCTGTTCTGGACTTGAGAAAATTTAGTAACAGAATACATAAATAGCTACTGAGAGAAAATTTGCACATAAAAATGCAAACTACTGCATTTTGGAAATAAAAAATGTAATGCCCAGCACTCCTCTTGTAATTCAAAAAACAAGAAGGCTGTTCATACATATATTAATAATTGGAAACTTTTACAAAAAGAAATCTGACTCACCAGATACAGAAATAGAAATCAACCTGTCTAACCAGGGAAAGAGATCATTGGGAGATCGTTTGAATAAAGGCTGTGTCTAAATTAATCTTGACGGCAAAAATAATACACAACACAAACTGTGCTGATGCAATATTTCAGATATGGAACCATTTTGGACATATTTGTACCACATTCTCAAGATTCAAGCACTTCTAGAGCCTCACTGGATGCAGAAAAACACTGCTCTTAAGATCCCACAAGTTCAGAAACACCCAAATTAACTATGCAAAACATATTTTTTATACAAACCCAGGATGAGTTTTGCAAAAACCGTTTAAATACACAGAGTTTCTAATTCGGTGCTATAATTGTGACATTAAAAGCTCCATTGTGATGGTAGAAAAATTACACAAAAATATTTTAGAGCTTGGAAGGAAAATTGCAGCAGAATTACGGCACTGACTACAATATAATGTAATAATGTTTTTTGAGCATACGGAAAAAAAGCTCATCTGTAAATTAAATTTCAAGGGTTTAAAAATCGTATTCTGAGCAGAGAACAGCATAACTCAAAATCTCATTTACACTGTTCAATCCCCTCAGAGCCAAAGCTCCGGTGTCAACATGGTGAAAACAGCTGTCACTCACATATGACTCATCGTTTTTGTGCTGACAGCAATTAACAGACTTCACTGCAAGGAAACACAACATTTTTCAAATAAATATGCCATTTCAATAAAGTACCAGAAAATGGAGGAGAAATGAAGGCTTTAAGAATCTGTCTAATTGCCAGAACTTTCACGTTGAATGTACAGTATGAAGAAATGGAAGAAACATCAATGAAAAATTGTCATCTCGTGCACAAAATGATTGGCTCTGAAAAAAAATATCCTTTATGAATCAAAATATATTCTTTGAAGAACCAACACATTCTTTGAGAAAAATAAGAACTGTAAGGTTTGGCTCAGAGTAAAGTAGCATTTTGTTTTTCGTTGGACAACAGGGCTTGCCTGAAATCCAAACATCCATTCATTTTCTAACCACTTTACCCAGAGGCTCGAGGAGGAGCTGGAGCCTATCCCAGCAAGCAACGGGCACAAGGTAGGATACTCCCTGGATGGGACGCCAGTCCATCACAGGGCACATACAGACACAAGCGCGCACACATACTCACACCAGGGCCACTTTTCCCAGAAGCAAGTTAAACTACCAGTATGTCTTTGGACTGTGGAAGAAAACTAGAGCACCAGGAAAAATCCTACACAAACATGGGGATTGGGGATAGCATACAAATTCCACGCAGATAGTACTTCAGGAATCGAACCCAGAGTTGTGAGACAGAAATGCTAACCACTGCATCACCCTCATTCTCATTTTTTTACTAAGAAAAGAAGTCTCGCAACGAAGAGATCAACTTTAAACTGGTTTCCTGCCTGAGAAAAGTGATGTTTTACACTTACATTCTAGCCAATGAATGACTTCAGAACAATGTGCTGTATTGCACTTATGGGGAGCAGAGACAACCTGTCCAGACTGTCTATTAAAAAAATTCTGAAAGTTTATCCAACCAACACTAATACCAGCACTTACTTCACTAGTCAAGCGATAGTTAAGAAGCAGTAGACACATAATTTGAGTTGTCAAAACCATGAATTGGTTTGTCGCCTGTCTGAGCAAAAGACAAACCAGATAGAGGTCTGATGACGGAGGAGCACGGTTGAGGGAGAGGTGTGAACAGGTAATGTTCGAGAGGGGGTGCACTAGAAATCGTGATGCTCACACAGAGGTGAGCAGAACTGGGTGGGATTAGGGCTTCACCTCTCCACAGACGTTCCTTTAAAACACAAACCTTCCATCACAAAAAATAACATACTTGAATAGAGCATCATGTACTCTAAATAAAGACCCCTTTATGTACTGGCTATAAGCATAGCTAAAAAATGCAATAAATGTTAATATCACTCCATCATCAGATCAAGAACTCTAATGCCTTGTAGCAATCATTGCCATTCACAGCCTATCCCTAGAAAACAGGGTGAAAAACAGGAATACCTACAGTAGTAGAAGGGGCATTAGTCCTGTCCAAAGCAATCATACTCATAGGGACAATTTATACAAGTGAGGACTTTTTCAAAGGATGCAGAAAGCTATGAATCTGCAGTTTTCACCACCATTCCATCATACTGCCAGTACATCTACACATACATCTGCATCCAGAAAGAAGGAGTGGTTAATTTGTCACTAAAAAGTAGGAAGATATCACAAAGGTTCAGATGTGGAACCTTAATCAGAAACTGTAGGACTTAAGAAGCCTCACAACTGTTTTTCTAACAATCTCTTTCTTTCAGATGAGAAATTATTTAAGGGTTTAATGATACTATTTAGTGTTTGTCACACAATGGCCTGAGGAAGGCCAAAGTAGGTCCGTTTTATAACAGAATGGCTCTGCCGCAAAAGCACTCAAGTAAAATAAGAGCAGTTTATTTACAGTGCTCCCAGTCCCCCACACCAGAAAACAAAACCCCCAAATAGAAACAAAACTAATTCTTCAGACAAAGATAAATCCTCCTTTTCTTATTGCTTTCTCTCTGTTTTCAGTCACACTACCTGACATACCAACCACCATCAACAACTCACTCTTAGGCTGAGGAGCCAGCTTAAATAGCCTGTAAGCCCCTCCCCCTCTGGAGCAAACCATTTCTCCAATGCAATGCATGTGGTTTTTCCCATCTCCTCCAGTGAGTATCCTCCATTTTGAGAGCGCTCTCCATTCACACCACAATACTCACTCATACCTGTGTTTAATTGTTTTTTGTATGTGACTGTATATGAAATTAAGTATGTGTTTATGTACGTGAATGTATATGAAATTAAGTAATAGAATTTACTAGTCAAGCCCTGATTGTGCACCCTCAGGAACTTATCTAGCAGCTGCTCAATGGAAGGTGTATGAATATTGTATTTCCCGTGCTATCTGTACCTTGTGACAGGCTCCTCTGTTACAGTGTTAATTTCATATTTCATTCCTAAAAACATACACGTTATTTAAGGTCAATAGAATAAAAAGCACAAGTAATCAACATAGGTTAGAACTGAACCTTAAAACATTTACACTGCTAATCATCTTTTTTTCCTGTCTTATATTCCATGCTCCACAATATTTTTTGAAATTTGTCAGAAAACAATCTGGTTGTGTGTTTCTTGAGCCGTCTAAGCATCATTACACGCAATTGTTCATGCTATCTTTCTAGATGAAGTGCCAGGCCCATGACAGAGCATTTTTACTTAGATCCAATTACTCCTCTTCCGCTCATCTGAGAGATTAGAGATACTGCAGTGATTTCAACTTGCACGGCAAGAGCTGTCTGTTCCCATCATGGATGGAAAGTGTTCTTGTCACGACAGTCTCTGAAGGCACTTTTACACTACTCTCACTGGAGGCAGATAAGAGGATGGTCCTTTTTAGTCTCACCATTATCAATTTCATGAAATGGGGAAAAACATTTAAACCTCCATGTGTGAGCATACACATTTTAACCTGCTAGGATTATACCCATTAACAGAACTGATTACACTTTCACAGGGAACTACTGTACTGTATGTGGTACCCTCTACATGAAATTGAGTGCCATAGAGCAATACTTAAAAGAAATTATTTTTCATCAATTAAAAACAGTACTATTGTGTATTGTGCCTATTTTACTCTCTACTGTATGTCCTGTATTTTCCTTGTTAAGTATTTACTGTAATACACAGTTTTATACTATGCTGAGATATATTATAATATAACTAATGCTATAGCTTCAAATACATACTGGATACTGTATGTGTGTGTATATACAGTATACACAGTGTGAACAGAGAAACTAAACTGTGTTATTTTCTGTGAATTGTGAGACGGGAAAGCAATTTTGCTTCTATCCTCCCGTAGATAAAATGTTTTGATCAATGTTTTCAACATCTTTCCTTAATTAGTCTGGTATTTTTTTCAGCACAAAGGGTATTTTGTCATTGACAGATTCTGCAGATCATTATTCCCCGGACATCTGACATGGTTAAGGTCTGGGCATGAAATACAAATCGATCGGTGAATATCGCAGTGTTCCCGTGACAAATCATACCAAACTCAGCATGAATTAATAGCAAACAAGTTTTTTTCATTTCCAGTGATTATTTATTATTCTGAAAACATACTGTATATAGATTATTGAAAGTCCTTTGATGTAAAAGTGCTTTTAAGTGAAAAAATCTGTATCTATTTTAATTATTTATTTAAGTCTGGTTGTCTTTGTAAATGCAGTACACTGTACATATCTTGTAAGTTGTAAAGTAATTTTTTTGGGGGGTGGCAGTGCAGTGGTTAAGGATCTGCGCCTGTGGCTGGAAGGTTGCCGGTTCGTATCCCGCGGCCGGCAGAGAAATCCTACTCCGCTGGGCCCCTGAGCAAGGCCCTTAACCCCAACTGCTCCAGGGGCGCCATAGAAATGGCTGATTCTGCGCTCTGACCCCAAGCTTCTCTCTCTGTCTGTGTGTCTCATGGAGAGCAAGTTGGGGTATGTGAAAAAAGACAAATTGCTAACACAAGAAATTGTATATGGCCAAGAAAGTGATCTTATGTTTTACTAATAGTCACCAAATGTCATCTGCTCTTAGAAGTATTCAGCGGTTAATCATTTAGACATCATTCAGACAAGTTTGTGGTTTGTGTTAAAATAAAAGCTATATTGCAGTTTGATCTATGTTCATTTCAGACAGCCAGGAAACTCTGCCCACTGTAACAAGCAAGTGTATATATCAGAACAGGCAGCTGGCCAGAACTATTTGTGTGACTGTGATCTGCATACAAATCTTTTAGTTTAGTATTTTTTCCATTACAAACTGGAGGATATTAAATACTGTATATATAGAATACTGTACTGGAAGGGGCACCTGTCCAGTCCAAATCATTCATACTCACAGGGACAATTAAACATGCAAGCTCCACACTACGGTATAGATTACTACAGTTCTGCGTCTTTCTGGATCTTTTTACTTCGGCTGAGGCACTGAAATAAAGAGCACAAATCCCTATGGAAGCTGTCACCTTAAAGAACGTGTTGCAAGACAATATAATTTGAACATACCATACAGTAATTGTACTGTGTGATCTAAATCATGGAAACATTACATACTATACCGTATGTAAAAAGGCATCATAAAAAAATCTACCACTGTATTTCGAAGCCGACTGAGAAGGATGTTTCTTAAAATATGAGGCAAAATAAAACATTCTTTGAAATTAGAATCTTAGGATTTGCTCTGTCAGTAGCAGGGATCAATACATTCTTGAAACTTTCAGGCAGATTAATCTGGCTCATTAAGTGTGCCATTAAATTATTTGGGCAAATGATGCAAAACCCAACTCGTATTGACATTATTATACAGTATGTGTCCATGTTTTAACCCCATCATATGAGTTTCTGGTTTTCAGGAATTTATTCTTAAGTAGCTCTCTCAATACAGACAATAAGGTAACATTGCATCGTACATTTAATGCTTTTTAACCATTGACATGCATAAATTCTTCTTAAAGTCTTGTTCTTGACATTCATTTTTAAGATCCCTTTACATACATGAGTGAGATGAATTCCAACCAAATGCTCCGCAACATTGTCATCGTCAGACCTGCAGAAAGCAGTGGTTTCATCACTGGGTCTTACCTTCTGCATCTCCTAGACCCAGTGGTGTCTGCTTTAGTGGGTCCTGACCCCTGGTCTTGTCCATGCCATTTGGAATAGCCTTTCCCCTTTAGGAAAAAAAAAAGAACAGTGTCGTCTGAATAGTATTATCATTGACGTTCAAGTACTGTAGCTGCGTCAGCATGCGTAGGCTGCAAAGGAACAAGTAAAGGTTATTCCATGCTGAAAAGAAAAGGGATACAAAGTTCAGCTGAGGGGTGGAAAAGAAAAACACTTCTTCAGGTGACAAGAAAAGAGTCACGACGTCTCTTTTCTTTTCAGTATGAAATAAATTTTCACTTTTTCCGAGTATTATCAATGTCGGCTTCAAACATCTGTAGCCTTTTAAGTGTTGTGAGATGGTGGTAGGTGGAGACGAGGTAGATGATCTTTTGTCAGCCACATTCCCCAGAGATCTTTGCTGAACTCGGCCACCTGAGCATCTGAAAGAAGAGCATTGGTTGGGTTGCAATTAAAACCCAGGCAGCAGAGGCTTCTTGATTTGGTTAGCATCTGCTGTTTGAAGAAGGCAAATCCCCTGTTACACACCTCCACCAGAGGAAATGAAGGAAGCAAGTCTTCAGCCGAGTTACAGACTGTGGAACCTGTAAGTTTTGTTGTGGGAACTTGTGAGTTTTGGAAGAGTGCTTTTTTAAGAGTATCGATTTGGATTTTTAAAGGTGGCAAGCTTTTCCAGGCTTCGGAGAAGGTCTTTAGAAGCAGTCCAGTGACAATCTCATAAAGACCAGGATTTAGTTTTGCATATTGAATATTCTTTACTTGCGTGATAAATAAAGCAGTGTTATTGCTGTATGGTTTGTGTATCTGCTTTCCAAGACACTGTATTACGGCACCCTGCACACAGGAGTATTGCATATGGTGGAGGATGCGGGCATGGCATTGCCAATTACTCTACGGATAATGTGTTTCAGACAAGAAATCCACCTACCATTCTTTTGTGTAGGAGTGTGATGTTTGTTCTTCATGCCTAAACACAATGAACATGTTAATGTTTACACTGTAATAGCTAAAAGACAGGCTGTAGCAGGGGAAAACAGTCAATGTGTGTGTTATCATTAAGATCATAAAGAATTTCATGTAATAAAAAGAAACAAAACTGTAAAAATTGAATTTTAAAAAAGAGTTTGAATTCCCACAGGTAATCAGATAAAGAACAATTATTTTCTAAAATGGCAGCATTGATTTTGTGTCTGCAATTGTGAGGGATGTGAATAATTTATGATCCCCCACAGAATGTTATTTCAATGCCTTTAACAGTAAGCTCTGGTCGGGACTGTGTTGGACAATCTAAAGGGGTAATAATACACTGTTATGAACACTGATCAGTTGGAATCTAATTGCATGCCAGCAACACCCATAGAAAAAATAACATTCCAGTTAACCTGCTGTGAGCTTTCATTCCAGGGGAATACTGATTTGCTTAGAAAATGAGCAGCACAGGATTACCCTCCCTTTAAATAAATGGGGAATTCTGGTCATACTGTTATGTCCTCACAATGGAAAAAATTGTCATGCTGGTTTACTCCCACTTGAGACTGATGTGGTTGTACAAGAGGATTAAGTGTGTTTTGTTCTAACACCATTAAAATGAAACGAAAGTTGGCCACTCTGTGCATATTCTAAAAAGCCTCCAAGTACTGTAGGATGACTGCCAAATAATGTCATTTCATTGTTCAATTTATTATGTTAATCATCTTATCAAGCATATTTGCATGTTTGGACATATTTCAAGGTTTACATTTATAATTAATAAACCTACAAGAAAGCGTATTTAAATTTCTTTTGGGGAATTTGTATGCAGCACAAACTCCATTCAATACTTTGCATAATAAGAATTGAGCCTTTGGGAGACAGCTAAAATTGGACAATTTAAAATAATGCGAGGAAGTATAGTTTTAATGCAGTCTGCCACACATGTTGATAGGACATTGCTATGGTCTCCCATGTTCATCGGCAGCTCTATAATTTAGTCTGCCAGATACAACCAGGATAATACTTCAATGATTGTGATTCGCCAGCCACAATTCTGTATTTTCCCACTGATGTTACTGTTGCAAGCCCCTGGTCTTCAAATGAATACTTACATTACTAATCTGATCTCACGGGTGCTTAAAGCATAAAACAAGCTTAATGTTTAGTTTACTGTAGGTGTTTTGCTTGAGAAGAATCTGTCACAAAGTAATACTGTGAAAATTAGAGGATTCACACTATATAGTTGTTTTTCTGATCTTGATATCAAAACCTTCACTAGAGAATATGACACATTTCCCTGTATACAGAGTAGTACCGGAGTACCAGTGTGTCGGCAGGTTTTCATTCCAACACTTAACAGCTTAAATCAGTTCATTACTGGCGTCTTGGGATGCCAGTATTTAACAGTTTATTCCAGCTCTTCAGGTGGTTGGTGCTTTGAAATGAGCTTGAGGACATATTGGCGACTACCCCTGGTATAGGCATTTAAAGAATTTAATGGCGGTAATTTCACCAAGTAGAACCACTGCTAATTCCTATTAACACTGCCAATGTTTAAAAAAAACTGATTTTTAATTCAACGAAATAGTGTCTGCAAGCCTCTGTCAATGTCAATATGCTTTCCAAAGGGCAAGAAATAAAAAAATAAATGCATGCATGGTATACTTACATTCGGGGAACAGGGAAGATATTGTTTTCTCCCACTGTGGTGCTGCCTTCACTGTCTTCACTGTATCCACTGGCAAAACTGCTCATGGACGAGGCAGTCGATGCAGCAGATTCTGTAACTCTGTGGCCGGACCTTGCTGTACAAAGAACGAACAGCACTATAAAGTGAGAGAATTCAATCTCTACAATGTCTGCTACTGCACTGCAAAGGACCCCACACTGTCCAGGTAGTTCAGAATACAATACAAGCCGCATACAGTAGTTGAGACAGCTTTAAATGATAGAAGTTGAGATCCTTCCTCCATCACATTGAATATACTAGGAGCAAAGGCCTTCATTATGTTCACATACTTTCTATGTTCACGGTCTTCACTTCACGTACAGTATACTGAGATTGATATTTTCACAATTCTCAGCAGGTTTTCCTTTTTAAAGACACCTGATTTCAGTCATTTCTCTTTCACTGGACAGCAAAAAGTAAGTTTTGTTTTCTCTGTAAGCAAAATACTGTATAATGTATTAAACAAAATAAGTGTACATATGACAGTCTTTCATTTAAAAACCAACAAGGCTGAAAACAATATTTACTCAAATAAGTTTAGCTGTCTGCTTCTCAGTAAATTGGGTATAATAAAATAATAAAAATGGTACATTGTAATGCATCTCTTTGCATAGGAGCACATTGACACATAAATGCAAATATAGGCATCAGCAATAGCTAACAATACTTGCACACTCACATCCACAAAAGTTTAAGCTTTTTATGAGAATTTACAGGTACTTGGATGTACTATTTCTTAAACATACAGGTCAGACGAGGACACAAGCACGTTTACACATTAATAAAACCAATCATAAAAGCATAATCACATGCTCATATGTACGCACATAGCCACACTAAAGTGCTAAAGCAAATTCAATTACACATTTAATTACATGTATATAAACACAAATTATATGAGAAGAACAATTATTTTTTACATGAATAGCAAGACTTTCCTGTGTAAATGCTGAATAACAGAAACAGTTTTTAGTATTTTATGTAAACGTTTTTTGGGGTGTAGCATTACATATTACCCTTTAGAAAGTGACTTTAAAACATTTTTAAATGATTAAAAATTTAAATTATTTAAAATTAGTTTTTATTTTTCTTCATAGCACGACACTACCTTAAAATGTCCTTAAAATGCAATACTGTATTTTGGTTCATACAGTGGTTGGACACAGACTTTATACAACCTCTACGCACCTATTGCTACATTTTCAAAAATTGTACAGGTACAATACTTGCATCTACCTATCCCTGAAATATAATTGTATGATGTAGATGTTTCTGCATAATTGTGATTATCTTTGAATCTGGGTTTAAAAAAAATCTAGACTAATGAAATATGATATGAAATGTTTGGCTTGTTATGAAACCATTTAGAATAATTCATTTATAATGCAAACCTTCCCAAAGGCCATATTAAGTAATTTCTAATGTTTTTGAACAGTTTACTAATACGATTTTCTGAAACATGGGGATCATTGTTTTGTAATACCCGAATAAATACATTTACAAATGTGCAAATTCATGCTCTTAGATGCAGAGACAAACCTTTTTCTTAATTATATAAGAACACAAAATTATTTAAACCCCAGAACAATTGCACAAATTCATACATGTCATTTTTCTGTAGTGTGCAAATGTTGCTGTTATTAAGATAAAGATAAAATCACTTTATTGGCCATATACAATTTCTTGCATTAGGAATTTCTTTTCACATGAGACACGCAGACAGGGAGAGACGCTTGGGGTCAGAGCGCAGGGTCAGCCATTGTACAGCGCCCCTGGAGCAGCTGGGGTTAAGGGCCTTGCTCTGGGGCCCATCTCTGCCGACTGCGGGATTTGAACCGGCAATCTTCCAGCTACAGGCCACAGAACCACCACTCCACCCTATTAATGGTCAATATTCGTTGCTTTGGTATTAGCAAACTGTCCACAGCCTTTAAGAAGTGCATCAGAGCACGAATTATTCAGGAAACACAGTAACTATGTCTCAGTATATACTGTATATATACTGTACGTTAACCCCTCATGTTTCAGTGAGACCAGAAGTGCACTTCTCACCTTCAGTCTTGGGTGTTCCTTCAGACATCACTTTCCTGATGGCGAGCTGACTTGTATCTTTGCTCTCATTGGCTGGTGAAGGCAGATTGTCAGACTGAGTTCTTTGAATTGGGAGGACTCCTGTTATGCTGTGTCTGTGCTGCTTCTTGGCATGACTTGCCAGACCGCTTTTATGAACTGCTGCGGCACGCGTGGGTGAAATGGAAACCCAGAGTATGTATCCTCACATGGCACCAGCTTACGCGTTACACATGCAGACACAAGTGTTTTTGTATTCCTTTAAATTGCGTGAATTTAATTCCATAGTGTTCCGGACACCAAAAAAGACATCACATGCACAGCATCAAAAGGGTCGAGCTTTTTAAAACTGGCTGTTTGTACTATGTTACATATTCTGAACTTTTAAACTTGTACTGACTACCCAAAGAGTTTTAAGGGCAGAGATGTGGGGCATTATGGAGGCTCTCACTGGATATTCTGTAGCAGAACGACTATGAGCAGTGCATCTAAATGCCCACATCTTCCTATGAAAGTGCAATCCCAGCCTTGGTTTCTAATTTTAGGGGTGGGAAGACAGACAAGGTTTTCTTAGAAACAAAGCACAGAGACAGTGCACTTCATAGCTCGATACTTATTGATTTTTTCTGCTCTCCGGAAAGGACCCTTACTGTTTATCTCCTTGCTCGTCTTTGTACACTGATGCATATAGTTTCACTTAAGCTGTATATGCTGTTTAGTCTATATATCTGCAAATGTGCTTATTTCCATCATATGGGCTTAATATACATGTATTTGTTATTTTATTTTTTAAGGAGAGGTACACTCTGGAGTAAATAATTATTCATCCCTGACTATCAGTCATTAGTGTATTAGGGAGTACTACATTCCCTAGATATTGTTTACTTGACCTAATCTTGCTCTATTTTTTAGTTATTTATAGGAAGAAGAACTTTATGTGCCTTAGTTTATTTGATGCGTAAACTGTGTCAGGTTCCAAGATATTATTAAGAGATATAAAAAAGACTGCTTTACCTGTGCTATTGTTTAAGATACCGTTTTAAACTTTATTGATAGTTACCGTATACATAGAAAACTCTGTATAAATTCTGCTTAAAGGACTAAGTCTATAGTTCTATAGAGAAACATAAATTTTATAACTAAAATTGTGACAGTAAAACAAAAGTATCACTTGTGAAGCAACAAAAATACAATTCTGTTTCTGTACATCTGTTTAAGGTTCATTTCCGATTTAGTCTTTAACACAAGCTGACTTTTACTGTGAGGGCGTGTGAGGAAAGCTTGTGCTTTCTCATTCACGGAAGGCTTTGTGTTTCCATTCTCACACCTATGAGGTGGCATCAAATGGCAGCTTGAGGCGATGGCGTTTAGCAATGGTACTCTTTAAACAGCCAGTTTCACTCCCCTTTTCAGAAACAAAAAGGGTCATAAACTCTTCAAAGTGAACTCGGTGAAGTCATTTCACGACACACAGAGAGGTACATACAGAAAACTTGTGAGCAGACTTGTGTTTACAGGAAGTAGAGAGGCAAAAAACAAAGGAGGAGGGGGGCGGGGAGAAGGGAACGAACAAAGGTAGCAACAGATGATAGTTAAGCTGCCATGCTGAGGAAGTTATTTGCGCCGTTTACTTGGTTGAAGGCGGAGCTGCTGTACAGCTGCTTCAGCCGCCGCTATGGCAGCTCCGGCATCTTCGAGGTGCGTCTGAGTTACACTGGTTTTGCTTTGACTGCGAGACGGTCCGTGAGAGCGCAGGTGTCCCTCGGAGGAGGACTTGGAACTGCCGGGGCTACTGTGAGATTTCTCAATAGTGGGCACCTGCATGTCTAAAACAACAGGGCCATGATTCGCTTCACACAGACAGAACACCGCAAGACCGCGCCGTTTTCCTCACTTCTTGCCACTTCGATCCCTCTTCTGCTGGGCCTCGGCCCGCTCACGTGTCTTCAAGAGTGTCGCCACGGCAAGTCGCAATTTTCTGGGTCGCTAGTTGCCATAGCGAGGCTTACTTAGAAAAAAAAAGGGTCTGACAGCAGACTGAAAACTACTTGCATTTAAAAATAGAAAATAAAAACAAATTCAGGACAGCTCCTTGGTGATAACATATATGCCTTCGAACAGATGCTCCTACATCTTACATTGGTTAATTAAGGGTTCAGAATGCATCTTTATTTTTTTGTTTTTCACTTAGTAGGCTATTTTTAATCTTCACCTCATTTACGGTACTTATATCGATTGTTTTCATCTTTTGTGTACTATGCAGTAAAATTTGAACTATAGTCTAAACTCAACTCTCTTTGACTCTCTAACTTGCCTTGAGCTGTGAAAAATAAAGGCAACACATGGCCTCTGAGACACATGCAACCTGGCCAGAACCCCGGCAACTGAGACAGGAGTCACCAGTGGAGGATCCCCTGAACCACCCTACCACACCTAATTCATTACTGTAAGTGCTGGGCCAGTTTGGCGCCGATCCTGTCCATATTCATTGCAAATCAACGCCACATCCAGGGTCTACATAAGGGGTGTTGTACACTCCAGGCAGAGTGTACAGTGAATATGCAATATGTTCACTTTTAAGCTTGGTGAAAATGTAGGTTCTCCATACCCTTGGAAGGATCTGGGAATATTCCGTGACTTCTGCTTTTGATCACCGATGGCTTTGGCGAAGCCTGGTTACTCTGCCCCGAATGAGACCTCCCATGATCGATACTCTCACTCTCTTCCTTCAGGGGATACCACTTTGGTGTGTTGTCAAGGTTGGAGGTGTTAGATAAGTCAATCAGCACCTGGAAATGACATACTGAAATTAGATACACATTAGATAAATAAAAGACCAACTTTAGCCAATTCTATCTGAGAATGGAGGTTTGCTCAGAGAGGAAATTTGCCATGACTCATTCTGTTGACTGTGTGGGTTGGTGAACCTGGTAGGAATCAATCCTTGTACCTTTGTGTTACTACTAGCACCCTACAAAACTCTACCAAGTGATGAGGATAAATTAAGGGCTACTATCATTGTGGTCTAATTTTAATTGTGAAAAAAAAACTCACAAAAAAGCATTTTAGCAGCATAAATTACATATTCTTTTATGATAAACTGCAACTTACTTCTCCGAGAAAGTCGTTAGAAGAGAATCTGTCGTAATCCCAAACAGTCAGTTCCAGGGTCTTCTTTTTCAGCTAGGGAAGAACAGGCACATAAATTAATTAATTCCTTACACTTTCTGTATATAGCCCTTTTCTGGACACTCCACTCAAAGCGCTTTACAAGTAATGGGGACTCCCCTCCACCACCACCAGTGTGCAGCCCCACCTGGATAATGTGACCGCAGCCATAGTGTACCAGTACACTCCAGACACACCAGCTCTCAGTGGGGAGGAGAGTGATGAAGCCAATTCATAGATAAGAATTATTAAGAGGCTGTGATTGGTAAGGGCCAATGGGAATATTGCCAGGACAGCGGGGTTACACCCCTACTCTTTTCGAGAAACACCCTGGGATTTTTAATGACCACAGAGCGTCAGGACCTCGGTTTTACGTCTCATCCGAAGGATGGCACCTGTTTACAGTATAGGGTCCCCGTCACTATACTGGGGCATTAGGACCCACATGGACCGGCTGGCCCCACTAACACCTCTTCCAGCAGCAACCTTAGCTTTCCCAGGAGTCGCCCATCCAGGTACCGACCAGGCTCACACCTGCTGAGCTTCAGTGGGCTGCCAGGTGTGAGTTGCAGGGTGATATGGCTAAATGACAGAATGGGTGGGAGAGCAACTTTTGGCACTTTCACTTCACTGTTCATTTTATTGTAACATTTCAGAAAAATCCTTAGAGATATCCAAGCAGCTGATGTGTTTCCTAACATTGCCAAAGTTCTATCAAAAACAGGAGATGGGAAACCAGAGAACAGGGGGGATAAATTGCCTTGGCCCTCCCATGTGCAAACTGATTCAAAATTGATAAAGAATTATATTTCTGTTGTCCCTAATTATCCAATTATTTTATTTCCTACTTGCTTTATTGGCTTTTCTCTGTATTTACAGTATATGGTCATATATAGACATTTATCTCAGTATATATTTTTCAGGGGAAAGATATGTTCTAAAAGGACTGAATAAAAGGAACTATAGGAACAACCTATAGTTGGGATGCTTCTTAACACATTGCAGTCCTTTATGGTGCTTTTTCCTTTGACGTTTATGACAAAAGTTAGTTAAAATGTCAAAAAGTAACCTAAGCAAAAGCAAAAACACGTCAGATAATGCAGCTATTCTGGTAGTAAGTACAGTAACAAACCAAGGACATAATATTATCCATTTTTTTATGGATACAATTTGCATTGACTATTACAATTAATAAAAGCAATAAACTTCATTATACATTGTACCTTTAAAAGTAATCTCAAAGAGCTTTACAATGTAGAAAATGTGCAGAAGTTGTAGTCTTTCTAGTTACACAGTTAAATAATGGCTAAATAATACCAAATCAAGCTAAATCACAATCAGTGTTAAAATACATTTCAATACAGTGTTTCAATTGATCAGAAAAACAGCCAAAGATAAGCATACCTGCTCCAGATGAATGTTTTTATAAATCACAGTTTGATTCCATTCTGGGTTCAGGCTTTTCTGCACATGCTTTGTTCTTCTCTTGTTCTCGGCACTAAAATCGAATATGAAGAAATGTGACGCAATTTCTGAGAACTACAGAAACCCGAGCTTCAGCTGAAATTGTTGTGCTTCATGAAGATCACATGCAATTTTTAAATCTTTAAAAAAACTACAACAAACCACCAAAAATAACCAAAACAACAGATGCGCAGTAAACAAAATTTAACCCTCCAGCGAAAGCTATGCACAATAAGAAACTGAGAAAAATAAAACCATAGAGGACAGAAACAATGTAATACATTACAGGTAATCTTTTTATAACAAAACACAAATAATACTGCGTGGGTAAAACATCTGCACTCTCTGAGCCAAAACATTGTGTGGCTTTCACCGGCAGCTTTGGTTACAAGTAAATGTTTTTGTTCTAGATTTGGCAGATGATGCTCATTCAAAAACAATTCTACATACTGAACAATATTTTCCACTGGCACACAATTTAATTATAAGCGACTTTATACTTGGGTCACCTGACCCGAGTCAACTTTCAATGCATTCAGGTCAGGTGACTCTAGTGGCTGATCCAGGATCTCAATCCCTTCCTTGGGGCATGTGAGCCTGCTAGCACTAGATGCACAATTCTGTAGGCTGGCACCAGTCCCTGGAGTAATGACGTAGGGAGCAGTCCCTACTGAAACCTTAATGAACGTTACCAATTGAATTGTTTTCTTGCTATGATCTGCTTTTTAGCCTGAGCAGCCCACAAAGGAGAAAAAAGACAACTGTCATGTTTTGGAAGTTTGTGTTTTTTTGTTTTCTTTGCATAAAAGAGAGAGAGGTTAAGGAGAGAAAAAAAAGTTTGTGTTTGTCAAACTCCCTGAGTAGGACATCAGTGAACATATCACTGGTACAAAAAAGCTTGGGAATACCTATAATCTAGAACGTTCTTCTTTAGAAGGACATTTATCTAACTGGTTCTGTGTCTGTTCCATTACTCTTTGTGGAACCACTTGTAAAGGTCCATTACAGTTATATACAGTTGGTCTTGTCCAACTGGTAAAGCATTTATCTTGTTCTGGTATCTGGTATCATCTTGGGCTGATGTTTCTACATACTGTATTGTGATGAAGTTTTTTTCTAATGCTATAACTAATTTATCTGAATAGTTTTGTTCCTTTTGCAATTCACTTTTGTTGAAATACATTTAATGTAATATCTGTTTTACTGTACTATAATTGCATGTTTAATAACCTGAATATCACTTTCTTCTATGAATATACAGTATATGAGCACATGTGCATACAGTACATGATAATACATGATACAGTACATAGTACACATACTACTTTAGTACACAGAAATGTAGACAGATACAGTACCCTTGAGCAAAATACATAAATAGTCAGTTTTCAGAGAGACTTCAGTTTAATATCAAATAAAACATTATGACATGTTTCAGATACCAATCATCTACTGAACTTGTTTTCCTTACCGTATGATCACTGCAACTACATCACACATCAAAGAACAAAAAAAACCCCGCCAATAACAGCATTAAAAGGTGTGCAGTTGGAATTAAATATGATCTTTAGCAGCAATTGTGCTTGAAGACTCATCAGCTCAGCAAATGGAAGCCCAACTTACTAAAGGGAGATTCGTATTTTAGAATGGCAAGCAACCAAGCAAAACAAAAAGGAGAAGCACCACACTACCTTGCATTCTGGACAACCATGACTTGGCTGCATAGATCCAAAGGTTTGCAGCAAAAGCAAATTTGAAAAAAAAAAGTCAGACAAGCAGAAGGGGGGAGAAACCGAGAGAAAAAAATCAGAGGAAAGTAGAGAGAAAGATGCAAGAGGTGATTGAGAACTGTCATTAAACTATACCTGCAAGGTATACAGTATACATCTTTAACAGCTGGGAAGACTGGAAATACTGTCTTTACATTAACAAGAGATCTGTAATGTGGCTGCCATTAAACAGCAGCTAGGGTGCTTGAATGTCAGTGGTTTGCTCAAAGACCGCATTATTTACTGTACTTCAGTCCAGAAACAACAAATATTATCACATCAGACCTTGACCTTAAAGCCTCTAATTTTTTTCATAATTTCAAAAAATGTTAATAGAAATTAGGAAACATCGAAAGAAACAGGAAATAATACCGAAAACACAATCATTACGGTCACTTTAATCCAGTTTAAATTTGATTGTTCAGGAACACCTTTGGTACAAAAGACTCTAACAATTCACCAGTAGTATAAAGTGAAATGTTTTGCAAGACATGCAATATAGCAAAATTGATATTATTCTTTAAGGCTCCAGTATACCTTCAGATTATTGGTTATTAAAAGTTTGTATTACCAATAAAAAAATCCTCAAGTGTATGAATGATACACTTGATATGCAGAATTATGTAAATAAAAAAATAGTAGATATACAAGGGAACAATGGCTATGGCTGGAGTAGAGTCCTCCAATTCATAATTCAGTCTGAGATCTTAATCCAGATATTACTTTATCCAGAATGAGCTGACAAAAAAGAACAAGAATTGAACAGTGGGGAAAAGATCAAAAATCTTAACTACCATTGAACCTGAATTTATACATTCTAAGTTCCCTTCAGAAAGTAAGAAATGTATTGTTTCTAAACAGTTATATGAATAAGAAGATATGCTTAAACTGTTACAGTATACAGCCACAGATTTCTGAAGATCATAGAACTTATTTTAATGTCTTACAAATGAAATGAGGTCTGTTGATACTATCTTTGTGGAAAACAGATATTATATTTAACATTCTGCTAAGGGGCCCAGGACCAGCGCAATGCTCTGAAGCACTTACTCACAACACATCAGTGCTCCTCACACCTCCCTGTGGGGTGCTAAATCTCTAATTATATCCTGGCATGATCCCACATCTTGATTTCTCTGTCTTAGGAAACATCTCTTTTCAGTCCAACAAAGGCAAAACCACCCCCACCCCCCCGAGGGTCCTACTGTATATACTGTATAACACAAGCTTTTGTTTTAAACAAAAACAAAAAAAACACAGCTTTTGTTTAAAGCACCCTATCTTAAGATAATAAGGGAGGGGTCTGGACATTTCAAATTACAGGAACAACAAAGAATAAAAAAGTAAAATGTCAACTTTTCTGAACATGATCCATACCTTCTTCCTGGTAGGAGATACACTCTCACAAAAGGGTCTGAATAGCCGTTGTTGTCCCGGGGAGCAAGGTTTCTTGCTTGTAGAACATGAAGTATGAGGTGACCAAGATGTTTGTCATAATTCACTTGAAGCTTGGAAGGAAAGGAAAATGAGTGATTCCAAAAATGGAATCCTGGGAGCTCTTTCAGATCTCTGCTGTGTAGACCGCTTGTGTTTTCTGTGACATCAATCTATAAAATGTTTATCTGATCGCACATTACACAAAAGTCATAATGTTTTACATTGGCGAAAATAACATAGAGATTAACACCTATGGTATAAATTAATTATGTGTTAATAATCTGTTACATTTGGACAGCTGATTGCCTAAAAAGAGCGTGAATGCTGGTATCAATTTACAAGTCTTTTAAAAAACGAATTTGAAGTTGCCTACGACAGAACTTACCTGGAGTTCACCAGTGATTGGGTGTAACTGGGACTTTGTTGCTTCTGTAGGCTGGAAGAAATTCCATGAAAGTCAGATCAACACATTTGCACTATAAACTCACAAACTGTTCAAATACACAGGTTACAGACATGAATAATTATCACCTGTTTAATTAGTAATTAAAGATGTGCCCTAGGAAAATCAAGGCTTTAGACAAAAGGAATTATGCCAGTTTCACAGATCATTTCCATTGTGTGTTTGGTGGAGATGGTGGAAAATGTCAATTTTTACCACAGAGGTGAAATATGAGCTCACCTACAGTACATGTGTGAAACAAAAATAATTAAAAAGTTATTAGGCAAAATAATATGGATGTTCTCTGCTCCCCTATTCTTGTGCATTCCTTACATTGTAAACTGTGCATGATCATCTTTTAGCTAAAACATTTCCAGCTATTTTATTGAGGACACCCAGCTTGTTTATAGTGCTGAAAAAATATTTCCTTGTAATTAAGAGAAAAAATATTGAGACAGAAGAATTACTACTGGTATACTGTACATGTGTTGGCATACGTTATGATTTGAAGCAATAAACTTGGTTGAGCCACATGGCTCGGCATTGGTTTGCACTAGCAGCTGAATAATGGCAAGCGTGTATAATTTGGACACCATCAGATACCTGTCAGATATGGATGATTGCTTGGGTCCTCTCCAATCTATTTCATTTTACTACAGAATAAGTGAAAGTTTGCAGTATTCATTGCACAAGCAAATATCTCCTGCACTCCAGATGCAACAACACAAATTTGAATCTATTTTGAATTCAAAACCTTAACACCCCTATCAACAGCACCTGCATAAAGAGCCATGAAATAGGAGGTTTCTATTTTATCTCCTTCCACAAAGCAAGTTAGAAGCAAAAGATTAATCAGAGACACTGGGCGCAGTCAACTCATACATAAAATATTTAAAACATAATGTTAATATATGTCTAAAGATAACAGTCCTTCTGCGTAAGCTGTGTGCAAAAGCTTGACATAAAAAAGAGTTACTTGGGAGCTATATTTAGAAATATATTTTGTCTTAAAAAATGCATAACGCAAGATGGTGCAGCAGTTGAGCATAAAAAATCCCCTCAAGCATCACTTTTTAGATATCTTGCGGGGATTGAGGTTTGAGCCACAAGAATAAGATATAAACTAATAATGGGAAAAATGCATTTTTGGGTCAGTTCACAGACTCGAGATTGTGTACTGCAGTGAAAGTACGACATGAAGTGTGAGAGAGCAGCTGAACGAGAGCTACTTTACGTTATTGATAGGCCAGAAACATCCATTTTAAAAAGGAAGGTTTCAGTACAGAAAAACAGCACATAACATTTACAAGGATTCAGTAATAGATGGTGGAAATCATTTAAATGAAAAGGTGATGCATGCTATATTATTGTGTGTGCACGTGTGGGCGAGATGGATGAGCTGACCCAGAATGAGATTTGTCCCAAAACTTAACAATTTTCTAGAAGACCTGCAACCAAAGGAATCAGAAATTGGTTTCTGCATCTGTTTATCACAAACCCACTTCTCGCAATATCCTTTCTGACCGTCTACAATTTCACTCCGAATACTCATCATTTCACAACAAATGCAATACATTATTTACGGGCTAGTCATCTTAAAAAGGAAGGTGTCGGTACAGAAAAAACAGCACAAAACATTAACAAAGATTCAATATTAGATGGTGGAAAACATTTTAATTAAAAGGTGACACGTTATGTTTTGCAGCTTGAAGCTGTAATTAGTTGTGCCAACACAAGACACTGAACCATTATTACATATCTTCATCAATGGTACAAATATAAGTGGAAAACCACGAGCCTACAAGCCCTGTCTGTTCTGTGGCTGGGAGTGTGGGGGTGCATGTTTGGAGCTGAGTGATTCTGAGAATATTTTTTTTTTCTGTAGTTAATTTTTCTCTTTTGTGGGAGTATACTATATAGTGATTCATTGTTGCTAGAATTACTAAAATGTATAAGCAGTTTTTGGGAACAGACTTGGCTGCTAAGTCAAGAGGAAACCTACCTATGTGTCAAACGTGACAAGGAGACATGTAGCTGTAATAAATGTGAGTGTAGTTGTACTTTGGCTACTTGCAGAACCAGCAAGGAAAATGACCCATTGTTTCTGTGGCGATTGTGGACAGGAAGGCTGAAGTGTTTAAGCATCTGTAGAAAAGAAAAATCCAAACACTACACTTGTATCCATCTATATTCTATTCAGGGTCGCAGAGGGGCCAGAGCCTATCCCAGAAAGCAACAGGCACAAGGCAGGATGCACCCAGGAAGAAAGGTGAGTCCATCACAGTATTATACTTTTAATACTAAAAAATGTTCCTTGAGTCTGTATAAGCAAAGGCACTGGAGAAGGAACTAAAGGAGCCCAGAGGAACCCAAGAGCCTGAAGGACAATCCATACCACTGTTCAGAGCGATATGCACCCTGGATAGAAACACCATGGAAAAAGTAACTAAGAGAAGTTGGTCCCAGGAAAGGAAGTAAAATTCAACCACCCAAATGATATCATTCAACAACACTAACAGTATCTCCAGTCTAAGACCTGACTGGGATCTCAGTGCAGGAGCCTTCAGGACACTAACTGACCCTGAAACTCAGACCCTTGTCTAAACTACAATGACTGCCAGTTTGACCAAACGTGTACAGAGAGTGGTGGTTGCTGGAGACTCCATTCTCTGGAACAGAAACCATGAAATTACAACAGTATGCTGTCTCCCTGGAGCAGAGGTTGCTCCAGGGTCATTCGAAGAGTTTTTTTAAGGCAACGAAGGTTTCTGTGTTTCCACGTTGGCACAAACGAGTTTGGTAGAAACACCACTTTTACCTCAGCAGCACCTTTACCTAAACAGCACCTTTACCAAAAAAAAATTAAAAACCTTCTGGAAATGAATAGAAGATCAGGACCAAATTAGTAGTCTTGTCAGGAATCTTAACAGCACTGGAAAAAAGCTGAATAACTTCAAATGCTAACACAACACATGGCTGAGGACATGCAGTGCTGAAGATGCTTCATCATTCTCGGCCACTGGAAACTTTCCATGGTAAAGGCCATCTGTACAGACCTGGCAGAGTGCATCTAGTCATTGGTTGTTTTGGAAAAAGGATCCACAGAGAAATCCAGGAACATTTTAAAGAGAATGGAAAGGGGGAGAAGTCAGAGAAAATCCGAAAGGAAGATATTTGGGATAGAAAGTTAAAAGAAGAGTTCAAGGGAATATAATGAAACAAACACCTGGGTATTTTAACATTTCTACCCAAGAAAAAACTCAGAATTAGTTCTACACTGACAGGCTATAAGAGCTGAACCCTTTTCTTCACAAACGTGAACACTCATGAACTCGAAGGCTCTGACATACTCAACCTAGTCTTCCAAAATTAACAGTGAAACACAGAGCTAAAACCAATAAAGCTCAATCTGGAAGATATTATGCAGAGATAATTATAACTAAAGGCAGCTCTGTGAGTAGAAGGGATGATACTGTAATTCCACATTTTATGAGGTGTCAGCTAGTCAGCAGATGAGAGGAGGGTACAGTGTGGAGAATATCCATGTACTGTACTGCATATTTAGACATGGTGAGAGCAGGTGGGAGTCATTGTAGTTGATTACTTTCCCAGTCTCCACCTGCTTGTGAGTTAATTGTGAAAGTTCCCTGAAAACGTCTGATGTCACATGTCTTTTGCCTTAATGAGTTATTTGTTTTTCTTTCTTAGCGTTCGGCAGTGTGCTTTTGTCTGCACATTATTAATGCACAATCTTAGCATGTAGGCTCTCAATGTATTGCAGATGGGGGTAGGGATGCAGTCCAAAGAGCAGCTCTCATAGACAGTCTTGTATAGACTGTCTCGTATCTCGTATAGAGAAGCATACGTGGCAGTTTTGTGCACCAAACACACGGATATTACTCTTCGGCTTGAATGATCAGCTATGGGGGTGGGAAGCGAGACATGGGTGTTATTTTAATGACATTCTTTTTCATTCTCCTGGAACATGTGCAGATCACTGCCACATTATGTATCCCAGCCTGGTCGCTTGTGGGCTCCAAGCTTGCATGACGGCACTCTCTATGAAAAGATCTGGTCCTATTCCAGTGTAACAATTTGTACTGATGTACTCCTCCAAAGGATGTATCTGTAACAGATTTTTATCCTGTCTTGATTTAGAGTAATCAGAGGGGTGTGACCTCACTTCTGTAACTGGATTTTTTTGTAAATGTAAATAGTGCATTAACTCAGAGCTGGGATGCAGCTTACAGTATGTAGTTTGTTGTTGGTGATCTTAACAGGAAATGAGCAATTACAGTGAACAGAGTAAGAATTGGGACAAGTGAAAATTGTTCGCTGTGTATTAATAAAATTTGTATTTCAAATTTAAAGATTAATAAGAGGCAAAAGTAAAGAATTTAGCTTTACAGCAGTATTTTTGTGTTCAATATTTATGCTTACTTACAGCTACTGTCCCAATATCTTTTCATGAGGGAGGAGCAGCTCAGAGCTACACCCTAGACCAGACATGAACTGCTGGACATCTAGAGTAATCCCCAGCTAGCTGCCAAAAAGATCATATCAACTAAAGACTCCCAGTCTGGCATCTTTGGCCAAATTGGACAGATACTGTTATACAGTACATTTCAATAAAATCTGGCAGGAGGTTGCTGCAAGTTGCTGCATTTTTAGCTGCATTTATTTTTTTCTGACCATAGTAAGGTAAATCTTAAATGTATCATCTGGCAACCTAAAGAGTACAAATTGTAGTGGATTTGGAAAAAGTATTTAAGGATAGGATAAAAACAAGTCTTTCCTTCACGGAGACAGTGGTGGGATGTACTGTAGCTGACGTGTGGGCAAGGTGTTTTTGTCAGCAGTAATGCACACATGACAGAGTGCAGCTAGAGTCATTAATCTTCTGGAGCAAAACATCACCGAATTCCTAGGAACTCTGCAGGTTGCTTGTAAGCCTGATGGTGAAACAGAGAAGACTGGCAGACTTGTTAGATGGGTGCAGGGTGCATTGAAGCTGTCTAGATTGCAGGCCTTCTAATAGGTGGATGCACGTTCTCAGGTTGTCTTTGGAAAAAAGAAAAAAGCAGCTCAGCGGAAAGTATTCCATTCCTTAAAGACCCAAACTGGGCAGCAGCTGAAAGGGCCTGAGGCAATACAGATTTATATGGGACCTGTACCGGGTGGAGCTGTGGAGAAGCTGTGGAGAGTCTGGCAGTTCCTATAGGGTCTGGCCCAGGTTCACAAAGAGGTAGAAGTAGCAGCCTGAGAAAGATCTGGGCCTTCAAGAACTCACAGTGACCCTGCAGAGGAAGCTCTGCATGGCTCCTTGGCATCTTATGGGGAGAGACCTGTCTGAAGTTCTTGAGGAAAGCATTCTTGACAAAGAACTACTGTACAGTACCTATCAGGTTTTGCTGTGCAGTTTTAGTTTTTAGTGTTGCCCAAGAGGGAGATTTATGTGTCTTAAAATGGCATCTTGTAAGTTTTCTAGATTATAATATACTGAGCAAGACATTGGCTAACACTCTCAAGACTGTATAGGAATCTCACGGCTTATTGTATACCAAACAGAAGTATTTTTGATAATGTGTTTTTACCATAATCTGACGGTGATCACTAAGATCTTTGGTTTTTAAGCGGGTTTTATTTCCCTGACAAGAAGAAGCAATTTGATCAAGTATCATACTAATTTAATAATATATTGTTATTTAGGCCTTTTGTGTTTGGCCCGGATTTTGTGAAAAACTGAGCTGCTCAATAGTAACAAGTTCAGTGTGCTCAAGGTGCATAGCGTGTTGAACCTCTTCTCTACAGTCCAGAGGGGTATCCAACAAAGATATATAACTTTATATGGGGTCTTGTATTCCCTGTACAATGTGCATCTACTTGAACAGCTACAATGTCTCTTACATAGGGTTTGTCTAGTCCTGATAACTCCATCCAAACCCTTAAACCCGTATTGTGTTTGTCTACAACTCTGAGTCGGGATATTACAACTCTGAGCCAGTTCCAGGATATATTCAAGGGGATGCCACCAGCTGAAGCTAACTAGGGTAAGAACCATGCTTTTCCTTTTTTCTGTCCTGAATAAGCAAATAACTGAGTCAAGACATGTAAGAAACTTGAAGTACATGGGACAAGCTGACATGACGGTATAGGCATTAGAAGCAAGAGGGAGCAAAGTGTGTCAGAAAACAGTACACAACCAGGCCCCTTTACTTGCCAGGAAATGGTGGCGCATTACAGAGGAGAGGTTGAAACAGGGTTTACTGGGGATGATAGTGTAGATGGTGATAGGGGTGTTCGGCAAGTAATTATGGTTTGAGAGGTGTAGTAGAGAGTTTATGGAAGAGTTCAAAGAAAGATTAAGCCAGTTGATCCATATTCCCAAGGATTAAATTGGACTGTGTGTGGTGTTTGACAGGACATTCACATGGAAGAAGTCTGGGAAATGGCAGAAGAAGATGATGTTTTTAAAAGGTAAATCTGCTGAAGACAGGACTACAAAGAACCTGAGCCATATGTCATCTGAGAACAGCAAGGCTGATTGTGCTCACTCAAAGTGCAGCTCTGGTTAAATCTTTCACCGTATGTGGGTGTAGAAAAACATAATCTTGCGGTCAGCCACAGAGTCATTACACAATAACAGTTCTTTCTGAAAAACATTTGTAGCGAACGTCATAATTTAAAACTTGGAGTCTGCTATAGAGTTTCTGAGACTACTAAAGAGTTTTCAGCTGGTACTGTAGATGTACAGAGGACATTTAATGTTAGTTGTAAACACTACGCTTGGATGAAGATTACTAAGAATTGCAGTTCTTTGGCCAGACTGGATGGTTTCTACAGACCTGAACATAATTTGACATTTTTAAAACTGGTTTCATCATCGCAAATGTTTTTCTTTCTGATCACAGTTGGTCCTATCAACTGTACTACCCCGATATGTTAAGTCTTGAGTTTCCAGTGGTTTATTTAATGTAATTTACTTGAAGATCAAAATTGTAGAAATATTTTTCTGGGAAAGATGTACGAAAAACATGTTTTTTTCTTTAGAGCCATGGTGGGGATGTATGAAAAGTACCCATCCAGTCTTTCTCTCTACAATACACAAATAATGTTCAGAATGTTCAGAAATAAATCCTTAAGAGAGATATGTAGGCAAAGATCTTAAGAGACCCAGTGACCCATAGACTACAGCCCAAAAGGCAAACAAGGGGCTTGTAGATGTTTGGGACTGGTGAAGGCATGCTTCCGGAGTTGTGCAGAGATGAAGGCATCCACACATTAGCTCTTAAAATTGGACAAAAGTTGATAAAGTAGAATGGAATTAATCACTCTGACGTCTAAGAACAGGCATTTCAGCACTATACGGAACTGGACACCAGCATCCTTGCTCTGAGTGGATTTGGGGAAGGTTAAAAGATCTGTCTGTCAAAAAGTTGAGTATGAGTTCAAAGTGTCAAAAAATAGGGCAGTGACAGAGTAGGTGATGCATCCATATCAATCCTACTACATTCCCAATAGCTTCATATTTGATTACCTCTTTTTGAACAAGGTAATTATGACTGTCACCAATTTTTTTTAGTTCAATCCCAGTATCATGTCCCTCGGCCACATACAACTCTAGACAGGGTTGATCAGTGGACTTATAGGAAGTTCTTTAAAGCCTTTACATTCTGTTTGTGTTTTAATAAGAAAATCCTGTTGCTTTATTGTGACATCTTTAGTGGTTTGAAAATCACTGGTACGTTAAGTACCACATTTGTGGTGAAGCAATAGATTTACCAGACATGCTCTCCGTCAGAAATGCTTTACTCTTTAGCAAGAAAGCTCCTTGTCAAAGAGCACCAGATGGCATTGCCAGGACTGGCTGTTTTCCAAAGACCACAATGCAATGATTGAAGTCAGAGTATGTGTAGATGACATATCGGTACTTACAGTACATTTAAGGAATATCATGAATGTTTTGAGAAACTGCCCAATGCAAAGATTGACTGGGCCAAGGGTAAAAATGTCAATCGATTCTATATTTACCAGCAGGGCCTAGGTAAGGCTAAAGAGAGGTTTCAGTATTTCGTGATATAAAGTAGCAAATTAGATGTGGCTTAATTGCAGAAGAAATTGACCAGGGTGGTAGAGAAGATCAAGGGTAGATGTCAGAGGTGGAAATGTTTGTTCCCTCAAATTATAGAGCAGGGATGTTAATAATATAGCTGCCTCATGTCAGTCCGTCTGTACCTAGCCCACCAGACCTTTAGTTCATCAGATTCCATCGGTACAGTTCGATTTGTTTGCATGTGTTACACTGAATACAGACAGAGCATGCTCTGTCTGTCACTGGCTGAGAGTAGACAAGGTCTGAGTGATGTGTTTAACAGGATTGCAGATTTTTATCTGCAAGTCCTACAAAGGTTGTTGGACTTCTCCGAGTATCTGCCTTGACTACAAATTGTCCTGGCTGTCCTGCAAGAGGTGGGGGAACTTGAATTTGGAAAAAAAAGTTTCTTTGAAATACATTTGAATAAGCAAGACATGATTAAGTTGCTGCAGTATTATAGGAGTGTTTTTTAAGGCCTGGAAGTTTTCTGGACAGTAATTGTAGAGATAATTAATTCGTAGAACACTGAAACATTTAGAAGACTGGAAGAGCATTTGGTAACTAACCCTTTTCAGCAAAGCCAGTGTACAGGGTATTGTCATTTCATTGGCCACAAAGTAGAACAGGATTGGTGAAAGAAAAGTTTTTACTGGATCTCAGAAGATACTGGACATGTGGAGGAAACCTGGCTCCCTGACTCTAGAGCTAAGACTGCTTTCAGTCTTTTAAATATTTTTTAAAATATCTTTACTTTGCTGGCAAAGAACAGCAGTACACTACTCAGCTATTTTTATCTTTGGACAAGCAAAGATGTCTATTATTATGATTACTCTAAGATTTTTGCTCTTAAAGGTCATGCAAGGCAGTTTCTCGCTCTGATATGACATTTTTAATGATACTTGAAGATTTTGTGAGTTCATGAATTCATGTGGGGTATTTTTTCATTGTAAAAACGTGACTGTTACTGAATTTGTGAAAATGCATAACTGTATGCAGTATTCATATTTTACTACACATACAGTAAGTGAATACATACAGTAAATGAGGTAATTAAAAAGCAACATTTGTTCATAAATGTAAGGAGCTAAAATTCTGATTACAACTGCTATAAAATTCTTGTAGAAATGGAACCTCGTCTTATACTGTAAATGTGATGAGTTGTTAAAATTTCAAATTATGTAAAAATGTCATTCACTTAAATCTTTATCTCAGAGAAAATCTGCTTATAATTGCAGAAACTTGTCACTCACAGGTTTAGTCCTGCTGTTTTTACACTGCAATAACTTTTTAAAACTCCTGATTTTCTTGTCAGTCATTCACAGAAACCTGATTTGTTTGGATAGGTTTTAGTTTTTGTGGTTTACACTTTACACAGTCTAATTCGGCATGCACAATGACTGCACTAAGCACACGGTCCACATTTCAAAATACTCCCACCTTGCTGCTGTGTCTTTTTTTGCTGACAGAGGGGGAGCCAGGCTGACCAGGGCTTGGGACAGCACTAGAGGCGGCCGAAGTTGTGCCTGAATGAGTGAGGGGTCCTTTCTCTGTGGCTGACGTGACTGTAGAAGGTGCCTGCTGTTGAGAAACCTTCTGCAGTTCTGCTGCCAGTTGCTTAGGATCAACTCCTGGAGACCTTTGTCTTTCTCCTGCGCAAACACAAATTATTGAGAAATAATTAAATGCTACAGGTTGTTTGAAATGGAATGGAATATTGTGCATTGCCTATGTCATTCGATTGCTTGTGCAAAAGTTTTCATTCATAAAAACATCAGAAAACAGAACAAAATAGAACCAATTATTCATTTTATTTCTTTTCAATAACATATCCAGTAGTGCTTCAGCTGTTCAATACGTAGGATTCAGTTTAACTGTGCCATGAAACACAGCATTTTTAATATAACATTTTACACTAGTTAAGGACAAGCAATCTAACACTTAGACAATTTCAAGACTTATTAAATACACTTACAGACTCTGTAATCTCAGTGGAATATACGATACTTGAACCAGCTCCATTGTAACATAATTTTCTAAAATCACATTTTCTAAAGCTATTTCAGTGATCACCCCACATTCTGCAATCCATGGGGCCATAAATGCACTTTTTTAAAGTCTGTTTTCTATTTTCTATTTAATCCTTTCTTCAGGTTATCACATTGTCAGACTAGTGTTAGAAGATCAGAATTAAACATGGAAAGCTTAAAAACTTTTCTACTGCTTCACAGTTCTCATTCAGCACATTTTGAGCCTGTTTATCCTGACAAGCATCTCTTAAGGTCCGTTAATGCTCTTGTGTGCACAGAGTACAGATCTAACCCCCCCCTAAGAAATCAGTAGTCCTCCTATAAATGTAGAGCAAAGCAACAGCAGGTGAACAATGATAAAACAGGGAAACAATGTTATCTGGGATTAATGTCAACATTTTCCACCTACCAGCATTTGTCTGGTCATGAAGCTCCAAAAGCTGGGGATTTTCAGAATCCGACAGCATATTCAAGTCCCTTACACAAAGGCGAGAAAAAAAGCATGAACAGCTCTCCTGATCTAGTTTAATATTCAGTGATTATGAGAAAATGAGAGCTGGTAAAAGAGAAAACAGCTCTTATGTATGGCCCATTTTGAACAGTTACAATTCACTCAGGTTGGTAGTAGAAAAAATCCATAGAATTATACTAAATTAGAATCTCAAAGGATTGTGGAAAAAAAACATTTAAACCTTTTTCAATTGATTTGATTTCTGCTGTTTTTTTGTAGCTGCACTAGAATCCAAATTGTAGTCTTAGCTCCTTGAGTCATACCCAGCAAAACATACAGCATTGTATCATATTGTAGCTAATGTTATTATAAATGTATTTGCAATAGCGTTTATATAGTAAACTTTTGCAACTCACAATACCGTACTAAAACTACACTAAATATATCAGTTCATGTTTTTGTCCAATCTGAAGTACTCTACTGCAAACGATGATAAAACCTTTTTTTAATCTGATGTTATTTTACAGCAATTACATTGATCAGACAAGACAGAATTATAAACTGTTTTCTAATACATATCCAGTAGGACCTAAAGTAAAATTAAATAGCACAATCTAATATAGTTTTATTAAAGCAAATGCAGTCTTCCTTCCCCATAGGCACAACTTTAACTATTAAACGTCTAGTTATAAGTGTAGCAGGAACTATAGCCATACTAATGTATTGTGTATTTGTATATTGTTATATACTTTTTACAGTATTACTACAATACAATATTGTTTGGTTGAGTAAATAACTCAACTAAACAATACCTGTACATAAGTGCTATAGTAAAGAATAATACAGTTTTTAAAATGTTTCGGCCGTGGAACTGTCTTTACACCTGTTGTGTTTCTTTCCTGCTCTTTTCAGCATGGAATACACCTTTAATTGTTCCTTTGCAGCTTACGCATGCTGAGGCAGCTACCCACTTGGACTCTGTTTTTAAAACTGCTTGTTGAGACTTATGTACACCTACAAAATTGACTATAGTGTCACTACTCTTAGAAAGAGTGTATTTTGCCATTAAATACTGTATCTCACCATTGAGCCTTCTTGTGAAAATACAGTAGTTAGCCACTCTACCTATAATAATGATAATGTTTCTTTATTAGCCCTATACAATTTCTTGCATTAGGAATTCGTCTTTTCGCATACCCCAGCTTTTCTCCATGGAGACACAGACAGGGAGAAGCTTGGGGTCAGAGCACAGGGTCTGCCATTGTACAGCGCCCCTGGAGCAGTTAGGGTTAAGGGCCTTGCTCAGGGGCCCAACGGAGTAGGATTCCTCTGCCGGCTGTGGGATTTGAACCGGCAACCTTCCAGTCACAGGCGCAGATCCTGAGCCACAGAGCCACCGCTCCGCCCATATTCGTCCAGGTTCATACTATCAAAGTTAACCATTCATCAAGTACTGTATCTCCTCCTTCAGCAAAAGTTGCTCATCTGAACAGTTTACAGACAAATCGGAAGAAATAAAGTTCTAATTATTTTATGCCAGTGCACATCTGTGTAGAACAAACTCCTGTCTGGTTATTCGAACATCAGAATGTTTAACTCCTATTTTAAAAAAGCCATGAAACTAGCACTGAAATTGGAAGATGTGGAGTGACTCACAGTCTTACACAGATTTCAGCTTCCCCACATGGTTGGCTCACAATGCTCTGCACCTCTTCGTATGTTTTGCCAGTCAGAGGGATTCCATTCCATTCCAGAGCCTGCATTCCTGGAAATTAAGATAGGGTGCTTTATTACAAAAAAATCTGGATTTACTCTGCCATCTTATTTTTTTCTCCTTTGTGCAAATATCACATCATGCTCTACTTCTACATGTTAAAAGAAATATTACCTTGATTTACATGGGATGGTATTTTGCAATGGGAAGTGCCAGTACTTTTGTGGCAATGCCTATATTCAAATACTATTGCTAAGTAAAGGGCAGAATTACAAGAAACACAAACCTGACAGTGTAAAATACATACCTGGTCAGCAATAAACGATAGCATACTCTCTGTAGGGCCACAGTGACACAAACTCAAGTGCTTAATTCGCTAGAAAATCTTCACGCCCACATTCTAGGCTGAATATGTGTTTATACTGTATATGTAGTTTTATCACAGCAAAAAAGGAAAAACCCAGCACTAGTAGGCAACATATTGAACAGTGTTCAATTTATTAGTGGAAAAATTACAGGTTATGAATAATAAATTACTGAAAAATCTTGTTTCAAATACAAAGTACTTTCACTTATTTGTGCAGATACTGTATGTGTTATATGTAGAGACAGACATATATAATATATATTCTGAGCATCAAAAGAAACTATGCATTACGTTTTTAGAATAAAAAGTACACCAATTCATCTGCTACAAAAATTTGTCAGACTTGCTAACTTTTGGATTTTGCTGCCGTTACAAGTATGTTTCTTTAGATGCACAGTTTTTATAAACATATATACTGTAGCTACAAATTAACACGTAAAGTGAATCTTTAGTTGCTGCAGATATACTTTAAAAGATTATCATTTGAAAACATTTATCTAGGACTGTGAGTCACAGTGTCGTGAGCTTATTTCCATTTGCACTGTTTGATATGCTTGCTGTTCTCACACCTGACAAACTGGATAATCTACTGTAGATTGCACACATCACACTATTCACAGTAGTTACAGTATTTCACAATTCATCTCCTGGTTCACTTGTCAAAATCTAACATTTTTAAAAAGCCCTATATTCTTCAAGTCAGACAGTAAGTTAAATACAAGAGTATCGTAGTTCCCTTACTGAGGGATGCAATATTTACATATCCATTTATATCACAACTCATAGGCACAATAGTTAGTTCCTTTATAATAATTATCCCTATTTTAAATAATAATTTACACCTTCAGGAAAGAATTGGGAAACATGCCAGAGAATCTGAAAATTAATTTTCAAAGCAGATTGCTTATTTTAAAACTCACAGCAAACACAAAAACACTCCTTTGAACCACCACTTACACAAGTGAAATTGAGTCTTCTGATATGCCCTTTGTTTACGACGTAAATCATGAGCTGTGACATAAAAATATAATAATCAAGACACATGAAGGTAATTGTAGAATTGTGGTTAATGAGCACAGATATTTGAAAATAAACATTTTTCCACTCATCTGCAATACAGTACATTCACATTAGCAACTGGTGAGTGGAAACTTCTTAGCTGATACTTTGAATGTCAAAGAAATCTAGTCCTCCATTCATTCTGTGAGTTTCATACCTCAGCCACCTTTATTTCCTTATTCAATTTCAGGCATGAAGCTTTCTAAGAAATTCATGTTTTTCTTTAATTAATTCCAACTGCGTCTTTGTGATGAAGCTCTAGAATTTTATTTTTACTATATTTTCATACTAAGTTCATAGATCTTTCAAGATTACCTCTATCAATGCACCTGGTTGTGTAATGGATAATAGCTTTGTGCTGACAACAAAAACTACAGTGAAATTACACCTTACGAGATGTAATATCCAGTAGAATAGCTAAAAATAACGAACAGTAATTTTTCTCCTCCTCACCGGTCACGCGTGACATTTTCTAACACTTTTACATGGACACATGCCATCAAAGGTTGTTCCCATTATCAAGCACATCCCAAGGAAAACAGGAGCTGGTCATCATGGAGGAGGAGTTCAAAAAACATCCCAAAAACTAGAGAACAGCACCACAAATAAACCATCACCTTTTCTCCCTTTCATTGAGACCATTTTGGATCAATAAATTAAAAAAGGCAGTCGAGACAATTGTGTGTTCATATCTGCAATAGTTGTAAGCATTTTTATAATAACAAGTTTCCTATAATAGTTAAAAATGCACTAGATTCACATATCAGTTATAAAATATGCTGTTTTGCAAAGATATTTGAAAATGAAAATATCTGTGTCTCTTAGAGATGTCATAATGTTGACTGCAGCAGGACCAGTTAACAAAAGAGATAGGCATAGGCAGATGGAGAGTACTGAGTTCATGTACATTTAAGAACAAATCTTTTTATATAATAGATGTCATTATATTATGTACCCAGGTACACTTTCTTTGCATATAAATGCATAATTATTTTCATATAAAGACTTTGAACTGTTAAACTAAGTGCAGTTATTCATTATGTAAATTGAGATCCACTAAGCATATAGGGACTTTTACTTAGAAAGAAATAAGCTTCTCATCCATTATCCTCTCCATGTCTACAGAAGTCTCATTAATGATTTTAAGTCAATTTTAGAAGGGCCGTAAGAAGGCAGTATCTTCTCACAATAGGAATTATAGGAAAGTCAAGTTATCTCTTACAAGAGGATGGTACCATAAGTTCACGATGAAGAAACATTAATTTCACATTGGTAACCCTGATGTATTGGGCTGGCTGGATGCGCTTTAATCTTTTTTATATATTCTACGTGTACTGTAGACAGTTACAATTTATAGACAATATAGTGTAAAAAAAAGATATAAACGAATTAAATGGTTTGAAATCACCTTTTCGGAACAATGTGTTTTACACCCCAAACGAGTCAGAGGGGCAGCCTAGAATGGGCATACGAAGCCAGCCATAGATCATCAGGCGATTTGAACAAGAAAATCAATAGAGCCCGAAAAATCAATCTCATGTCACAGAGATTGAACGTTCACGGCATGAAAAAATAGACCTTGAGCTGTTTCAGACAGGCGCATATTCTAATATATGTGCACGCGATTTGGCTGAGTCAGTGCCCTGGGAGCACACAGACCAGAAACATAGTAGGAATGCACTGACTTGTATTGAGAGCAGAATCTTTTAACAATAGATTGAATTACAATTGCAGTATCTTTTAACAATAGATTGAATTACATTGAGGCATACTGCACTTTTTAACCAGATGAACAAAGTCAGGAGAAATTCTCATTTGCAACAATGAACTAGAGATTAACCATTTAAACAACAGGGCTGTTTGCTCACAGTTACTCATGGCTACAACCACAGCATCTCACCCACGATGTGAACTCACAGCCCCCCTCTGTTGAGCCCAGGGCCTTAACCACTACTCTAAACACTGCTGCATGCTTACAACCCGTGGGTAAAGCTGAGGAATCAAGAAGGACAGCCAGAGAATTTCAATGTGAAGGTTACAGCGGACAGCAGCAATAATACTTATTGAGAATGGAGAATCAAAATGAAACTGAGGCATCTGGTGTGAAAGGAAAATGAGAAATTATACATTAAAATGTAACGCCGACATTGTAGCATAGGGAAAAGCCCACACAACTAAATTATTTCCACACTGTGTGATCCAGAATGTATACATATTGGACAGCTATTGTTTTAGTGCGAACTGTAACTGTAATGACACTGTCTTTAGCCATGTACAGTACAGTACGTCTTCATATTTCTTCTGAGAATAATGTATTTTTGTGTTTATGAAATCTTGGCTTTTAGGACCAAAGTTTAGTGAGGCTGAGGAGAGAAGCAAGAAACAAGTAATTATAAATCTGGGGACAATGTTCACTGTCGCTGCCCTCAGTCAAGTGGCTTACAGGAGCCACAGCATCATGGTATCCTTGCCAAGCAGTGCCACCTGAGATGGCATCAGTTCAGGGACTTTCCAACAGACGTGGTAGTTTACCTACCACCAGGGAATATGTGGGAATTTAATTTCTGTTTCTTATCTAAACATTTTCTGATATTCAATATTTTAGAACATGTATCGAGGAGCTCATGTTATACGTGTTCAAAATATACCATATCACTTTTCAATAAATAGATAATGGCACATCTGGAATTGCTGACAACGAAAAAGAAGAACATTTTCTAGAATTATTAACAACTTTATATAATTTATTAAGAAATACACTTAAATTGTTATTATATAAATCACTTTAAAATAAAACAGATTCCATTAATTTCACTCTGTATTCATAACAGAGTTCTATTCTTTATTGTTCCTTTATCCAGTGAATTGAGAACAAACTCTTATTTAGAGAGGACACTAAGAGACACATTTCTACGGCCTGGTATTTACTGGAGAACTCAAGATTATAACACACAGTGTTAACACAGGCTTGCTGCATACTCCTACAACCTTCTGTGAAAAACAAAGCTTGTTCTCTTTTTTAACATTTCTCCTAATGTTTCAAGTTCAAATCTGTGATTAATGTTTCATTGTTGATTTGAACAATTTTGTCACTAAATCTAGTGAAACCATGAATACTTGCTAACAAATGGCATAATATGTTTGTTACCAAAGTGTTTTAAGGCTATCACTAGAAATATACAGTAGCAAAGTAGAAAAAAGCTACCAGCTTACCGAAATTGTGTACATCAATCATGCTAGCATTTTAACAGATAACCACATCCTTTGAACCAAAAGTACTGCAAAACTGAACGATTCACTTTTATACAGAGCTTGTAAAATTGAAACACTCATCTAGCAAATTATTTGTAATTCTTCAAGGCTGTTGCTGTATGACTCAGCATCTGAACACTTCGCATCTTTTTGTACAAACAACTTTATCACACAGCACTGTAGATTCCTTCTCAGAATGGAGTTACTTCTTCATTTTTCCACATGTACTGTATAAATGTAAAGTATGTAATGTAAGGTACAGTATATAACCAAGAGGCAACTCAGACGTCTCTCGAGGCTCTGCCCCCACAGTGCTGTGAAATGCCAAAAGTGAATTAATATTTGTGCCCATGATTCATAGCGATTGCATGTGATACAGAGGACTACATTCACTTTAGGTTTGCTATAGTTGCAAGTCTTGTTTTCTCAGACGCCACTCAATTACCACACAGTGAGGGACGGCACGTTTGAGGGATGTGGTAGTGCTGGGACCATGCGGACCGGGCCTGGGGCGGAGGTGGCCCAACAGGAAACACAAAAGAGGCAGAGCTCCAGGATACTTGGCCATTTGCACGAGGTCAGCTCGTTAATTAGGCCCTAGTCGTTAGCTCTGCCTAGATCCAAGACATCTCCAGCTCACTCCCGCCCCTCATAGCAAGTCCCGAGCCCTGGTCTGGAATAGGCTTTGTCAGCCCCAGTCAGAGGGAATCACAGGAGCAGAACAGACAGAGAAGAATTTGGGGGAACACAGATTGCACCCCTGGACACAGGAGAGAACAACATATGGGGACAGTACAGGTAGCAGTAGAGGAAGGCTCCAGCATTGTCTTCCTGTCCCCCTACATACTACTGAGAAAGGGTAGGAGGGGTGTATAATGGACTACATTGTTTGGTTCGGCTGGGACCGAAGGCGATGCCTAAAGTCTCTGAAAGACCTCACGATGTTTCTGCTCTGTGGCGGTAGAAGCCACACCAGGGTACCAGACGGAGGAATAATGGTGCTCGACTCCTCTTTTGGGGCATTTGGGGTTTTGGATAATTGGCTATCATGAGGGCTGCTGTGTTTCTGTGTGTGTATGTGTCCTCTGTGGCAACTGTGTCATGCATTCTGTGTGTCGGTAGGCAGTGGCAGGCATAGTAACATTTAAATTAATAGGCTGTAATAAAACGGGGAATTATGTAGGATAACTGTCTTGTCTGATCTATGGGTGTACTGGTGGTTCTGGGAGATATAAAGATCCTGTTGCAGGAGAAAGACTGTTTGAACACCCTGAAAACTGCAACTTTAGGTGTCACAGTTGGCTACAAAGTATCCCTCAGATGTAGGTCACTGTGCTACAGTATATATAATGTACCTATCTGTGACACATACTCTTTAAGCACACCCCAGACATGGAAGGCTCCTGGCAAGATACCTTTATTCACAGGTCGGAGTTAACTGTGAAACATTGAAGAGCCGCTGGCTTTCACTTTACTGCAAAAACTATACACCAGATTTGGAATCTGAAATCCTCACCGATGACCCCTCCCCCTGTCAGCATTCTAAAATAGCCAAAGCTAATTAATATATAATATTCATTCCCATGATCCTTAGCAATGTTCTGAACTCATTCCATAAATGTGGAAACATGTTCCCCATGACATATTCTGTATAAGCCCCGATTCATGCACCTGTGCCCTCTTGGCTCCACATAAAACCATCACAAATCAGAATTGTAATTAAGCAAACTTATGTACCGTACGTTACTGTTTAAATGACTAGTTTATTAATTACATTCCCCTAGAACACCTACCTTCGACAATTTTTCCTGTCTGTTCAGCAGTCCCTCCAGGTAAGACTTTGGCAATGTACGCTCCAATATCTCCTGTGTTTCCGGGAATTTCCTTTCCACCTACTATTCTGATACCTAACCCGCTGCCTAAAAAAACAAACAGGAGATTAAATATTTCCAGTACATACTGAAGTGCTTCATTTATAATAGAAACACAATACTCAAAGATGCCAGGGGACTGACTTAAACAACATGGCTGGGATGCACGTTCCATACTCTCACAACTCTTTGTGCAAACAAATTCCTCCTTTTCTCGGTTTTAAATGCACTTTCTTGTGGCTTCCACTTGTATCCACTTACAGTACATGATGCCAGGTCCATAGAAAAGTTACAAAAGCAGTTTAGTAATTTTGTAACTTTTCATATAGAGATAAGAGATAAGATCACTTTATTGGCCAAATACAATTTCCTGTATTAGGAATTTGTCTTTTCGCATACTCCAGCTTGCTTTCTATGAGACACACAGACAGGGGGTCAAAGCGCAGGGTCAGCCATTTCTACGGCGCCCCTGGAGCAGTTGGGGTTAAGGGCCTTGCTCAGGGGCCCAGCGGAGTAGGATTCCTCTGCTGGCCGCGGGATATGAACATGTAAACTTCCAACCACAGGCGCAGATCCCTGTAAAGGGCAGTGGTGATTTTCATTAACAGAACGACACGATGCAGTGGCAAAATCTGTAAGCTGGATAAGTGAGATTGACTTTACCCTGACAGTATGTACTCATAACTGCACTAATATTTGCATTTTGGTTGTAGTGGATGTTCTTCTTCATCAACTTTTTCCTTGGATGTCCAACAGGGTGGAACTTCCTGTCGCCTGGTGGCAAACATTCTGTGTGCCAGCCCCTGTATGCGATGTGGGCCTTAGGAGCTGCCTTGGAGACAGCAATGGAACTCTGGCAGCTGACCATCCTCATTTCATTTGCTGTTTTTTCCACTGCATATTTATTAGGTGGGGGAAGAGACGGAACATCTCTAATTTATTAGCTGTTTTATATCAACCAGTGCCATGTGCAGACAGTAAAAGGATTATTTTTTTATACTCCCTGTCTTTCTAACTGTTCATTGACACTGACAGTCTTACTCTACTCTTAAGACACACATGATGTGTCTTACAGCCCAACTGAGCCAAAAAATCATCCCTCTTTTCATTATTCATGACTGGCCTTTGGGCGCACATTCACTATCATCGGAGCATATTTTACTGGTATTTGAAACTGTTATACATACAAAAAAGTCTTATCATTTTGGATGAAAACAAAGTTTTCACAGTTTCAACCATTTCATTTGTCTCTTTATTCTAAGTAAGAGCTAGATATGCTATAAATTGATACAAAAATCATCTTAAACTATGTTTTGTCTAATAAATTCACCATTCTTTGTCATAATACCTTATTCCAGATCAATAATATAGTTGTCACTGTGTCTCTTAAATAAAGTTCTTGAAAAGGAAAACTTCAAATCTCACTGCACTTACAGAGTTAACCTTGTGGACTTCTTCGTGATCAACAGTAAAACAAGAGCCAGAGGAAAGAAATGGAAACTATGTGAATCTAAAACTGAGAGTAAAAAGTACTTCTTTTACCCAAAGGGTAAAACATAAACAATCTGTCCGGCCATGTTGTTGATGCTGATACCCTGGTTTCTTTCAGGAAACAGCTGGATGAGATCCTTGGATTAATTAGTTACTGCCAAACAAGCTTGATGGGATAGCCTCTTCTTGTTCGTAAACAGTACTTATGTTCTAATCCTTGCTGAGGACAGCAGTGTAGTTGGGAAACTGCCTTCATGTACAGGAAGTGTGATGATCACATTTCACTGAGACTTCTGTGAATCCCAGTCCTGAGCCAGCCTGAGGGTGTCCCAGGTTTTCTTTCTCACTCCTCATCTTCATGATATCATTATGACATCACTGAATTAATGATTTGACTTTGAAGTCAGATCACCTGTTATTTTAAGGTTGCTATTTGTAAGATACATGCTATACCTGCAGGAAGCATGGCCCTCAAGGAGTGCAATTTCCCTTTGAGGCTATATTTGGTTTGTAAAATCGACTGAATACTAAAAGGCTGAGACCGTTACTACATATGTTATGTATGTCTAGTAACAGTACACAGAACATTATATGTAGTGACAATCTCAGCTTTTTTAGGTGCACAAATGTATATTTTTCCAATCTACAAAAAAAAAAGAAAACTGCCACAAAAATGTGGAGTTGGAACAATAAGGCTTGGAGATTTAAACAGCCGTAATTTAAAGGATGGCCATATCCCCAATATGCACACTTGAGGTCTTGTGCCCTTTGTATGCATGTTCCTGCTCATCTTGGGGTGTCCCATTTCTAAATTTGTGTTTCCCAGGCCTACTCAGGAGCACCCCCAAGGCGCCCTATAGGCACCCTTCCGTAAAGTGCACATCTGAGCGGAGTTCTCAAAAGGGAATCACCCAGAATTCCTCGCTGAATGATGACGTTTCGTGTTCTAACCTATCAAAGCGGAGAGAAGTTGCCGTGGAAAATAAAATATTCAAGTGTTAGTAAAATTTTACATTGCAGTCCTGGATTCAGAGCACAGGTGTATGGAGTCTTGAGTAAGGTACAGTACTTTAACCAAACTGCTTTAGCAAATCTACTGTAGCTGCATAAATTGATTCTGAAATGGACTGTAACTTCTGTAAGCCACTTTGGTCTCATACTGTATATTAGCTAAGAAGAATAATTTATTCATAGTCAGATGGGTTTACTGCTACAGAAAGAAACAACAGTTTAATACAACCACTCGTTAAGAGTGTCGTTAAGACTGTGTGTGACTGCCTACATACAGTATGTATTCTTTATATGAATTAATGATAAGGTAATGTTCCTTGTTTTTTTTCTGCAAATTAGAATGTACATGAAGACTTTAGAACAAAACACCTCGTTTATTAAATAACATAATTTCTTTACGAATAATCTTTATTTATCATTCATATGGTAATGAGTATCCCACTTCCAGAGACAGAGATTGGCGTAAAATTTTAACTTATATGACAAAAGCATCATAAGCATTATAGCTTAACTCTAATTTTTAAATACTATGTGAACTTAAAAACATACCTGATACACTGTGGTCTTTTGGATCCTTCTGCAGTTTCACTCGAATATTGGGAAAACTGTACTGAACGGGCTTGGTCTAAAAGAAATAGAATAGAAATGTTAACCCGCTCTTGGGAATAGACAGTTACATTTAAAAAAAATATTTAAAAGAGCTGTGCCTCTCTTCAGCCCCAAACAATGAGCCTGTCATCCAATTCACCCTCTGAGTACCTGGCCAACCCTCAGGAGTGTATGGACAAAGCCCAGGCTTTCACTTGGCAACAATGTTCGCTAGGTGCCAGAAACAACAATATGACTTGCACAATATCAGGCTATACTTGGGAGGATCCCAGCTCCATGTTTGACTAGCTCTCAGACACTGTAGTGTATACCAGGAGAGGTTCAAATAGCATAGGAAAGTGGTGGTGCTCCACTGTGGCCAACAGGCTCCATATAAGAAGTAGAGGGCTAAAGGGAGACACTGGTCCTGTAGAACTCCAGGCATCCCCAGGGGAGACATAGGAAGGTCTAGGCCACTCTGCCATTAGTGTCACTAGCAGACCATAAGCCTCTGACAAATGGTCGCCCAGTGGCCCCAGAGACCCTTCCAAAGTGCAAAAGACAGATCTGAGATCTGAGACTGGACCTGCTGGCTGGAATACAAGATATGCCAGCTGGCAGGACTGTATGAGGCCAGAAAAACAATCTGGCGCTAGACAAGTGCACTACGGTGCCAGGTGATATCTGGAGCTCATTGAACACAGACAGGACTGCAAGGAAAGTAAGGTATGTAGCTCTGCAATTTCTGCAGGGTTCTGCTGGAAAAGCGAATGACAGAATTGTTTTTCTTTATTGTAGTTGTAAACGTGAGGAATTTCTAGTTCTGTTCATTCACTTCAATCATTCCTTGTGTGTTTGTGGCCTCCATCATGAGTATTTGAGTGAGTAGCATGGATAGAGCTGGGAATGACAGTAGTCTAACGTAAAGCAAATAAAGGAGTGGAATGGCTCCTTCAGCATCAGGGACAAAACAGGTAGTAATAATAATTAACACAACAAAAACAGACAAACATCACCAGCAAATGTATATACGGTACAACAGTGAGATAGGATACGAGAGTTATTTTAGAATGTTTGAAAGTGAGACTGCAGAGGGGATGAAAAATTGCCTGAGTCTGTATTGATACACCTGGGGACACAGAGGCATTTCCCAGATGGGAGAAGTGTATAGTAAATGCACCGTAGAGGGGGTGTGCCACACTCTTCATAATGCTCTTCTTTACTACTTTCTGTTTGCAGAGGGCATACTGTATACCTGTAGTGTGATCTGATTTCCCCCCAAGAATTTGCTAAGGAGATAAAACCACAAAGAGCCTCCTGAGTGCCTCAACCACTAAAGGTGCTCATCTGAGCACGGGGGGTGGCTCAGTGCTCCTTGATTCGACTGGGTCATGTTGCTAGCTGACTGTGACCAGTTCCCCAAGAATCAGCATACACTTGGCTGAGCAGCACCAAGGGCAGGGTGGGATTGGTCAATAAGGGCTCTCAGTGACACAGTGACCTCTGAGGTGCCTTCAACATGTGGGATGTACCTCTCCTCCAATCGGCAGAGAACCCCCCACCCCCATGGGGTTGTGATACCTTTGAACTTTAAAAGATAAGTAGCTTGAAATTTTATAGAGTCAGGGTGCTGTGCCCTCTCTTCTTCATTCTCCACTATGTGCACTCGTGCGGCTCGTACAGTACCTGCCAGCTGTCTTAAACATACACAGCAGGTGATTCCATATGAGGTGGGTACAAAAATGGGCAACTCTAAGTCAAAACAGTTATAGTGGGAGACAACACTGAGGTCCTGCATACAAGTAATAGGTTTATTCCATGCTAAAAAGAGAAGAAAGAAAACAAACGCACCTGAAGAAGGCTCCATGGCCAAAACATTGTGTTTTCTTTCTTCTTTTTTTTTTCAGCATGGAATAAACCTATTACTTGTTCCATACAGTATGTCAATCTCACTGAAATGCTGTGTATTGTTTTGAAGGCTGCTATTGCAAAGAGGAAATCAAAGTTGCCTGTAGACTTCACAGCTGTACAGTATGTGTTGAGGAAGGCTAAAAATATAATCAGAATGATCCTAGGAACATGTTTATACAATATTTATCACTTTATGCATGTCATATAATGCACACACATTTATACAAGTGCTATTTACAGTACATAATTTTTTCTCTGGCTGCATAATTATCTCCAACACAGAATAAATTATCTTAATTATAAAACAGAATGTCTAATTTGTATTTTCAGTAGTACTATTGGAAATTATACCAACCACACAAATTGTGCATTTTCTCAGATTCTTAGGTGTCTGTTTCACTGGTCATAGTAGAGCTTTGCTGCACTGATAAACCATAATAAGGGCTCTGCCTCTAAGAATTAGAAGTCTCTTTAGGCAGCTCTGCTTTCTAGTGCTGTGAAACAGCCAGAAACTTAATACGTATTCATATATCCCATAATACACAGCAATTGCTGCTCGCTATTACCATCACAATACTGGAAGTTGTTCCAAAGACGACCTACTGTATAAAGTTGGTACTCAAAATGTGTATTGTTCTTGTTAAAACCATAAAAAACAGGTCTCCTTACCTCTCCTTGCTGGTGCTGGCTTTGTCTGCTATGTGATGTTCTATCACTAAGCCTCCGATCCACAGCGTGCCCATTTTCCAGGCGGGAATCACGAGGCTTGTCAAACCAATCAGTCTCCTCCCGGCGCAGGTGGTAAGCTTTGGAAAGCAAGTTAGAATCAATTGCCCCATCCCAGAAGAAAACAACAGCAGTGATGGACAGCAGGGCATAGAACAACCTGCTTATTGTATTGCTTGGGATCAGTAAGTTCATGCAAGGAAACGTGTAACACGTTGGGAGAAATAAAAAAACAGTAAGCAGAAGCACAACGAGAGGAAAGACAGCTAAAACATACATTAGGCTTTAATGAAGGTCTGTGATTTTTGAAGGAATACTTCCTTCATTTTTCAAGGTGCTTGTCAATAAATGTAATCTATTCTGGAAAAAAAGGTCTTTCATCATAAGATGAAAGCTATTTCCCATTTTCAAAAACTAGTAAATTATATTTTTCAGCTAAAAATGAATAGATGGTATACTAACATGTCATGTGTACTTCAGTTAAGTTCATAAGAATGGCACTGACCATTTGCCCCAAGCATTAAAAAAATCAAAACTACCACCTAATCAGCATGGGTTTTGAAGGAAATTAATTTCTTATATCGCCTTCTAAAGGTTTCACGAAACTACCTCCATATTTCTACTTCTTTGAATGCCCCTAAGTGACCTTTAAAGTTAATTTATTTGGAAATGTCAACCGAATCTTGCAATAAAATATGGATGGTTTTGGACTCTTACGTTCTTCACAGAAAGAATGAGTTTGTTTTGCATATATAATTTTTTAATCACTGTTTGAAATTGAAATCCCAGAATTTCACATACTGCCTACAGTAAATGCGAAAAATGCCATACAGTTTTCTTTCAATTGACATTTTTCTTCATGTTTGTTTCAAGTGTTTGACTTACAATATTGACTTATTCAAATCCAGGAGTGCTTGACTTTATGTAAAAGTTATAATCTAGCAAGAGATCTATCTTAAGGTATTGTTTTCCCTATGTATACTGTAAAAACAACAACAAAACAGAAAAAAATATAAATATAAAATATAACTATTTTAAAACAAATTTTACTATGTGTTATACTTTTAATACATTTTAGTTTTGTATCCGTTATTGATATCTGCAACATTGAATGTTTACAAAGAATAGATTTACAATACCTTGGTATAGAACAGTTCCCTGGGCCTGTTTCATATACTGTAGTATGATTAGTATTCATCTTCGTGTTTCTTTCTTAATTTAGAACTCAGATTTGTCAAAATTAAATGAACTATTATTTGTTTTATTTTCTTCATGACAAATAAAATATGAAATCTAAAGTCTTCTTGACTTGTGCCAAATGAAGAAATGTCTAGGAAAAAAAATACCGTAATTTTGCTGTGGAACGCTGCATCCCAATGTATTCTTGGCGCATTCAAATGTTTTTTTGTAGCGATCACATTCTAAAAAGGAATTAAACTGCAGTCAAAAAAGATGCAATTAACCTCTTATACATGGAGTGATGAAGTGTCAAATTAAATGGACTAAATCTGTCCTGAAATCAGTTTTTTATACATGTATGGTTATACTGTGTACTTAAAATGTAATCAGTCCGTCAGCCTAAAATGAGTGATGTTTCAACTAAATTAAAGTTGTTACTCTTTATGCAAAACATAAATTGTGAACTAGAATTACATAACTGTGGTGCGCTGCTTTCTCAACAAGAGAAAACAGAAAAGTGTTGATACCATTGTGAGTTGTAGAGGTATAATATTACAAAACAGACAAGCCTTTTTTCTTTGTTGTTGTTGCATACGTCAGTCCCATACAGCTGTGATTAGACATAGAGGTTGCCAGACAAGATACAAGTTTTTTAGTACAGGTCATCAATTCACAGAAGTGACAGCTAATTTTAGCCTCCATTAACAATACGAAGAATGTATCAATCATGGTGTGAACCAATGGTTTGAGTGGATAATAATGAATGTACTACAGAAAACTTGGAACAAGTATATTTTGCATTCAAAATTATTTTTTACACTTACATTATTATGCATGTAGATAAGGAAGACTCACAATCCCTAAACAACAGCTTTGGGTGCATATGGAGATGAATACCAATGGATCGGAAGTGTACCACTGAGATGCAATTTGTTCAAACCATGAGACATATGGTAAATATATATTTATGCTTTATGAGTTTTAAAATTATTTTAACTCTCACCTTCTAAATCCCAGCTAGTGCCTCCTGCTGTGATGCAAAATTATGTTTTAGAATCTAAATGGCAAATTACTACAAGAAAAGGTTAGTGCTTCCTACAGCAGAAAAGACATTGATGACTGTCTCTTTCATCTGTGACTTTTCTGTAATCTGAGAATCTTTATCTGAATTCAGCAAATTATAATATAATGAGTATAAGTACTGTATAATAAGTCATAGGTATTTATAATTGAGGCTCATAATGGTGGATTATACATAAATATATCTATATATAAGCCTGCAAACTGTTTCTGCAAATTCGGTTCTGATCTAATAGGGAACCTTTTCATGACCAGAAATATCCAAGAGGGTTTTACCATGAGTTTATGTTATATTAAGATGCTATAAAGCCACACTGTAGGTCATACAGTAATGTTAAGTAACTTTGCGAATGGTATACTGTACATATGAAATTCTCAATAACTGACAATTTGTTTTTGTCAGACAAATTGTCAGAGGGACAACAAAATCGGTAAATTAGTGCTTTGAAAGTATACAGTAAATACTACTATGAATAAAACTAATCTTGCAAGACACAGTCCATATTCTCCCAGAGGAATAGCACTTCACAACCTCTTTAGCCTTACCTTACTCCTTAGAAACGTAAGCAATTAGTAAGTTCAGCATTTACCCTGCCTTGATTTAACGTGATTATTTCTCCCAGACACATTTGTGTCACCAGAGAGGTGTTAAATACCACAACTAGGACAAGGTTATACTACACTGTACCGTATGACATCTAATTTCACATAATGGCTGCATATTCTGTCCTACTTAATGCATTAGCTTTAGCAGGATTAGTATACTGCAAAAAGCAGTAGTATTTGATTTATGTTATTGTTCTTTAGCAATATTAAGGATCAGCCTTAATAGAAACAGAAAAAAAAAACATGCCAGTAGAAATATAATTGTGGCAGATCAGGTTTTGAAGATTGTACAGTAACAGCCAGCTGCCACTAGAGGCTGACAAAGGCCTCAGTCACTTGTAAATAGTTTCAATGGGTGTCAATCAGTCCATTCAAATTTTGGTGACAGTGGTGGTTGAGTTTTTGGTAGAGGTCTGGAGAGGCTTATTTGTGTTAAGTAGTGGGGAGAAGGGACTGTTTGTGACTGCAAGACCTGTTCTTATGGTAACTCTGCAATAAAGACTCCTGCACTGTACAGCGTCTTCCTGGTGAGTTTACATGTGCTTAGATACTGTAGCCAGAGTAACTCAAAGATGGGGTCTGTCATAGCAATAGTAATTATTTTCTGCTTTTGTAAATGAAATCCCTATCCCTTTCCCCTCTCTTTCCACCTAGCAATATTTTCTTCTTGAAAATGGTTACTTAAGAAATTATCAAATTTCTTTCATCTTTTTTTTAAAGGGGGATAAAGGCAGCATTTAATTTTTACCTAAATCCATCAATTGCAATATGTTTTTAGTTCACATCCAAAGTGGAAGTCATTTGTTTGGAAGGGTTAAAAAGGGCATTTTGTAATTTCTGATAACTAGAAGTGCTCCAGTCAGCAATTCACAGGATAAACTGTTTGGTAAAACTTTGTTAACTAAATAGAGTAGTAGGAATGGGCAGTGCCTTTAAACAGGTTTTATCTTAGAATACAATGTCTTCATTTTCTTCCCATTTCTTCAATTCACAGGTTTATTAAACTGTTTTCTCATCGAAGGATGTATTTTCCTCCCACGTCTATAGCGTATCAGCAATTCTTTCTGAACATTTTAATATGTACTAGAGTGCTGCCAAAAAAACAACACAACTAGTTTTATTACCATTTGTGGGCACAATTATACCGTATGTAAGTGATCAGGAACATTATGACAGTAAACCCTTGTATCTCAAGTAACAGCCAATTAATGAGTGGGACATTGATGATTAACCTAGAAATTGTTTTATAATGATGACGATGGCTTGAAAAGCTTGGCATTTTCATTCTTGATGTCATAGCAGGGATGCTGTACAAAAGATTCAATACCCTCAAGGCAAATCAGTATCCCGCTGAAGACAGCCTTAATCACCCCACCCTTTTGCACAGTACCCATACACATGCAACTTTCCTCCTTTTGGCATATTTAAAGTAGGGCTGCAGAGCTTGTGTGTGAAAGGTGGTTACAGATGAATAGATCTCCTCCAACTAAAATGTGGAACACATCTTTTCAAAACAAATCTGCCTTTCAGATTTTTCATTAAACATCAGCCGCTGCTGTTGCTACTCCCACGACTCTAAGGCTGAAACGCAAGTTTTTAAACACCTGCCAATCTGCTTCCTTTGGGACAGAGAACACGGAAGACAAAAAGTGGGTCATGAATGCAAATTGGACAGACACGTTCACACTGACGTTATCTTGTAAGTAGCCCTCCAGTGACAGGAGGGAACCTGCAGAGGGGAAGATAACTCTCGGTACACTGGCATATGAGAAATCTTTGGCTTTATTTACAGCAGCTATTGGAGAGGCGGCTTAACTGACTTTCAGACCACAAGCTTCCCTTGGAGAGATTACTACCCAGAACAGTTCCTCCAAACCTGACAGTTTTACAATGCACTGGAGCTACTGTACCTCGGCATGATAGCTACAGAACAGCAGAAATGTTTCCTGCTGTGTATATGCAGTACACTGGATTTCATAAAGCTGTATTTCATAATGGACATTAAGAGATAGGGTCCATCTCTGGTCACTTTACAGCTTCTCTGGCCCAACCGCTTACCTTCTCTGTCCAATGTTTTGACACCCAAGGATGCTGGTTTCTGCTGTCTATCTGGGCCTCACAGTCCCCTCATTCCTTATCTCTCTGACAAGTCATAAAACTGAATTACACAGATGACTTTGACTCTCTAATTCTGTCCCCGGCACAAACTCAGCACTGGTCCATGGCAAGCTACACTGTACATTGGAACAGGTGAAGGTTCATTCCAAGCTGAATGAATTTCGGCTGTGGAGCCTTCTTCAGGCGCGTCGACACTTTGTGTTTCTTTTCTTTTTACCTTTCAGCTTGGAACGGATCTTCACCTATTCCTTTGCAGACAATGAATGCTGCCACAGCTCCCTACTCAAATATATGTATTGTCTTGCTAGCAATTCCAAGCAGCTCTCGCACAGTGTATGGAGATTCCCAAACTAGTCATGGAATTTAACTCCCATTTGCAGCTCAAGGAAAATCCCTCTGCACCGCAGGTGACAGTTTTTAACAGACAAGCCTCTTATAATCAGCCTCTTATAATCCCTATTGTTTCTAACAATATACACAACAGACGTTTTCTTCCTGTGCAAAGTGTGCTCCACTCCATTATTTCTCGTGGTAAGGATAAGAATGGAATGTGATGATTTAAGTAATAAACAAATACCTGATAATACATACAGTAATACTACTTTACTGTTAACACTGCATGTGGCTCTCAGAGACCACTACTTCATCTCTTCACCTCACATCTGCACCCAAAAGTTATGCATTCAGATTTTTGGGACAATGCAGTCTCTACATTTTTATTTTCTCTGTGCTATTTTCTGTTTTTGCCAGAAAATGTAAACTTCAAATGCTTCACTTAAAATGACCCATGATGTTTACCCTCTACACTTGTTAATCCACAGACTGTGAAAAATTCAACATACCCATGTCACAAGAAATAAATCAAGGATTTGTTGCAGCCCTAATTTAAAATTATGCCAAAAATCATGTTTTTTGAAGAACTGTAATGATAGTACGATGATTGGTTAATTTTTCAGAACATAAAGACATGCAAATTATATCAGCAGGCATATAGACATCCTATGGCAGTCATAAAAAAATCAAATGCATGCAAATTACATTTGCTTTATTTTAATCAATATACACATTACATATGTACTGTATATGTACATGCAATTGTATGACACTGAATTGAGGTATTGTTAAAATAATGCTTGTGAAATAGTAACAAACCATAAACTTCTGATGTGGAAAAAATGCATATTTTATCTAGACAACACAAATGGATATAATAAAAAACCTTAAATAAAAATAACTGGGTCACGTAACTGCTATACCTGTAATGAAAAGGTGGACAAGTAACAGTCAATCTGCTGGGCTCAGATAGGTGAATAAATCTGTAGTGTATCTCTTTCTACACACTAGTTTAACGGTAAACAAAATGCTAAATTTGCAGTCCAAATGACACTTGTTGATTAAAAAACGTTCTGTATTAGAATTGGAGTATACAAAGTATAAGCACTCCAGGACTTAACAGCAAGAGATACTACTGTATATACAGTATACTGTATATATAATTATAAATATTATAAATTGCATATCTTAATTGATGTATTATTTCTGTTATCTGATCTGAAACAAATCAGACAAAACATAAATGCCTTTAAAGTAACAATTAATTTCAAGATTCATTTCAATCTATCATATTGCAATGCCTTATACACATGTAAAAGAGACTGAGTTAAGTCTTGATCCATTTACATACAGGCAAATTCCTTCTTTCACTGGAAGAGGAGGAGAGGCGCTCAGGAATACAACTGTAACTTCTGACTCCCACATGTTATAAAAGATAACATTTTGTTGGCCATCAAGACAAGAGAATTCTCAAAAGTTTCAAAAGGTGCAGAACCTGCATTTAATAAATTTCAGGTCCAAACTGAAAGAGTCACACTCACCCTCACTGATGAGCACTAGCAACGTTTATGGCAGCCTTTTACATCACCGTCAATGGAGACCCATTGACAGGAGACTCGGATCACCTGGTGACGTTTTACAACACACGTCCGTTCCAAGTGATTCGGAAGATAAAGACTCGGATGTGACAGGGCACGGGGCTCTATTATACTGTAGTATCTGCTGCTGAGATGGGACAAGCAGCAGACCTGTGAGGCGTAGAAAGAACCAAAACGCTGGGAAAGAAGCTGCTGAGGGGAAACCTGCAGGCAGCACGCAAAAACAAGGGCCTGCACAGTCTCGCCCCAGCAGTGGATTATCACAGTCTTGATCTTCTGAATCACCTGGAATGGGTGTGGCCGTAAATCATCTCCAGGTGATCCCAGCCCACAGTAACCTGGGGTTGGACGGTGATGTAATCGGCTGCCACCTCAATGCTAGCTCACCTTACTGCTCATTTGCAAGGATGAGCACAGCAAAAATATTCCCAATATCCATCCATTTTCTAATTGCTTCTTTCAGGGTCACGGGGTAGCCGGAGCCAATTCCGACAAGCAATGGCAGAAAAGTTGGGATTTCAAATTTTATCTGCAACCTGTTTAGCTGGGGTTTTTCTTTCTAAGTAAAGTTTTATTCAGAGCAGAATCTTGTTTATTCAGCAAAAAATGGAGAAAGAAACATCTTTCAAACATGAGTCTTCATTTTCATTCAACATCAGATATGATTTAAATACAATACATACTGTACGAGATCTCAGTTTGTATTAAAAAGTTAAATTTGGATTTCTTTTAATATGAGAGCCTTTAGTTGGTCAAGAGAGGCACTTGTTTGCCTTTAATAAAAGGTTAGATTTGCTTTTATGGCAGATATGCCATCATAAATCTATCTAACATCTTAATTTATTTTCCTGGCTGACTAACACTATCACTAACATAACAAACTATATATAAAGATAAAAACAAATAACTTCCTAACAAAAAGAAACAATTTCGTAGCCAAAGCATATTACTATTACTATTAGGTGCTAAAACCTAATTTTAACAAAATCGGCAAAATAAGTTATATTTCTCAAAGACAAACCTACATGCAAGAGGAAGAATCACATTAGGAAACAAAATGCGCCAAGAAATTACTTGAAATGGTTTTACAGACAAAACCGTTCAGATCATACACATTGAAAAGACCAAAAAAAAGACATAAATGGAAAAGAGCCATAAGCATGCTTCATGTGCACACAGCACAGCAAGATAAACAAAACCGCACACAAAGAAGTACCAGTACACAAGATAAACTTTAGACAGCAAACATAATAAGAGAAATTGAAGCTTCATACACATAGACCAGCACGATCACGTACATGCATAAAAGTGGACGTTTGCAAAATGACAGTGAGCTAACAGTCTGAGGCCTAATTTACCTTCACTATCTGACATTGCATGCTGGAAGTCATCCATTATGAATGCAATATCCCGGTCATATCCTCTGGTCCTTGTATCTTCTCTCATGTGCTGCTGCACCTCAGGAAGAGAGTGGCTAGAGCCGAACTGGTCCCTGGAATCAGCACAAATAGGAGGAAGGGGTCCACCAGAAGCCCGGGTCATACCCATTGGTTGTCCAACTGGGCTCAGAGGACTTTCTTCCTCTGAGTTTTGGGCCACAATTGGAATCCTCCCCCTGCTCTGGCTTATCGGTAGGCTGGACGGTTTTGTTCTTACTGAAGGTGATGGGTACGACACATCTAAGGGCTCGCTCTCAGTTTTCAATCTCAGAGATGAACTGGACGAATCTCTTTTGATTGAAAGGTCAAGTCCATAGACTGAAGAAGGCCTTGAAGAAGGTCTTGACCTGCTGCCGCTGGGATATGGCTTGTCCAGCTCATCTTGAAGAGAAGATCTCATAGTAGGGCCTAAATTCAGAGTTTGTCCAAGAGACTGTGCAAGGTTAGCTCCAAGTGTGGAACCCAAGTATTTCTGCTGCTCAGAGATATTTTTTCTCAGGCCAAAGGTAATATCATCCTGTAGTAATCTAGCTCTGGAGGAAAGACCGCTAACTGCTGAGGTGCTAGAAGGAAGGTAACTACTATAATCCGGCTCCAAATCTCTGCTTTCCTGTATGGGGGAAAACTTGGTAATTTTAGGGTCAATTAATGCTTTTTTATGTTTGGTTTGTTTCTGGTACAGCACGGATGATGGAAGCTGTTTGGCAGCTTGCTTTTCAAGTGTAAGTCTGCTGATACTGTACTTTTCAGACTTTGGAAAGTGTCTGTAACTGCTGTCACCATGGTAATAGTGAGGCAGTCCAGAGAGATGCTCCAGCCCTTCAGTCCCCCGACGGAACTCCTGCTTTATTTGCTGTTTCAGGAGTTTTAATTCATAAGGATCCTCCATAGAATCTTCTTCAGCTTTCCCATAGGTGTGCAGTCTGGAGGAAGTCTGAAGGGGGCCGAGGAAATCTGTTACCTCGGCACTCCTGCGCACCTCGGCCGCGCGAAGCAGACGGTCAGCCTTTGAGAGATCTTTGTCAGGGATGCTAAAAGTAGAAGACAGCCCTGTGGTGCCTTTCGTGAGTTCGCCAATGTCATCAATTAGGACATAGTTCCTGGGACCATGATGGTCAATATCTGCATAGAAGGAATCAGCAGATATGCTTGACATAGGGCTGCTAGCCATGCTGCTTCTCTCATCTAAACCTATCCTCAGGTCAAGACTGCTATACTTGCTTCCAAGGTGGGGAACTGCATACGTACTGTCAGTGGAAGAAGGTACAATCATGAGGGGCTGGTTGCGTATGACCTCATAGTTCGTGGTAATCTTTGGTTCCAGGTCAGCAAGGGTAGTCTGTCTTGGTTTTGACTGCATTAAAAGCATCTGTGATGGATGCTGGTAGTTTTGCTGTTGGGAGGCCTGAGGGTAAGACAATGTTGGCACGGAAGAGTAGCTGGACTGGGTTTGGTAAGGAGAAACTTGTTGATGGTACAGGGACTGCTGCTGGTAGTGAGCCTGTTGGGTATATTGAGAAGGGGCTTGTGTTGGCAGTGAAGGAGGTGCATATTGACACTGAGTATAAGGACTAGTGGGCTGGGCGTACTGAGGTTCAGGCTGGGTCTGTGGTGGTATGAACTGATTAAATTCAGACTGCGGTGCAGTTCTTGGTCTTTCTAAACCATGTTGACTTTCCACCCTAGTCCCTCTGATGTTGCTTACTTCACTGTCCGACATATAATCCCGTTCTTCAGCAACACCCTGCAAATACGCCCTCTCCCTCTTCTCGCGTTCTTTCAGCAAAGCTTCTTTTCTCCTGTTAATGCCCATTTCCAGGTACCTCAACTTGGCATCAATTTCTTTTTCCTCCTCATCCAACTCAGCCTGCTTCTTTCGAAGCTTAGAAGACTCTCGCTCGACAAGGTCGAGCTCTCTGTCTATGTCTTGAAGGATCTTTGCTCTGGCCATTGTGTTTGTCCTGCAGATTCGTCTGCGCGAAACTGAACCTACTGTCGTATAACCAGACTGGCCCCCAGCTGTTTCCTCCTCAGGTGGTGGATTTGGAAGAGTTCGTTTAACTTTCTTTTGTGTGCCTGAAGGTGTACCACTCTGAGAGCCTTTGGTCTAGAAGAAAAAGGAATCATTGGAAAGTTACTGGAATGGTGTAATGCAGAAAATTCCACAGCTGCTTCACCAGCATGTGAAATTGACCAGATATGATGCTACAGTACATCATAATCTATGATCAATCGACAGACAGACCTTTTAACAAACTGTGGGATGCACAGCTCAGAGTTTTCCCCAAGTAGAAGTAAATAGGTATCATATGCAATTGATGAGGAAGTGCAGTAACAAAAGAAGCTTTATCCCAGGGAATAGATGTGACAGGGAATATCTGTGGTTGATTTAAAAATTTAAAGTTTGTGAAGTAAAATTCAACTACTAGGGAGCAACTACAGACAGTATAATTTACTTCACATCAAGTATCCCTAGATCCTTGGTGGCTCAATTTTCTTCAGCAAACTCAGCATTAGCTTTTTTAAATGCAACTCACATGAGCAGGTTAACGTGCTCTAAGCCTGGAGCGTTCAAGCAGAAAACTGTTTTCTACATCATTGGGTAGAACCAGTATTAAAAATGCTACTCACATATTTTTTTTCTTCATTTTGCTCTCTGTTGGAACAAAGATTCTAAATCTATACATCTGTAGTAGACGCTCAGTGTTTCATTAAAAATGCGAAGCAAAATCTTTAGATTCTTTATTTATGTCATTAAAAACATATTTGAATAGAAAGATTTGGCGGCATTTCGGTTGGCTTCATTCATTTAGATGTACATTGCTTAATGCTTCATGTATTGATGCTTAAAATGTTTGAAACCACAGATTTCAATATGGCAATATGTATTTCAAAGATGTAGAAAGCAATTAATGTATTTTTTAATGTATAATACATAATAATTTGACAGATTGCAGAATTATGCTTCCAGTATTGTTTATGAATGAACCCTTGGTCTATTTTGCAAATGCACTTAAAATGTTATAATTAGGAAATCAATACATACTGACAATGTTATCAAGACACCAGAGAATTTATAAGGGACATTGTTAAATCTGGTTATTTCTTGGTGCAAATAAGCATTATGTTTGCGATTTAAAATAAAAGTTTAGAAATAATGTTAACATCTCTACATACATACACGCATATACAGTAATTACACGTTAGAGAGCTCTAGACAGAAATGTGAGACACCTCCCTAATTATCTGTTTATTAGATTATTGCATGGAGAGAAATACAGTCGATCTGAATAACACCCAATCCATCTATTTAAAAATCTTGCAGAGTAGGTGTTGCTGTTTTTTTCATCTTGATATTTTTTCATTTGTGGCACAACACAGTATTGTTGCATTAATACTTAAATAATAAAATACAGCAAATAAATTAAATTAAAGCAACATGTAAATTAAGTATTCATTAGCACAAATAAACCATGTTTTGATCTTGTTCAAAATACAAGGCAACTATTTAAACTCTGTCAGCTAAAGGAATTTTGATAAAGCTTTAGACTGTCGTAGTTGTGCATTACTCATGACTTGAATTTTGAGTAAATCTACAGTATTATGAATGGATGTGATTAATAAATGTATGAACATAAGCTTATTGTAAATTATACCAGTGTGAATTGTTCACCGCCCTCAAGTGTGAATTTCATGCTAGTTCCACAGACATCATTCAAGTATTTCCATGAATTTGCTACAGGAAAAGGACAACCAAATTTAAATCATTACTATAGACTTTTACAGAAGATTCAGCAATGTCTTTCTAATAATCTGTGCTGCTTCCTTAAGCCTCTGGAATATTTTCTATAGACTTCCAAAATGCAATTGCAGAGAATTAAGTAGAAGATCCACGAGCCTTTCATATTGACATTAGTAAAACCACTGTTACTTCATTGTGCATCCTAAAAAAAAACTTAGCATTCATAGCTTTGAAAAAGCGTTTAATACCGATGAATGGGAAAAATTATGAGTTTGTAGTAGTCTTTTTTTTAAATGGAACATGAGAAATTATAAGAAATGCAAATACTACGGCTTCATTTCATTGGGTCTTTCCTATTAACCTTTATAAGGAAGCAAAAGTCCAACAACATTGTGCTGCGCTTTTGTTCTGCTTTGAAGAGGAAACCGTTGTCCTTTCTGAGGATCAACCAAAAATTCAAGGTGACTAAACCACAATATTTTGTGGTTTATGCCAGCAGCCATATCACCCTGCAACTCACAACTGGCAACCCACTGAAGCTAAGCAGGTGTGAGCCTGGTCAGTACCTGGATGGGAGACCTCCTGGGAAAAACTAAGGTTGCTGCTGGAAGAGGTGTTAGTGGGGCCAGCAGGGGGGTGCTCACCCTGTGGTCCATGTGGGTCCTAATGCCCCAGTATAGTGATGGGGACACTATACTGTAAACAGGCGCCGTCCTTCGGATGAGACGTAAAACCGAGGTCCTGACTCTCTGTGGTCATTAAAAATCCCAGGGTGCTTCTCGAAAAGAGTAGGGGTGTAACCCCGGTGTCCTGGCCAAATTTCCAATTGGCCCTTACCAATCATGGCCTCCTAATAATCCCCTTCTATGAATTGGCTACATTACTCTGCTCTCCTCCCCACTGATAGCTGATGTGTGGTGAGCGTTCTGGCGCACTATGGCTGCCGTCGCATCATCCAGGTGGATGCTGCACATTGGTGGTGGAGGAGGAGAGTCCCCATTACCTGTAAAGCGCTTTGAGTTATTATTATTATTATTATTATTATTTTCAGTCATTTCTGGTCACTATCCATAATGGCTACAGAAATTGATGAACAGCACAAGATTTCTGGATAATTAAGCAACAGATGAATATATGCATTTATCTCTCTGATTCTGTACTCTGCTATATACTGTACTGTTCATGGTTATATACAGTATAAATGCAAAATATATAAAATGCTCTATATTTCTATCTGCGCTTATTTATAAACAAGAAAACATAAAATACAGCATCCGTCTGCATACTTAACTATAAATAAACACAAAACATATCTCAGTTACAGCATGCAGATTTTTTTGCCTGATCTTAAAAGGGGAAATCTGGTACAAAATTAAATACAAATCAAACATAAATAATACCAAAATATGCAATTACAAACATATTAGTGCAATGAAAGTGTATGGTAGTGCATCGCAGGGCACACACAGACACAAATATACACAGACATTCAGACCAGGGTCAATTTTTCAGGAAGCCAATATACAGTACCTACCAACTCAATCAGGAACTCCCAGCCTCAGAACTGCATTCCATTGGTGCTTCCCTATCACCCTAACACCTTTTCTCTACTATCTTAACGACAGCTTCCCTAACTTACAGGATGATCCCTCCACAGGTACCCTTTTTTCTGACCTCCCCATCACCTCATATCGCCAACCACCTTATCTGCCCAAATTTCTTTTTCACAGCTCCCTTGACCGCCCTCAGCAGTCATCCACACCAGGCACTTTCCTCTGCAACAGAACTCGCTGCATCACCTGCAAATATATACTGATGGAAAAAAGAAACGCAACACCTCCTCCTCCACACTCTGGCCCTCCCGTCTCAAGGAACAGGCTTCACTCATGCGTGAAGAGGACCTGATGCCACTGCTGACAAGTCCATCGCAGCCTCTGTCTGGCCCGAGCCAGTCGGGTGTGACGTCTAGGAGGTGTGAGCAGAGGGCCTCTGACAGGTCGCCTTGCTCTAAGGCCAGCAGCATGAAGCCTCACTGTCCTGTCACTGATGCGGGCATTGTGTCTGCCGGCAGTTTCGGCAGCAGTACAGGTGGCAGATCTGAAACAATCTCCCAGATAGACCAGTCTGATGTGTCGTACTGTCTTGTACTGGTGTGGTACTTTAAGGGTGACTGGATCTTGGATGGTCATCTGTCCTGCCGGTCTGCTGGAACCTTCTCTGCAGTTGGGACACAGTGGAGCGGCTTCCTCCATAGTGTCTGGCAACGCTGGCACATGACATGCCTGCCTGCAGCATGCCAATGGCCCTCTCCCTTGCTTCTGGTGACATTCAAGGCATTATGGAATGAACAGAAAACTGACTAAATGTGGCCTTTTTCTTGCAGTGACCTAAGCTTTGAATTAAGGCCTTTTTAAAGGTGACCTGATCAGGCATTGTTCCACCTGGACCTTGTTGGGTAAAAGTGCACCTAACGAACTTTCGTGTGACTGGCAAGTTGCAATGCCTCACTGCACAAGCTGTATTGCTGGTCAGAGGGCTTAAAATAAATTGACAACTTTCTGTGAAGGAACAGAAGTAAGAAAACACAACGTTTCAGCTGTGGAGCCTTCTTTGGGTGTTGGTCTTAAATTCTCCCTGTAAAATTTTACAACTGCAACACACAAGCTACCAAGAAACTGTTAATTGATTTTAAAGGATTATATATGTTATTAAGAGTGATTCATTGTGTAATCCAACTAGAATAAATACATCAAGATTATTTAACAGCTGGTATTTATTGTGTTCTTCTCCAAGCTCCACGGCCGAAACGTTGTGTTTCCTTACTTCTCTTTTCAGCATGGAATAAACCTATTAGTTGTTCCGTTGCAGCCTACACCTGCTGACGCAGCTCCCATACCTGAATTACTTCAACTTTTTGTGAAAGTTCATAAGCTATAACTATAGTATTCTCATGCCAGAAAATGTTGCGTTTCTTTTTTCCATCACTATATTTCCAATACCACGCTCATTCAAGGCCCCTGTGGACCATTCCAGATCACTCACATGACGTCTTGTACCTACAGCAACCTTATTTATTGCATCTCTTGCAGAAAATGCCCACCTATCTACATTGGGCAAACAGGAGGGAGACTGGGAGACCACCTTAGAGAACATGTCAGGGCTTTGAGAATCAAAGACTTCTCCAAGCCAGTAGTTTCTCATTTCACCTCTAACGGCCATGATCACAGGGATCTCTCCGTCTGCATTCTCAAAGAAGGGTTTCTCAACTCCTACTGCAGGAAGACATCCGAAACCAAAATTATCCTGAAAATAGGACCACAGCTTCCCCCTTCTCTCAACGACAGACTCATTTCCTTCTAATGCTCTCTATTCATTGGCAGGTTTTGACTTCACACCTCTCTTCTCCTCTCTCGACTTCGCACCACCTGAGTGCCCACTCTGCCTCCCCCTGCTCCCACCCCGTCCCCACTTCCGGCTTTTGTTCTCCCATGCTACTGTATATCTGTTGCTGATTTTCCTCTCTTTCTTACACCCGAAGAAGGCTCCACAGCCGTTGTGTTTCTTTTCTTCTCTTTTTAGAATAAACCTTTACTTGTTCCTTTGCTACCTAACAATATGTCTTTGTACTGTGGGAGAAAAATGGAGCACCTGGAGCACACCTATGCTAACCTGTACAAATGTGTAAAGAACTCCCTGTCTGTGTCTCATGGAGAGCAAGCAGGGGTCTGTGGAAAGATGAATTCTGAATGCAAGAAATTGTATTGGGCTAATAAAGCAACATTACATTAATTGTATTCCTTTTTATGTTTTTTTTAATTATCTAGGTGTTCTAAATTTGATTATGTAAATATAATATGAGCAAAATTCCTAAAAATGTATCCAGTTTGCATGACAGATACATCTGTTCATGCAACCTGGATAAAAAAAAAACTATACAGTATTAATAAAAAAACATACAGTATATATTTTATTTGGAATAAAGATCTCACACCTGGTTGTTTTCATTCCACATGAGCTTAATTATCGAATTGAAGCCTTACTTGAACTGACGTACTGCTGGACTGGGATTTTCCAAGACTGTTCTTTTTTTCTTAAACGTGGGGGATTTGGTTTTACTTATGAAATGCAGTAATCAAAAGCTAGCCTCCACCTTTTGATTTAAGAGCAAAAAAAACAACAGGTCACATTAATCCTGTGATTTAGTCAGCTGAGGGTTCCATTGTGCAACTGAGAGTCAGGCTGGAACAAGAAACAGCAGTTGGGTAAACCTCCAGGACCAGAATTGTGAGCTTCTGGGTTACTGCATGTATTTATACTGCTGTTCTTTCACGTGTATTCTTCTGTTCAATTAATAAGAATAAGATGGAGAGCAAATGGAGGGAGGTAGCTTTTCTGAGTCTGGACTCAGTGTGGTGGCACGGAGAGGACTGCTGTCTGAGGTTGGCAGTGAGGCCTTACAGAGATGATTTTGACTGTAGACAACCACCTAATACACCTGCTGGGTTTCATGCCATCCTATCTTAATTAGATAATTGAAGCCTCGTCGGATCTAAGACGTTGCTTCATTGGAATATTTGAATTTTGTTTCTTATCACATGTTTGGGAAGTTATTTCACTTACAAAAATAGAACAGGTAGAGAAACTTATTTAAGAGCTGTTCAAAGGAGTCTTTCTATTTATAAGTCAGTGAAGGGTTTGACTGTGTGACCGAGGGCTCGGCTGGAACAGAACCTACAAGTGTGGGTTACCAGGACCGAGAGTGGGAACCACTGACCTCTTGTATTCCCAAACTTGAAATTCGGTGTGATTTCTACCTGTTTTTTGTGTTGGTCTTAAATTCTTCCCGTAAAATTACATGACTGCAACACACAAGTTCCCAAGAAACTGTTAATTGATTTTAAATGATTACATTTATAATTAAGAGTGATTCATTGTTTAATCCAGCTACAGTAAATCCATCAAGATTATTTAACAGGTGGTATTTATTGTGCTCTCCTACACTTACTAATGATTGGAGGACTTTCCTCATAGAATCAAGTAGACAGATCAGGCATGGCTCTTTTAAAAAGTACATTAAGTGGCTAATTAAAGGCATAACAATAGCTTACATCTCTTTTAATTAAGGCCTTCATTACAGCCAAATATGCAAGTGTCTTATCCCAAGGATGCTGTGTCAATTTCTGGTTAATGTTTAAATTAAAACGTGTCACCAAACATGCAAATCATTAATTATTTAAAAATCCTCTTCACTCTAGTATGTGAAGGCAGAAATTCTTCACAGGAACCTCTGCAACCTGTTGTTAAGAGGTTTTACTTGCTGTGGGCAAATTAACCTCCTGGAGAGCTAACATCTCCAGTATAGAGAGCTAAGCATTAGGTGGCATAACACCACACCTGAAGAAGGCTCCACGGCCGAAATGTTGTGTTTTCTTTCTGCTCTTTTCAGCATGGAATAAACCTATTACTTGTTCCTTTGCAGCCTACGCATGCTGATGCAGCTCCCCACCTGAACTACCTTAGGTGGCATAATACTAGATCTATCCTTTTCTGAAAATTGAAAATAAAATAACAGCATTTTCCCCAAGAAATGAATGTTGTGTGATGATGCCACAGTATATTACGAATTCTAAATATTAGAAATGGCAAGAATTGTATCATTTGAAATGAATCCCTAGAATGATGGACCAGATAATGTGAGTGTTGACGGTTAAGATAAAGAAAGACTACTACATATGTATAACAACAATGTTACATGAATTCTCTGTAATTTATGAAAATTCTACATTCAAGTTTCACTGCTTTCGCCAAGTCAATGATTTTATAATCTGGACATTAATATTAACAGAACACATCAAGAAACAATGAGCTCACTGAAACACTGCACATGAAATGAGCGACAGGCAGCTGAAAGTGATTATGAGAGAGGATCTGTGATGAGTGCTAGGTGGGATTAGTATGACAGATGAGGGCTCCCTCATCTCTCATATACACAGCACTCCCTGCAGGCTTGCTGGTGCAGCTACAAGACTTGACTCTCCTCCAGGTAAAAAAAAAAATTCAGTAGCATGCGAGTCAATGAGGTACGAAACAGTTCAAGCTTCAGT